>NC_138186.1:164988564-165216706 GCF_964194105.1 Spermophilus citellus
GTAAAAACTGGAAACAACAGTTCATTTATGATGTATTCCAATGATACAGTGTCCTGTGAACCACAGCTGCTGTGTTTATCAACATAGAAGAATCTCACAAAGCAAAACAAACAAAACAAGCCATGGAATACTCACAGTACGTTGGAATTCACATATTATCAGAACATGTCAAAGTAAGCCATATATTTTTAAAGTATGTATGAATTAGGAAAAAAACAAATGAAAGACAAGCAAAAATTCATGGTCAGAAGACATTGAGTTGAGAAGGGCAACACAAATTGATTTTAAAAGTCATTGGTAATATTCTGTTTTTTAAAACTGAGTAGGTGGTCTAGATGCATTTTAGGAAATCAGTTTTTAAAGTAATAGATTTGTTTAGCTATTAGAAGGTCATCAAAACAAACCACTTAAATCTATGTGCCCTTTGAAAACTTTTTTTTTAAGTGAATGCAAATGTTAAATTTTTAAGAATATCAGACAAATCTGGGATTGTGGTTTCTTTTAGAGAATTAAATTCTTTACATTTGCTGCCTGGTCAGCTCCAAGCCCTGTTAGGCCATAGGAAGAGATGTGTGAAACTGGAGATACTGGCCTTTAACACGAAACCCCCCGTGGGGTTCAAGCACCTGGCAGAGTCTTTGAGCCCAGAGAGAGGCAGAAGCACCAAGGTGAACCGGTTCTTAAGGTTGACTGAGCTAACATAGTTTTGGTCCGAGTGTCCTAATAACCTACCGCTCAAACAGGTTCCCTCAAAGGCCATAGGCGCATGCGAGGGGACAGAGCAGCCTACGACACGGAGACTTTTTTTGGAGATGCTCTGGAAAGATCCTCAAATCCTAGTGTCTCCCAGCTTAAGGAGGAGGCTTAGGACCAGTTGGTGAGGAGACAGCTCCCCGTCCCCAGTCCCATGATTCTGACTGCCTTGTTCTGCCACACTTCCTCCTCACAGTTGTTGTGTGGTTGGTTATTGGTCTGCATGTAGCTTTGGGCTCATCAATTAGGTTGTCTGTACCTTATTTTCCTTCATATGGGGACATCTGTACCCCTGGTGGGGGTTCTTGTGACAACTCAGTTCAGTGATGCATGTAAAGGTGCTTTGCAAACCAGAAGTCATTCAGGTGAGCTTGGTTTCACTGTGTTCATTCAGTGGATGAGAAAGTGGGGTGGTTGGTAATAATAGCATCCACTCTTAATTGAACATGAATTAAACATAAATAACAAGTTGAGCACCATGGTACATGCCTGTAATCCCAGCAACTCAGGAGACTGAGGCAGGAGGGTCCCAAGTTGTCCAGCCTGGCCAACTCAGTGGGGCCTTTTTAAAATTTAAAAAGGGCTGGGGCTTTAGCTCATGGTAGAGTGCTTGCCTAACATGTATCAATGCTTTATTAAAGAGTATAGATTGTTTTGAATCACATCAAATGTCTTTTGTTATAAAATAATTACTATTAGAAAAAAGTGAACCCCATTTCCGTTTACTTGGAGGACTAATTAACAATTGATTCTTTCATTCTCCTTCAGCATTACCCAAGGAATATCAGAAGATAGGAAAAGCCTTGCAGAGTTTAGCAACAGTGTTTAGTTCCAGTGGTTATCAAGGTACATCTTTATTTATTTATTTTGTATTTTTTTAATTGATACATAATAATTGTACCCACCTATGGAATACAGTGTGGTGACTCGTTGCGTGTATGCAGTGTACTCAGTGTGCGATGTGAAGCCCGGGCAGCTAGCCTTTCCACCTTCATCATTTCTTATGTTTGGAGCCCATGCTGCTCTCTTGAGTTCTGCATAAAATATGTAATAGGCTGTTGTGTACTGGGGTTGCCTGCTGTGCTGTGGAACTCTAGAACCTGTTCCTCTTGGAGTTTCACTTCCTGTTACCCAGCCTCCTATCCCCATCATCCCTGACCTCTAGCGACCCCAGTTCTGCTGTCTTCCACTTTGAGATCAGCTCTTTTGGCTTCCGCGGTTGAGAGAAAACCCTCTTTCAGGGTCTTATCCAGACCTGTCAAACCTCAGGATCTGGCAGGCAGTCAGCAGTGTTGCAGTGAGCACTGCTGTCCCTGATGTCCACTGGGCCACGCCACATGCACAGGCTTGTGCAGCCTCACCTCCTGGCTCTGGAGAAGAGTGAGGGGCTGTTACACTGGTGTTTTCTTGCCAGCTTGGCTCCCTGACTTTGCTGTCAGGTGTAGCTCCTTCACTTAATGTGATAGGTAACTGCGGCAGGCAGCAGTCTACCCTTACTGCATCTCTGTGCCAAACCTCGTCAAGGCTTCCTGTTGAAAAAGCCAGGTTTCATCAGGGCCTTTCAAGGAACCATATTTAAGTAATAAATCTGTTGCCTTGTATCTCTTCATAATCGTTTTCAACTTCTCCTGCACAGATATGTGCTGCCTGTGGCAGGTGGAGTCCTTGCCCTCATACCTTGGCAGCACTTGTGAGTTTCCTTTATAAAATGGAAAAAGCATTGGTCAGCTAGGGCACCTATTGAATTTGAGCGTCTCCTCTCGCCACGTGGGTAACTCAGTGTTAGAATTGGTACCTCCCCAGGAAGCTAATCCGATACTAGACAGGACAGGGCTTTGGATGTCATTTGCTAAATGTTTGCAGAAACAAGAAATGGGTCTGTCATCAAAATATAAGATTGAGGGCTCCCACATATGAGTAGTTCTTGTTGGCCTGACTTCTCCATCTTATAATCGGCACTTAAACTGGAAGGAGCCTCAGGTCCAGTTAGCCTCAATGAGAAGCCTATGAGAAAAGTGCCTTGGCCTAGTTGACCAGTGGCCAGTGGAGGCACCAAGACCAGAACCGGGAGTGGGGTGGTTCCTGGGCAGATGTACAGGCACCCTGTTACCTTTGAGGTGCTGCAGTGTGGAACTAGGTGGGAGCCGTCTGCGATGCTGGAAGTCACTTGTTGGTCCCCATGGCATCCTGTGTCAGAACTTCTGAGGCCTAGAATGGACAAGCTCACCTCTTTCAGAATGTGGCTTGTTTGGATTTCATCATTCCTGCCATGCATCAGTGATTAAGGAAAAGCAGGACTTTTTTTCTTTGGTATCTTGTTACCATGGTGAGATTGGCAGTCCCTTGCTGTCATCCATGCCCTAACTGGTAGTGGAAGCCTAACAATTCTCCTAGGTGTGAATTCAGAGTTTGTTTTGGGCCAGGTTATACAATACGTGTACCCAGATTTTGGATCTCTAGTCATTTGAAGTCACACAGAAAACTTAGAAACCATTCAGAACAATCATAGGGTTTTCAAATAGCAGTTGGCTGTTCCCTCCTCCCTGATTCTGGAGGAGATGAGAATATTACTCATTGTTCATTGGTATGACAGTAGTAATAGAGGTGCAGATAACTGACCAAAAGTTTTAAGAGGGGGAAGAGAAGACGGTAAACTAGAAAGTGATTTCTAAAGAAGTTCCTTGATGACGTTATACTGCAAATAACTCATTCTCTTAAAAATATGCTGGAACCCACTGTATTTTTCTTGAGACAGATCAGGTTCTCTGGAGCCTTACCATCTCTATAATTTTAACCTGAACCAACATAAAAGAAAGAAAATGTAGTTAACCAAAAGGAGAAAGGAGGACTAGAAGGTGCAGGTGGGAGGAGGGCTGAGGCCACCTCCAGGTAGTGAAGGTGGGCAGTAGGAGGGGGCGTCAGGCACTGCCACTGTCCAGGTGCTCATCTCTTGAATGCCCCAGAATGAGCTGCACAATGATTCCTCCATATTTTCTGTACTGTCCTTGTCACGTTATCTAATAACACATTGTTAGATAATCATCCTGCAAATGGCATTTTCAAGTATTAAAAAGTACTCAATATGTTTTATATTGAATGTCATTTAATTTACTAGTTACTATTTTTAAAGAACTGTTCAAGTTCCTCCTGACAAACTTCTTTCATCGCAAAGGACAGTGAAGGTCAGTAGTGCCGAGCGTGGTGTCCTGGAGCAGCACTGCGCCCTGTGCTCTTGTGATTACCGTCCCTGCAGCCCATTCCTAAGGAGGCCTCTGGCTAGAGCAGACACGCTCACCCTGCTCTCTCAGCAGTGCGTGTGGTCGACTGACCCATGAAATAGTCCATATTCATTGAATTATCATATGGAAATGTAATCAATAAAAAATTACAAATGATTATCTATGGAAGAGGAGGAGGACAGATACAGAAGCAAGGCTCTGATGATAACTCCTTTTGTAGATTTGACTTTGAAAACACGTGACTGTTTAACACAATTATTAGAAAACCAATTTAAATCAAAATGAAAAAGAAATCCCTTAGAGTCAAAAACAAAACATGTGGGCAGGGGTTATAGCTCAGAGGTACAGCGCTCACCTAGCATGCATGAGGCACTGGGTTCGATCCTCAGCACCACATTAAAAAAATAAAGATATTGTGTCCACCTGTAACTAAAAAAAGAAAGAAAGAAAGAAAGAAAAAACACGTGACCTGGTTCATTGAGGTGAAAGCAGTGACTGTGCGACCTACAGAAGATGCCTAAGGTCTTAAAGACTGCAAAAGGATTAGTTACTTTTGCTAATCCACTAATAAGCAATAGGATATTGGTATTATTATTATAAAACTTCTAAAGCTATATTTACATAGTGTAGGGCAAGCCAGATATCTGATTATGTTATTGTTAGTTATTAGCAACTAACATTTTTAAAATAAAAATCAAAGTTTAAAACAAAGTTTAAAAAAACTCTTGAGTTCTAATCTTGAATTGGAAATATTACTATGAGCTCATGATGTATTTTCCATCTTTTGAAGAACACAGTTTTCCCTGCTATTCACTTAAAAGGCCTTTCTTTGATCACCAAAAAATTGATAAAGGAAAGTTAACAGAAGTAATAAAGAATGAATAACTAGGGGATGGGATTGTGGCTCAGCGGTGGAGCTCATGCCTAGCACCTTTGAGACCCGAGTTCGATCCTCAGCACCACATAAAAATAAAGGCATTGTGTTGTGTTCATCTACACCTAAAAAATAAATATTTAAAAAAAGAATGAATAATTAAATAGAAGAGCATCGTTTTGTAAATCCATACTAAAGTAAAAGACATAGACAACAACATTTGTGGCCTCCAACATTGTGAACACTAGAAATAACTGGAAAACGTGAATCTAAATCTAAATCTGGTCAAGCCTCCAGACCTTATGGCCAATGTGAAGTGAAAGCAGGAACAGGAACGTGTTAAGTGTCACTGCAGAGATGCAGTCAGCAGCACCCAGGTGTGGGACCCGTGATCCTCAGCACCCGGTAAAAAGAACTTTGCAAGGAATAAAAGGGGGGGGCGGGAAGAAGAGGCCTCCATGACAAACACAGGCCTGTCTTCCGAATCTTCTTTGCATCCTGGTTCAAAAGCCAGCTTGCCCTGAGCTGCCTGGAGCACCCACTGGAGGGTCACGCCTGTCTTTTCTTCATGTGCGGTGGAGTGCAGTGGCACTGTCCTATTTTTCAAAGGATCCTTATCTTTTAGGTACAGTTTCCAGGTGGATTGTGTGACAGGAGTGGAGAGTGTACATAGGAAATGTTGGCCTTAAGCTTCCAGTTGGGAAGCTGGGCGCTAGTGCTAAGGAATCACAAGATTGATCTTGCTTGTTTTGCGAGTGTTTGGTATTTCCTACATTAAAATTTACCAATAAAATTTTGGAGAAAATCAAAAGTAAATATGTATAACTTCCAGTCACTATAATCCTTTTCAGGTGAAGCAGATCTCAATGACGCAATAACAGAAGCAGGAAAGACTTACGAGGAGATCGCCAGTCTTGTGGCAGAACAGGTACTGCATGATCACATGATCCCAGGGAGGAATTTTTTGCTTTCTAATGCACAGATTTAAGACTTATTGTACGGCAAATCCAAATAGCCTTTTCTTTTCTGCTTTTAAGTGTCTCTATTAACTGTAGGGGGATGGGGCTTCTGTTTGTTCTGCAGTGCTGGGGCCAGGAATCCAGGGCCTTGCATGAGCTAGCCAAGTGCTTCCACTGAGCGACATCTCCAGCCCACTGACACAGTGTTTCTTAGGTTAAGCCAAAGTGGATAGACAAAATGTGTCATCCAAAAATCTAAAGGAAGTTGGGATCAGTGGTAGATCATCTGTTTAGCATGTGTGAGGCCCTGGATTCTGTCCTGAGCACAAAAAAAAAAAAAACAACAATCTAAATGAATGCCTTCCAGTATTGATAGCTCTGAGCCGTGCTTGGCCTTCGAAGGATGGTGGCATATGGGAGAGAGCACTGGCTCAGCGCTGCCAGGACTCTTACCTAGACACGTGTTAAAGGGCCTTGGTAGTGCCTACCTTCTGTGGTTCTAAGGATTTCATAGCTGATATATTTCTTTTTAAATATTTTTTAGGGGCTGGGGATGTGGCTCAAGCGGTAGCGCGCTTGCCTGGCATGTGCAAGGCGCTGGGTTCGATCCTCAACACCACATACAAATAAAATAAAGATGTTGTGTCCACCAAAAACTAAAAAATAAATATTAAAAAATTCTTTAAAAAAAATATTTTTTAGTTGTTGATGTACCTTTATTTTTTATTTATTTATATGTGGTGCTGAGGATCAAACCCAGTGCCTCACACATGCTAGGCAAGTGCTCTGCCCCTCAGCCACAGCCCCAGTTCCTCATAGCTAATATATCTTAAAAAGCACTTGCCACAGTCCCCATCCCCAGAACACACCTTTGAACCACTGAAAATTCTAATAAATAACAATTTCCTTTTTCTTTTAACAGATAACAGTTTTTAAGGGGAATAATCATATAAATTGTTTCACATCTCTGATTTTTAAAAAAAAATTCAGATGGCTCTTGAAATATACTTATGCCACATATACACACACACGCACATACACACACATGCATACACACTGAAGCAGTCAGTAGCTCTTTTGCTAATACTCATAAAAATATCAAGTTTAGAATTGTAAGTAACACAGCTATTAAAAATTACCATTAGGTCAACCATGGTGGTGGGGCACCTGCAATCCCAGCCACTTGGGGCCTGAGGTGGGAGGATGGTAAGTTCAAGGGCAGTCTGAGTAATTTAGCAAGGGAAAAAAGCGGGGCAGGGAGAAGAGCCTTAGATGACAAACAGGGCACCTGTCTTCCACAAGGGCCTTCTTTGCTTCCTGGTTCAAAAGCCAGCTTGCTCTGAGCTGCCCAGGACCACCCCCTGGTGGGTCACACATGTCAGAGCAATTTTCTTTCTTAGGTGTGCAGTAGTATCGCTCCTGTCTTTTAAAGGATCCTTATCTTTAAAGATGGTGGGTGAGCTGCTGGGTGAGCTAGGGGTGTAGCTCAGTCGCGGAGCACTTGGCTGGCATGCACAGGCCCTGGGTAGAATACTCAGTACGGGGGGAGTAGGGGAGTATATCTATACACTCATATATATGAATTCAAAAAATATAGAATCACTTAAAAATTGCCACTTAAGAAGATTACCAGGTTTTTAAATAATATTTGTATATTTTCTGCTAAAAATAAAGATATTAAACTATAACAATTTATTTATCTGCATATAAAACATACAGTTTTTTTGTTTTGCATTTTTCCCTCGGTACTGGGGATTGGACCCAGGGTACTTTACCACTAAGTCACATCTACAGTCTTTTTTATTTTTTTTTATTTTGAAACAGGGTCTCACTAAGTTGCTTAGGGGCCTGCTAAGTTGCTGAGGTTGGCCTTGAATTTGCTGTCCTAGCAAGCCCCTGAGATTACCGGGTGCACCACCACACCTGGAAAAACAAACTATTAGCTGAGAATTTTTCCCTCATAGTGTTTTATTTTGGATCACCACAAAATATCTAATTTTACAAAGCAACCTAACAGTTGTATGCTGTTTTATCCTTTACTACATGTGAGTCAGGAGTGCAGTAGTTTGGGGGATTATTTTCTTTTAGGAAAAGTGGTCTGAATGCCTCACGTGCAGTGACTTGGCTATGCGTGGAGGATCTGGTTGACATGGTCCTCATATACTAGTTTCTTTTCCTTGATTTTTTTTTTTAATTCCTCTGCCAGTAACAACCAGCCAATCTCTTGTTACAGCCAAAGAAAGATCTCCACCTCCTCATGGAATGTAATCACGAGTATAAAGGCTTCCTTGGCTGCTTCCCGGATATCATCGGTGCTCATAAGGTAACCTGGCCACAGGCACAAAGGAGAGGGCTTCGGGGGCTTCGGGGGCTTCGGGCAGACACACACACAGCCTGGCAATGCCGTCTGACAGGGTTGTCCTTATTAACAAGAAATGCTAATTCCCATCATAAAGATTTCTAAACTCGTTAATGATTCCCAACTAGAATTAAAGGTATATTTGAAAGAAAAAAAAAAAGATTTCTAAACTTAAAAATTGGATGGGGTGACCTCCCTTTTTCAAAATCCACGTTACCTCAGTCATGAGAATTTTACCAGCTGTGGCATGTAGCATTCTGCTTTATGCTTTACCATTTAAATCTTGTGAAGGGGAAGCATGGGTTAATTGGCTTTTGTACAACTTCAGACAATTTAGTGTAAAACTGAGAACAATTTGCTTCTCATAGGAATTTGCCCTGGCAGGCTTGGAGTTATAGGCATGGAGGCTGATTTGGGCAGTAGTATGGCATTTTCCCTCCCAGATAGCCCTAAACAACAAGCAGGGCAGTGACACTGGAGTGAGAGATGTGTGGCAGCCTTTACAACTTCTACCATCTAAATATTAGTTTAAATTTATTCATTCCCCCTTACAAAAATCAGAATAAAGCTAAGCCTTGCAGTCAGCAGATGCAAGGGCCAGCTTATAAACCTTGTTTCATGGAAGAAGAGACAGACAAAGCCCCGTGTGCAGGTACTACACGGCAGCTCCCTCGGGCTTCCCAAAGCTGCTGGGAATGCCTGTTTTCCTGTTGTGCACTACTCTTGAAATGCCTGTGGCTTATAAATAATACAGAGATGGTGTGCTGTGTGGTTTTCTCTTTTGTTGTATCATAAAAATGATAAATTTTAGCTTAGTTACATTTTTCAGGAATAGCAGTCTTTTCTCTTTCAGGGAAATTAAATTTAGATGCTTGCCTCTGTTCTTACTGGTGGACACATGTTCCCACTTGTGGCAAGTCACTTGCAGAATATGTTAACATTGTTGCATTTTTTAAAATATTTATTTGTGTATCTGTAGTTTTAGGTGGATACATTAGTTTGTTTTTATGTGGTACTGAGGATTGAACCCAGTGCCTCATGCATGCTAGGGGAGCACTCTACCACTGAGCCACCACCCCAGCCCCAACATTGTTGCATTTTTTTAAACTAATGACTAACCCCTTTCAATTTGTCTTACCAATATCATTGCATTTTCTATTTCACAGGGAGCAATAGAAAAAGTGAAAGAAAGTGATAAGCTAGTTGCAACTAGTAAAATCACTCCACAGGACAAGCAGACCATGGTGAAGCGAGTCGGCACCATGTCTTATGCTTTGCAAGGTAAGGAGAAAGGTTATGAGTAGTTGGTGGAGGGCCATCCCGACAAAGTAGACATTCCCCTTGCTGGAGAGAACTCCAAATATAAATAGCAGTTAAATAAACAAGAGCCCCTTGCTTGCCAGATCCCATTGGTAAAGAAAAGCTGCGATATTTAATTTCTCACTAATGCCCCTCACAGCAGCTTGATTAAACCTACATGTTGTGTTACTTCTTAGAGACACTGAAGGTTCTTTTTATAACCCTTAATATCATACTGCTCTATTAAATTCCAAAGCCTGGCATTTATCGGTGTATAACCTTTGTGCCCCAGGACTGTGGAGGGCATTGGGGATCCAGAGGAATCATCCTAGGCATAGTTTTGCTGGTAGTAAGTAGAAGATATTGGTTCACTTTTAGAGATGGGACCATGTGTGAACAGACAGGAGCAGCAATGGAGGCTCCTGTGTTTTGGTGGATGGTGGATGAGAGTGTCTGGATGGATGCGGAAGGGCGTTCGTGGTATTTAACATGCAAATCAATGAAAACATCCATGTACTGGAAGGTGGTGTTTGCCTCTGACTGTGCAGCCGGTTTTTCTAGCCTCTGTGCAGGATGATGTGCCAGGAACTGCTCAGAAGCCAGCCAGACCAGCTCCAGTTGATGATGAGTCATGACTGAGTGGAGAAACCAGGTGTAGTCATTTGAAATCTTGGTGGGGTGGAAACTAACCGCTGTCTTGGTTTGGGTTGTAGCTGAGATGAATCACTTCCACAGTAACCGGATCTATGATTACAACAGCGTCATCCGCCTGTACCTGGAGCAACAAGTGCAGTTCTATGAAACAGTAAGTGGGACCCCTTTCAGTGCCTTTTGCACCCGTACCCTGAGAGGAGGGCTTGCAGGTAACTAAAGTCAATCTGTTTGTATTCTTTAATCCTAAGTAATAAACCAAAAGGGGTTAAGTTTTGAACAGGTTTTTTTTTTTTTTTAAACCTCTTTTAATTCCATCTGCCCTTTCCTCTTTGGGTAACATTGAGTTAAAAAGGGTTTCTTCTGAAGAAGAAGCACTGGGTGCTAGTTTTGAAGGCCCAAGAACTCCTGACTGCACAGCTTCTCTAACCTCCTCCCAGCCTTTCTGTGCCTTTGTGCACAGGGACAGTGCTGAATGAGATGAGGTCACTCTGTTTCCAGAGACTTCATCCTCTCAGCTGGGAAATGAGACCAAAGGCAGCCTTTGTGTGTGACCCAGGTGTTCAGAGTGGACCAAAGGGTTCTCTTCAGGAAACCAAAAGAGAGCAAAACCTTAAATATTTTCATTTAGAAAATTACAATGGGGGCTGGGGATGTGGCTCAAGCGGTAGCGCGCTCGCCTGGCATGCGTGCGGCCTGGGTTCGATCCTCAGCACCACATACAAACAAAGATGTTGTGTCTGCCGAGAACTAAAAAATAAATATTAAGAAAAAAAAGAAAATTACAATGAAAACGTAAACTCCCATGCTTCTGTAATGTTTTGGTTAGCAGAACATGGAAAAAAGCATTCTTTTCATGTAAATGGAGCTTAGACATCAGAAGACAAGTTCTGTAGTCATTTTGACCGCTGGGCCCTGCCTCGTCTCTCTGCATTATGTGTGTTCAGGGACTGTGGCAGGGCAGCCCTCAGCTCACATCCAGTCATGTGTCACCTTTGTGCTCATACTGTCCAAAGCGCCAGTCTCCCGTGGCAGGCTGCTGATATGGAGCTGTGCGTCACTTGCTTCCTGCTTGTCTGTGGCATGTGTGGGAATAACTGGGGTGGGCGTTGTGCCTAGAGAGAGCTCGCCAGCGCCTCCTCCGCCCAGCAAGCTGGGCCTGTGATGGCGTCACACCTTCTCCTAACTGGGGCTGCGGGTCTTTGCCTCTGGCTCCTGTGAGAACACAGCCACACTGTCAGCAGCAGCCAGCCATGGAGGAGCAGGGCTGAGAAGGGTCAGAAGAGGCAGAGCTGAGATCAGTTGAAGGAGCCGGCAAGTTTGTGGTGTTTACTTGTGAGAGTTGTAACGGTAGTGTGCTATGACATCATCATGGGGTAATATCTCGGAATTGCTTTGTTTTTTCACCAGATTGCAGAAAAGCTGAGGCAGGCCCTCAGCCGCTTTCCGGTTATGTAGAACAGAGCGGAACATGAAGAAAACTCCGAAGTGCTTCCTTCTGACTTGGGCAATGCAGTTCAAAGTTTATTTTTTTTTCTCCATCATCAGAAAAAAAGAAAGAAAACCAAAAAGAAATAAGAGTTGGAAAAAGCTGTTTTCTCTATTAACCAGCCTGAATGCACTACTATTTAGGGTTGGTCTTCTTTTGTTTATTTCTTCATTCATTATTTAAACCAATGGAAATTGTCTCTATTTTTGGAAAGAACTTAAATTTATTAGGATTTTTGAATGGAGAATTAGGGTCTCCCCACTGATATTTTACATATAATCATAATTTATACATTACCCATGTTCTTCCGGTTCTTACCCAATGTCAGATAATTAATTACTAATTGCTTTCTTAAAAATATGAAATATTCCAGAATAAAAAGACACATGTTTATATATTTTTATAACTCCTTGGTCTTCTGGGGTTCCTGTCTGTTCAGGAAGATCCACACACCCTTCACTGTGCCAGTGCTTCTGCCTCAGGAGGGAGAGAGCCCAGGGCTCTGGGTACCTTGCCCTGCATGTGCTGCAGGGACCATCTCGTGTCCCCTTGGTGGGCACAGTGGGCACACAGCAAGTGCACCTGCCTGCTGCTCTTCCATGGAAGACAGTGCTCCCTCTGTGCCCTGCTTCCTGATCCTGGGCAAGGCGTGTTTATGCTAGAAAGAATACAGCAGAAAGGCTGAAAGACCTTTTAAAAAGGCTTTAGCCCCGGGCTGGTGGCCGTTCTGACTCCTGTGCCCAGGAGCACCAGGGGAGAGCATCCTCCAGAGCTGCCGCCCCTCCCATCCTGTCCCTCCACTCGCCATCAGAGGGAAGAAGTGCTGGGATGGCCTGAGGTGCCACGTGATTGCCATGTGGACAGGAGGCCAGTCGAGGTCCTCTGAAAAGATGGAAACCAGAGTTTAGTGCCTGGCCCCTCCCCACCAAATGGGAGAGTTTGGGGACTGAGATGGACCGCAGCATGCCCAGTGTGCAGGAAGGTGCTGATGAGAAGCCCAAGCGACACCTGTCTTGACTGTCCAGCCTTCCTGGTCACTGATACTTCCATTAAGGGCACCAGGCAAAAAGGTCTCGACCTGCTGACCGCTGATTAGCACCCGCAGGCCGCCTGCTCTACTGTTGCCTTACCACCTCATCTGCCACCGTCCCTGCTCTGACCCAGTGATTACAGAAACGGAAAGTCAGCAGCAAAAACAGGAGAAACCAAAGCAGTAGATGAGGACAGTAGTCACCTGAGAACCTCCCGCTCTCCAACATCACGGGTCTGTCACTGTTTATAAGTAATTCTCCCCACCTGACTCTTCCCCTATAAAATCCCATAGAACAGTGTTTATGATACAGCCATTTAATATATGTACAAACTGTAAAGAATATGTATAAATATTTTACACAAATGTAAGCATGTAGAAGCCAACATATAAATAAATTGTTTAAAAACTGTACAGTAAATTCTCAAAGCAAATTTTTTCAAAATACTCCTTGGTGTTTTAGTGAGCGGTTTGTTTGTTTGGGGGGCGGGGGTTGTTCTTGGTTTTTGTTCTTATTCCAGCTGCCCAAAATGGTCCGGGTAATGAAGGCTCTCTCCAGGCATAATTTCCTGTGGCACAAATCAGAAATTTAGCCTTAGGTCTGTGATCGTCCCTGGCAGCATCTCCTCGTGGCATGGGGAGCTGTGGGACACAGTGTCCTCCGGGTGTCCTGAGCTCATTGGTATGAGAAAGGGGCCAAGAAAATGGAGACTTCCCCAGGAAGATGGCAATGGCGCGGGGTGTTCCCAGAGTGACAGGAAATTCAAGCCCTCGAAAGCTGACACTTGGAAGGGTCTCCTTCACAGGGCAGAGTTTTAATGTCATGGTGTGTATTTTCTTCTCTTAGGGGATTCTTATTTGGTTTGATTTTTAATGACTTATCTTTAGTTTTCTTAGAACTACCATCATACAGTAACGACTTTCATATATCTTGACTGTGGACAAATAGATGAGCATTTGGAAAGGCCTGGTGAAAGTCTGGTCTGCATGTGGGGCAGGTGACAGTGGCCTTCCCAAAGTGGCGTCCCAGAAGGTCAACCCACTGAGTGATGGGCCGGCGTCAAGGTTGGCATGGTCCACCTACAGGCCCTGAGTAGGAGAAGGCCTTCCCCACGCAGGAGAGGGAACAACACAAACTGCACCTGTAGGCCCCGACCCTCCGGCCAGGCTCTTGTCCTCTGTGGGCAGAGTATTCCGTTTCTTCCCTGCAGGAACAGGGAGAGCATGGGGCTGGCAGGTCCTTGTGAGGCACATGCTGAGGCAGAATGAGCGCATACCAAGCTCATGGCAGGAAAGGTGCCATGCAGATCTGCCCAGCATGGGCCACAGTGCACCTTAGCTGTGGAAGGAGACCTTCCAGCCAAGGCCACTCACTGGCTGTGTGTGATCCCTTCCTCAATACAGCTAGTCCTCGTCTTCTTCAGAGGGATCATAGAACCCACCGAAAGGCAAGGAGTCTAAAATGGGAGAGTGTATTATGAAAGCAGACTAAAATCCCTTAAAAGGAAATGGGACACTTTGTGCTGGAATTTTTGATGACATTCCAGGTGAGGTAAGCCAGTTATGAAAGGACAGCTACTGTCCCATGCCACCTACCTAAGGTATGCAGAGTGGTCAGAGTCACAGGACAGGGAAGGTGGACACCCAGGCGGGGGAGGGAGAAACAGGAAATCGCTGTTCCATGGTGCAGAGCTTGAGTTTGCTTTAAAATGCATAAAGTGGCCTCAGAGCACTGATGTTAAAACTTACTCAGTTCACTTCAATCTAATGTATGAAATATGATATGTCAAGAGCTTTGTAATGTTGTGAACAACCAATAAAAAAATAAATTAAAAAAAAAAAAAACTTAGTTCCCTGTTGGGTGACACCTTTCTGAGAATCCTGTCAGATGCCCTAAATTAGCATGTCCTCCTGCTCTGGCAGGGACTGCCTGTCCTACTTCAGCCCCGTGTGACTCGGGCGTGTGGTTTGGTGGCTGTGTGGCTGTGCCCCCCCCCCCCCCCCGTCTCCTCACGTGGATACCTTCACAGCACTCAGCTGGTCTCTCCATGGGCCTCTGCAGTCTCGGGACACTGCCATGCTTGCTGACGGCCTGGCTCTCGGGCGCACACTCATATACCCCAGAGCCTTCACAAATGGACAGACTTCCTTTATAAAACAGGCCATGGGAGCCTGTTTGCTCCTTCTGCCATGTGAGGGCCAGCAGGAGGTAGCCATCCGTGAAGAACAGGCCTCACCGCACCCGGAATCCGCTGGTCCCTGGACCTTGGCTTCCCTGTCTTCAGCTCTGAGAGAGGTTTGTTTAGAAGCCACCTGGTCATGGTGTTTTGTTATAGCAGCGTGAATGACCAAGACAGTCCCCTCTGTGTCTCTGTTTCTCCCGTATTCTGCCCTTCAAATTCTAGCCACATGGGACTCCCCACTGTGATGTGTCAACCAGTGAGACGCCCAAGCTCTGGAAGCCACATAGGAGTTCCAGATCCACCGCAGGGACCGCCTAGTTTGTTTCTCCTCCCGGTGATGAAAGTCCTGCGCTGCTTGTTGTCCAGTGTCTGAAAGCACTTTGCACATATTGGGGTGGGTTTTTCTTTGAGGTGGGCTAGAGGGTAAACTGGCCTCTGCTACTCCATCGTGGCTGAAAGTGGAAACATTTATTTTCAAATTCCAAGGTGTTATTTCCCAGCATGCGTCAGTCTGTCCAGCAGACATCCCCAGGGCCCACCCTGCATCACCACAAGACTTGGTCTGGCCAAGGAAAGTCGTTGGGAGCCTGGGATAGCAGGTGCTGGCTCTCCAGCTCCACAGGGAGTGAGTGTTGGCATAAAAGGGCCGACAGCTGAAGCCACTGAGAGAGAAGGGGACCGGCATGAGCCAGGAACATGCTGCTCTGTGATGCGAGTTTGAGTTCATCCCCAGCAGGAGCTAATCCCCTGCCAATCCTGACCAGGGGATCCCTGTTTTTTATTGAACCAGAGTGTCCTTGCATCCTGACCCTAAACGGATGTCTGAAAATGTATTGGCTTGAGGAAGCAGGGACCGTGTTCCATATGGGAAACTGGATCCTCCCGGACAGACGGGCAGAGCAGAAGAAGCAGAACAGCAACTGGGTGCAGGCACAGGCAACCGTTCATCTGTGTGAGACTGGATTAGTTCGACGGCCGTTCAAATGACTTCAGCTGGCTCCGTGGATTGTATGTAATTCAGAAGGGAGTATTCTTCCCTCTGCACATGTCTATACCCATGGTGGATTAGCACAAACAGTGGGCGTACCACTGCAGTGGAAGATGGACCCCTGGAGAACTAAAACGGGCCTTTGAGGAGCCATTAACACCTGATACTCTTCTGCAAAGAGTGAGCTCTGGCTTCCTAAAGTGGGGCACGTTTCTTTTAAGACCCACTTTTCAACCACCTTTAGACTTTTGACAGCAGCTTCTTCTAACTCACCTCTAACATGGAGCCCATAGAGCCTGGGGGACTAGAAGGGGAACCGGTAAGGACATAGAAGGTAGGCAAACTGGCCATGTGCACGGCGCACATCTTCTCTGGGGAAAGGATTTGTTCCTGTCATCAGATCCTTCAAAGTAGCGGTGACTGGATAAAGGGTTGGAGCTACTGCGTTAAAAAGCCAGTTTCAGTGCTGCCAGACTGATCTGTCTTCAGCCACGTCTGGTTCTTTTTCCTGGAATGGCTTCCCCTTCTCTTGCCTCTTTCTGACGACACAGAACCTTGGAATGTAAAGGAGGAGGGAGGAGCGGTTCTCCATGGCAAGTCCCACTGGTGGCAGCTGAGGCCCTAGGTACCTCCACTGGTCCACAGGGCAGGGAGGGGTGGACTCCCAGCAGAGGTTTAATGAGCACATCCGCCCATAAAGGCCAAGAGGGCGCTGCCCAGTGCGAAGCCACGTGCCCGTTCCCCTTTTGGCCAAGGGTCTCAAGGAAACCAGAGAGGTCAGGCCCCAGGTGGGCGTGAGCCAGCTGACTGTGGAGGACAGCACCTTGCCCTGGGTGCTGCCCCCCAAGCTGCAGCAGGTCCTTCTGAGGGGTGGCTCTTGCTCCATGGACTCATGGTCAGCCCTGGGTTGGAAGAGTCACGGAGCTCCATCAGCAAAGCGCTGTCGTATTTGCCCAGCTTTCCCTTCCCTCCTCCCCTTCCTGTGGATCCCCCGAGCCTGGAGTCACCTGCGGTAGCCAGTCAGGCACCTGTTTCTGGAACCAGGCTGCAAACCCAGAGACCTGCGCAGGAGCAGCAGGGGAGGAAAAGCACCGCCCCCCCCCCCAAGAGACCAGAGGCAGGGAGTATGGCCAGAGCCCCCTGGTGCTGCGGGAGGGTCCTCAGCTGTCAGAGCTGCAGAAATGGCTCCTGGCCTGGCACCCTGATTGCCCTGCAAAGGACACCAGTGACACGCAGGAACAATGGAGAATAAGTGCAGTTTAATAACAATGTAATTCATTAAATTATTATGAGTTTGGAGAACATGTAGCTGAGTTTCCAAGGCAGCACTAAGCCTTGCGCTGAAGGAACAAGAGTAAGTATCAGATGCAGCTGTGTGAGGTCATTTCACCCAAACCTGCTTGTTCCCAATCCCTTTCTCTGTCCACCTGGACTATAGAGAGGAGAAATCGCCAGGGAGCTCAGGAGGCCACATAAAACACTCTGACCAATGAGTCTCAAATAGAATCTGAGAGCTTTTGCCTTGTTCTTGTACGGGGGCAGATACAGCTAGCTAGAGTTTCTCCCTCCCTACCTTGAATGTCAGAGCAATGCCTCAGGCTGAAGCAGCTATTTTGTAATCATGAGGCAAGAAGCCGAGGTGCCAAAGATGATCAAAAGGAAGCAAGTGTTTGCCTGGTTCCACGGAGACACTGCTTCTGGAAGGCCTGCCTTGACGCTTCCTGTTTATTTAAGATGCTGATAGTTAGGTTTTCCAAAGTACACCTGATGTGCTGGCTAAAATCTTTTAGATTTATATACATGATAGGCTATTATATGTTGCAACTTAATTGGTTTTGTCAAAAGGGAATCACCACTTTACAATTTCACTTTACTTTTCAAAACTATTTTGCTGCAGTAAAATTTAGGATATTTTTAATGCTATTTAACGATTTCAGACATACAAAAAATAAGATGTAAAATGACTCGGTGCTCAGCCTCTGCTCCCCTCCTGGGATGGGAAGCTTGCACCCCCACAAGATGGCTCTGCGCTCAACACACCTCCCTTTGCTGGAACAGTCTTCGGGAGGCTGCACCAACGCCCCCTCTGTAACTCTGCCGCTCTGGTGGCCCCGTACACGCCTCTTGATAAAACACTTCTTGGTGTTTTCATGTATAACTCTTGCAACCCGATCAGACAAGGGGTGTTCTGGAGAAGATCAAGGGCAGAAAAGAAAGGCAGGCTCCCCTGAGTGGCCCCTCTTTCCCCTCTGCAGGAACCCTCAGAAGGAGGGCTGCTGGGCAGCTGTGCCCTCCACACCCCCTGCCCATCTGTTCACCCAGCTTCTGTGCCAGGCCCTGAGCCCCTGCCAAGCCTCCTCAGGTGACATTGAGGGAACAGCCAGATTCCAGTCTGGAAAACTCATGCTGCCCCAGAGGCTTCCCTGACTTGGACCATGGTCTACTAATGCACGCAGAGCTTGTTGTTCTTGGCCTGTGAAAGCCACACACAAACACACACCTGGGACAGGTGTGCTCGGGGCTGTTTTGCCAGCTGCGATGCAGAGTTGGGCCAAGGCCCAGTGGCAGGTTGGCAGCCCATGAGGGATCTGCATCTTGGCCCCAAAAAGAATTAAGCTCCCCTGGTCCTCAGCGTCCGCAGGCACCCACACCACCCAGTCTCCATGCCAACACACCCAACCAACAGGTCTGTCGGCTTTCAGGAGCAGACCAAGAGGAAAGGGAGGCCGCTGGGGGCGGAAGGAGGCCTGAGCCTGGGCTTGCTGGCCAGGCCACTGTCTGAGGGGGAGCCTAGGAAGGCCAGAGCCCTGGGCTGGGCTGGGGCCAGCTGGAGGGTTCTGCTGCCTGAAAGGCCATAGGACCCATGATCGGTGACGAGGCCCTCAGCGGAGTCATGTGTGCTGGGTGTACAATTGGCCTGCACCCACAGGGGCTGCTTCAGAGGCCGTGTTCACAAAAAGTCTTAGTGTAAGGAAATGAACTTCCAAACCGACCACTCCTAGCAACAGTTAGAGCTGAGACAGGTGATTCCAGGTTCACCCACCTGCCACGTGGCTCTTCCCAACACTGATGGGGTGGACATTACAAAGACACAGCTGTCTCTCTGACGATGGAACCCAGGGAGCCAGGCAGAGACAGGCTTCTCTCCTCCCACCTGGTAACTGTCCACTCAGTCTGACAGGCAAGCCCATATGGCTTCTGAGGTCAACAGCTCCCACGACAGAGCTACTCTGTCCTCTGTCCTGCATGATCACTGTTTCATGCATCAGTGTTTGGAATCCAGCCTTTGAAATGAATGACCAGGGCATGGACCAGCCAAGTTGCTGCTTACCAGCTATCCATTTAAGAAGCTCAGTTTCTCTGGGCTCAGTGGCTTACATCTTATCCCCAGGAACTCAGGAGGCTGAGACAGGAGGATCAAACTTCAAGGCCAGCCTCAGCAACTTAGCCAGACCCTGTATCAAAAATGGGGTATAGCTCTGTGGTAGAGCACCCTGGATTCAATCCACAATAACACACACACACACACACACACACACACACACACACCATATATATATATGCTGTATCCCAAGATCCAAGGTGGCAGAAGAGAGGAGGTTGCATTCCTGGCTGCTCTGTGGTGTGAAACTAAGAAAGCAGACGGGTAGCTTCTCCACAAGTAAGGTGCTGGAAACCCTCAGGGACACTATACGTCCACAGGGTAGAAACTCTACCACCTCAGATTTATACTGTTAGATGGGTAGACACACAAACAACATGACAAAGCAAGGGAACAAATCATGCCAAGCAAACCAAGAAACTCCAGAGACAATGAATTGACACCACAGTGAAGAAATGTCAGAGAAGGAGTTTAGAATGTACATAAACTGATCTGCAAAATAAAGGATGATGTAAGAGAGCAAATACAGATAGCAAAAAATCACTTCAATAAAGAGAGATTCTATTGAAAAAACAGAAATTCTTGAAATGAAACAATAAAACAAATTACAAATTTCATAGAAAGCATCATCAACAGACTAGTCTACTTGGAAGACAGAACCTCAGGCAATGAAGACAAAATATATAATCTTGAAAATAGAGTTGACCCAGGAGAGAAGATGTTAAGAAACCATGAACAGAACTTCCAAGAACTATGGGCTAACATGAAAAGACCAAATTCAAGAATTATCAGGATAGATGAAGATGCAGAGATACAAACCAAAGGAATGCACAATCTTTTCAATGAAATAATATCAGAATGTTTCCCAAATGTAAAGAATGAAATGGAAAATCAAATACAAGAGGCTTACAGGACTCCAAATATGCAAAATTACAATAGACCCACTGCGGGGGGGGGGCGGTGTGCTGGGGTTGTGGCTCAGCGTTAGAGTGCTCCCCTGGTGCGTGCAAGGCCCTGGGTTTGATTCTCAGCACCATATAAAAATAAATAAAAATAAAGGCATTGTGTGCAACTAAAAGAAATAAATATTAAAAAAAAAAACAATAGACCCACATCAAGGCACATTATAATGAAAATGCCTGGCATACAGAATAAGGATAGAATTTTAAAGGCTGCAAGAGAAAAACATCAGATTATATATGGGGGAAGCCAATACAGATCTCAACTGGTTTCTCAACCCAGGCCCTCAATGCTAGGAGGTCCTGGAATAGTATATACCAAGCTCTGATAGAAAATAGATGCCAACCAAGAATTCTATGTCCAGCAAAATTAAGCTTCAGATGTGAAGATGAAATAAAAACCTTCCATGATAAACAAAAATTAAAAGAATTTGCAACCAGAAAGCCTGCACTAATAGAATATTCTCAACAAAATATTTCATGAAGATGAAATGAAAAAAAAAAAGTGAAAACCAAAAGTAAAGGGAGGAACTACACTAAAGGAATAGTCTGTCAAAGGAGAAACTAATTCAAATTAAACACTAGAAAGAAACCAAAATGACTGGGAACACAAATCATATCTCAATAATAACCTTGAATATTAATGGCCTAAACTCCTCAATCAAAAGACATAGACTTCCAGACTGGATAAAAAACAAGACCCAACAATATGCTGTCTCCAAGAGACTCGCCTCATAGCAAAGACATCCACAGACTGAAGGTGAAAGGGTGGGAAAAAACATATCACTCACATGGACCACATAAATGAGCAGGGCTTCTATCCTCATATCAGATAAAGTGGACTTCAATCCAAAGTTAATCAGAAGGGACAAAGAAGGCATTTCATACTGCTTAAGGGAATTGTGCATCAACAAGACATAACAGTCATAAATATTTATGCCTGGAACAATGGAGCATCTATGTACATCAAACAAACCCTTTTCAACTTCAAGAATCAAATAGACCACAACAATAATACTGGGTTTGAACATTTTTATCCATATTAATGAATACAAATATGAATATTTTGTAAAAATATACATAAAAATATTTAAGTGGATATGGATTTGTATATAGTTTTTTGGGGGGATGGATGTTTACAATTTTGGTTATGTATAGGATATAATTATGTAACTGAATATATATGAAAATTTATGAGTAGGATTAGAGTATACACATACACACATACCCACAAATAAAATAAATTAATGATTTCCTAATAAACAGTTAAATTATGCCAAAAACAGTTAAATTATGCCTGTATATATATATATGAAGTATATAAACATATATGGAATATATGTGTGAAAATAAATGGATATTCAAAGTAATATTTATAATTTTTGTTTAAAAGGCTCATGATTATGGGTAGGATTAGGTTTCATTCTGAGTTATGGCTTTGGTTTAGGGGTTGGGTTACCTTTAGAACATATGTATCAATATATATGAATATAAATATGAATATAGAAGTAATATATATATATATATATATACACTTTTAGCTATGGATATTTTTACAGTAAGCAATATTGATATATTACATGTGAAATCTGGGCTATGCCTATGGAAATGAGTATATATATATAAAATATCTATGAGCTTTTATGTGAATTTATGAATCTATTTATTTATTTATTTAAATATATTTTTAGTCATAGATGGACACAATACCTTTATTTAATTTATTTCTTTTTATGTGGTGCTGAGGATCAAACCCAGTGCCTCACACATTTCAGGCAAGGGCTCTACCACTGAGCCACAAACCCAGCCCCTGAATTTAAATCCCCAAAACCTGAGCTAACCTCCATTTTACATTCATGTAAAATGTTATGCTTTATATAAAGAGAGGTCTCTCTGAAGTGTGTTGGTAGGTATAGGACTAATGTAGAAAAATAGGGTTAGTTTGGGGATTGAACACTTTTATGTTTATATAGGAATACAAATAAAAATATATATGTAAAAATATACATGAAAATATTTAAATGGATATAGATTTGTATATAGTTATTTTTCTTTTCAGATGGATGTTTACAACTTGTTTTATACTTTATGTAACTGAATATATATGAAAATGTATGAGCAGGAATTAGGGTATTAGCCATTAGGGTATACTCATATATATATATACATGAATGTATATAAACATATAGGAATATATATGGATATTCAAACTAAAAAATAAAATTGTTTCCTAATAAACAGTTAAATATTAAAAAAAAAAAAACAGGCCCACGAGTTTATTGAACCCACCAGACCACTGAATGAAGCAATCCCTCACCAGAGGACACCCTAACACTGGATATGGTAGCACTCATCACCTGGTCACTAGTCACAAGCCTTGCCCAGGAAAATCTCCACAGTGACAGATTTCCAAATCTCTGTCCTGGGGCTTCAGCAGAGCAGGTTTCTTCTGCCAGTGAAGACCAGGCATGACCCACTGTGACATCTCAAGCTGAGACTCCAAATGAGCCTTCCAGCCAGACCCTGGCTTGGAGTAAATTCCTGTGCCCTGAACAAGTCCTCCAGCTGGTCAGTGATCTTATCTGACCATCTGCAGAGACTCTGCGTTCCCATGTGTCTCTGCATCTGCTTCGCCCTCCATTCAGTCTCTGAACCCCTGTGGCCACCCTTCTCACCATTCTGTAACCTGTGCATACACACGATCACGTACAGTGTGATGTGTGACTTGGTATCATGGGTATCCGTGGTTAAGATTGGAATAAAAGAACTTCTCACTGCCAAAATAAAGAAAGAAAAACAAGAAAATTTATTGAACAGAGAGAGAGAGAGAGAGAAGTTGTTTCCCACCCAAAGAGATGCTCTAAGGAGGTGCTCCCGTCCCACTCACTTCTTCACGCCACAGGACCCCCTGAACACCAGGTGCTGCCCGGTCCAGCCATGACCTCGATAGACAGGGCCAGCAGGACAGTGCAGGACAGGCTGCAGCACACTTACGCAGGTCTGCTGTGTGCGAGGCTCTGTGCTGAGACTTCGCTGGATTTCAGCGTGTTTGGTTCTCACGACACCTGGACTTGAAGACAAGGGGTCCGAGGTACCCAGAAGTTAGTAAATGACATGAGATCGCCCCGTGAGGAAGGGCAGGTCCAGGACCCCAGCCCGGCTGCCTGGCTGCAGAACCCGAGCTAACCTCCCCGGGATTCCGTCAGAAGGAAGGCGTCAAGTAAAACAGAGACGCGGGTCCCATGCCAAGAGTGGAGCTGCCCTGGAGGAAGAGGAGGGACAGGGAGTAGGTGCTCAGGTCCTTGGAGGGGTCACCTGCAGCCTGAAAGGTGAGCAGGCCTGAGCAGCAGACAGTTGCTGGGGACAGGCCTGGAGCACCCTGAGCTGGGCCAGGACAGTCTTGGGAGCCAAGCCAGGGTAGCGTGCCTGGAAGGCAGGGGACCAGCGGGGGACAGCAGGGTACACAAGCCTGCTGGGACAGGGCCTGACCAGATGGCTGTTGGAAGTCACACGGGTGACACGACCTATCCTATGAGTGTGCCGTGCAGAGAGAGGGAACAGCTGTGCCGGTAGCTCCCAGAGTCCAGGGTACAGTGTGGTCTCAGCGGTCAAGAGGAGAAAGTGCTGCTGCTGGGGCTGCCTGGTTTGGAATTGACAGCCATGCCCAAGTTGACAGCTCTCCCCTGCTTCCAACACCCCTCAGCAGTGCTGAGACCACCCCCAGTCCTGCAGGCAGCTCTGTTTGGCCTCACAGGGCTTCAGTGAGAAGGGAGGGATTGCTTTTCTGGTGGCCGCTTCTAGAACACCTTCTCACCTGCAGGGAAGGAGCCAGGAGGGATGGAGAACTGGGGGCTGTGGACAGCAGGGATGGAGGAAGGGACAGAGTCTATGGGAGAAGCCAAGGGACAGATGGACGGGGTGGATGAAGGAGGCCTTTGGAGAAAGATGAGGGGTAACATCTCCTACAAGGGTTCCATGATGGGAAGATGAGGAGTTCTTGGTGGGCTCTATTCTCAGTTTGCAACTTGGTTGAATAAATGAGTTAGTAAAGTATTAGGTTAAAAATATTAAAATTTTTTTACTTACATACAATCTTAATATCTAATGAAATATTTTTATGAAAAAGTATTTCAAGCCAGGTATGGAGGTGCATGCTTGTAATTCCAGCAACTCAGGAGGCTGAGGCAGGAAGATCACAAGTTTGAGGCCAGCCTGGGCAAGTTGGGCTAGTGACGTAGCTCAGTGGTTAAGTGCCCCTGAGTTCAATTCCTTGTACAAAAAAAAAAAAAAAAAAAAAAAACTGGCTGGAAATCTTGGAAAGCCAGACAGTGATTATGCTAGAGACTCAATAAACATATTATTTGATGATGGGTGGATTTATTATACCAGCTCATAAATTATTTTTCTGAACCTCAGAATAGAACGCATGGTCTGATAGGAGGATGTCCCCTGGGCCAGCAATGTCCCCTAGAGAGCCAGCTGAGCATGCCCAAGGCCCAGGGTTTGAGCTCTAGCACCACAAAGAAAAAAAAAAAAAGAAAAAAAAGAAAAAGAAAAAGGGTATTTTCTAATTTTTAAAAACATTTTTATAAAAACTCATTTGGATGAAACTTTAGTCAGGTATAACAATTACTCATAACGAGCTGACATTTTCCTTTAAGGAAAATACAAAGTTCCATGAAATTGAAACTGACCCAGAGCCTCCACGTGACTCAGGCCCTTCTTGGAGATCATGTCCAGCGTGTCTCAGGTGGCAGAAGGGTGGAACCTGGAGGACAGTCCAAGAACATCAGGTGACGACAGCAAGGGAGGAGTGGCCTGGGGACCCCTGCGGGGGTCTGGGAGAGCCTCAGGAGGGTGGTCCAGAAGCACTCGCCTGTTTTAGTAACCAGCAGCTGGTAACTAATCCCTGTGTATGCAGAGGCTCAAGCAAAGGAAACAGGCTATAAGAAAATGAACTAAGAAAACGCCCCACTGTGCTCTGAAACTGTCCCCATGAGGGCCAGTCAGCCGTGACCTCCTCACAAATAAAGCCTAAGGACATTTCCCAGTCCTCATCCCTGGTGACCCCTCACAGCCTCAGCCATTACTGACCTATGGCTGGAAACGCTTGCTTTGCTTGGATTGAGGATGCTACTGGTTGTCCCCAGCTTCCTGTCTCTCCTTCTCAGTGACCTCACTGGTGCCTCTGCTCCGCCTCAGGTCTCCAAGTCAGCACTCAGGTCTGGCCATCTCAGCTCTCTGACCGACACCAGGCCCTGGTGAACCCACTCAGGCTCCAAGCCCTTAAATACCATCCACATGCCAATGTCAAGAAAAAGTAAGAGGAGGTCACACTTGTCCTACCCCAGCCAACTGCCAAAACCATATAACCAAAGCCTAAAGCATCCTGAAGATTCTCCCAGGCACCAGCCCTAATCTTAAAGGAGACATAAAATGCAAACACCGAGTTCCTGCCAGCATGAGTCAATGAGATAAACCAACCAGCTGGAGACAAATCAGCTAAATAGCTCCTCCAAGTTAGAAAGAATGCAGGGCTTGGTGGCACACGCTCTAATCCCAGCAACTCAGGAGACTGAGGCCAGAGGGTCTCAAATCGGAGGTCAGCCTGGGCAACTTAGCTAGATCCTATCACACAACAAAAAGAAAAAGGGCTGAGAGTACTGGTAGAGCCTTGCCCAGCACGTTCGAGGCCTTGGGTTCAATCCCCAGGACCACAGAATAAGGTAATAATAGAAGGTGAATGTCACCCAAGGACCCAGCCTTCCTCCTTTTTACTGCGTGGACTGTGCCGTAACTGTCGTGAAGGGGTGTCTTGTCACTTTGGTTGGCAGGCTTCCAATTTGCAAACTGCTCTGGGTGTACACAAGAAACCTCTCAGCGTGTGTGTAAAGTTGGGTCTGACTGTGTTTTGGATGCTGGTGACCTCCCATTTACATCTGTCCAGACTTTGTCCTCGGACTCCAGACTCGCATCACCCACTCACTGTCCACTCAATACCGCCGCTGGTTATGACTGAGCCCCCCTCACCCACCCCACCCGGCCACCTGCCCCTGCCACAGTTGTCAATGGGGATGCTCTTCCTCCAGAGTCTCGACCAAAACTCTGAGCCATCCAAACTCCTGTCTTCCTCTCATCCCCCATCAGCCCTAACAGTCCATTTCTCACACCCTACGACCATTGCCCCAGCCCCAGAAGCACCAGATCCCCCTGGGCCACTGCAGTAGCCTCCTGCCCGGCCTCCTCCCTCTGCCCAGCTCAGCAGAAGAACAGGAATCTGAGCTGTCACTCCTTGGCCTGTTACTCAGGAAGAAAGCTAAGGTCATTGCAGTGGCCCACAGCACCTATGTCCTCCCCTCCAGCACCTCCCCTTGCTCCTGCAGTCCTGGAACATGCGAGGCTGCTCCCTCACCAGGGTCTGCTGCCTGTTCCCTGCTCCCTGGATGTCCTTCCCTCAGAGGCCCATGTGGCTCGCCCCTCACTGGCTTTGGCTCTTAGGGGGAGCAATACTTCCCCCAGACTCCTTGGCCCCTGTGGAGAGCTGCAGTGCCCACACTCTTTCTGCCCACCTGGAACTCTTTGCTTGACTCCCTGTCTGCAGCAGGGATTTTGTCTGTTTCCTGCTGTGAACAGGCTAGGACGATGCTCAGCACATAGTAGGTGCTCAGTAAATACCTAACCATCGGGCAGAGTAGGAGTCGCTCCAGGTGTGATCCTCCACTCCCTGTGGCAGGACTTCTGAGTATCAACACTGTCTCAGGCACTATCTTGGCACTAGGGACACACTGGGGACAAATAAGAAGCAATAGCAAAGGACCCTGTGCAGGATCTTCTACCGCAGCAGGAGAGATGATGACAAACAGGAGTGGGCGGCTCACCATGTCAGACATGGTAAGAGGTAAGGAGAGGAAGAGACGAGAATGTGGGGACTGCGAGTCCACTTGGGCAGCTGTCACCAAGTCCCACAGGTGGTGGAGGAAATCCAGGAAGTCCTCAGGATGCCAGAAGCTGAAAGTCCAAGATCACCGTGTGGTGGGCTGGCTTCGGCTGAGCTTCCCTGGTTTGCTGATGGCCCCTGCCCCTGTGTCTTCACGGGTCCCCCTCTGTGCACTTAAACGTCTGTGTCCTCATCTTTACTGTAGGACCCCAGTCCTTTTGACTTAGTCACTGCTAGATCCCCATCTCTAAATGCAGTCCCATTCTGAGGGCCTGAGGGTTAGGACTTCATCAAATGAGTTTCGGGGAGACCCAATTCAGCCCCACAAGGCAGTGGGGAGGTTTAGTAGGAGGCGGGTGCAGGGAGGAGAAGGCAGTTTTCTAACCAACCTGAGGGAGTGAAAGCAGCAGCTCGGGAAGCCACCTCCCCAGCTCCGCAGCCCAGGGCAGGAAGGTGCATGGCTCATGAGACACAAAGCAGCAGAGCCAGGGTGGTGACAGGCCAGGTCTCGGTGGGCCAAGACTGAGTGAGCTCGGCAGGGGACGGGGCAGCGGGACCGGGATGCTGCCAGGGCAGTAGGAAGTAACTGGATCCACGCTCCACATGGCAGTCAGGCGGGGGCAGTGGGTGTGGGGTGCAGGGCGCCCCACCCAGACCTCGCCTCTGAAGGTGCTGGCAGTATTGCTCCTGGCTCAAGGCCTGCCTTGCCCTCCTCCCCCTCACAGGCAGGGATGAGTGGATGCACTCAGGACCTGTCTGAGAGGTCCCAGGGGACTGCCAGGGCCTGTGACAGTTGCACTTCTTCCTCTTCCTTCCCTCCCCCCTCTCCCACCTCCTGCAGGCGAACCCCCAGCTCGGAGCCTATGTCACAGGGAATCAAACCTAAAGTAACAGGCCACCATCAGCCGTCAGACCCCGGATGTGTTTTCAAGGTCAAATCCACAGGACTGAGACCCTATCATCATTTCGTGGAGCAACCAGAGACAGCTCCATGGCTCTGTCATCTGCTCAGGTCCAGGCACCGCCGAGCGTGTGACCTCTAGGGCCGCAGCCTCTTCTGCCCTCCCTGCTCCCATGCCCAGATTTGCTTACTGGGAGTTTCTGATTGTTTGTTTGTTTTTAAGCTTAATGAGTTTTATTAGGCATTTTTTTCCGTTCCCCATCCTACTTCAAATATGATTCATGGGTTCAACCCCCAGCCCCCAAAACTATACTCAGATCTCTGCAGAAACTTAAAGTGACAACCACCCATACTGGGAGCTCCGGAGGGCTGGCCTGGGGCGAGCGGTGCTCCTCCTGCCCTTCCCCACCGTCCTGCCCCATCCTTCCCCTCCTTGTTTCTGTCTCCACCTTGGCCTCCGTCCTCCCTCCCTCTAAAGATCTGACTAGCGATGGGACACCTCCCACGCTGGCGCCTTCACCTGCCCTCCTCTGCTTCCTTTCAACAAGCCCAGGCCTGGCCTGTCACACCAGGTTGCTGCTGTCCCTCTGCCTTTGTGTTGATTTGCTGCCTCTGCCATCCAGACCTCCAGCTGGCACAGCGCAGTACTGCAGGTTCCTTCCTGGGCTCTGCAGCTGGCTGTTTTGCTCAACCCTCGAATGAAACTGCAGGTGACTCAGGTCACTGGTACCTTCTCACCAAACCAAGGTTCTCTCCTGAGTCCTCACTCTCGGGGACTCTTAAGGTTTTCAGCACAGAGCCCGGTGGAGCCCTCCGTCTGGGCACTCTTGGCTTCTCGGCTTCCTCAGGCTACTTCTTGCTCGGCTTTCCCTCCCCCTGCTCCCGGGTGCAGACACCTGCCTCCTACTCCCCCGCAGAGAGCTGCCCTGTGCATTTTTGGTCCCTGGCATGCAGCCATTTCCCGCTGGTCGACCTGCCCAAACCAGACCACAGGCCCAGCTCAACCCCGCCCCTGCCTGTGGTCAAGTCAGCCCTCTCCCCTGGTTCTCCTGAATTTGTGCTGCATCCTCAAAACGTTGGGGGCCTTCCTGACTCCTCATTGCCCTCCTGCCCTTTTGTGCAATTCCTTTCATTTCTTTAGAAGCTCTCAGGTCTTGGGCAGTGTGGCAGCCATAACAAATACCATAGGCCAGGTGCTCTGAACAGTGGCCCCTGCTCCCTCATGGTTCCGCAGGCTGGAAGCCCAAGGTCAAGATGGGGATTTGCCTTCTGGTTATGGCACTCTCCTGGCTTCCAGACATGGCCTTCTGGCTGTGTCCTCATGTGGCCTTTCCTTGTAAGGGTGTGGTACTGGGGACTGAACCCAGGGGTGTTTACCCACTGAGCCACATCCCCAGCCCTTTTAAAAATATTTTATTTAGAAGACGGGGTCTGAGTTGCTTAGGGCCTGGCAACTCAGTTGCTGAGGCTGGCTTTGAACCCATGATCCTCCTGCCTCGGCCTCCTGAGTTGCTGGGACTACAGATGTGTGCCACCAAGCAAGGCCAGGGTCTCTTTTGATAAGGCCAGTAAGCCTATCATTTCTATCATGTGGGATTCACTCTCAGATATCATCTATCTGACCCTAATTATCTCTCCTAGGTCCCACCTCCAAGTAGCATCCTGTTGGGGGTTAGGATTTCAACATACCAGTTTGGGTGGGAATGACACGAACATTGAGTCCCTGACATCCCTTCTATTTCTGTTTGCTTTGGTCATTTGCTGGACTCCCTGGCTCCCAGCCCACACCATGACTGAGTTCAGTTTCCTGCTATGGCCTAGTCTGTGGCTGGTGAGGTTGGCTTTTCCTTCCTTCCCTCCCAACCCTCATCCTCCAGGCTCCCAATGCAGAAGGCCCACTTGTCCCCCCAGGTTGTACCCATGCTGTAGTGGCGAGCTGGCCTGTTCTCTGTGTCTCCAGTTGGTTACTTTCTCCATTGGCTATAGGTGCCATGTCCAGGTGGCCCAGAGTCTACAAGGCAGTGTGCATGTAGGAAGGGTGCTTCCTCTGCCACCAGAGCTGACGGCCCTGCCCCAGGCCAGAGAGCAGACACTTGAAACCCAGTAAGCTCTTGACTCATCCACCTTGAGAGACAAGGGACAGCAACTCTATATCCTGAAGTCCAAGATGTGCGTTTTAACATTGCCAAAATCAAGGTGGAGCTTACCATCCGTGGTGTTCCACTGAAGTGTGTGTGTGCGCATTTCCTTCAGTGGTACATAAAACAGTGTCTCATCTTACAGTTGATGGCGTCTTAGATTCTAGAAGCTATAAAGCTCAAGTACTGGTCTTGACTGTAGGAAAATTTCAAAAATATGTAAAGCATGCCACAGTGCAGAACGTTAGGTAGGAAAGAGGAGACAGAAAATAAACAGAACACTTGTTCCTTCCCAAGACCTTACTGTCTAGTTAGTGAAACAAGACTAAGAGAAAATCAATACAAAAATAGGTGCCAACACACATGAGCAAGCGAGCACTGACCTGTCCAACGAGCATCTGAGTTATCTGGGATCAAGATCTCAGGAATATTTCCTGGAAGAAGTGAACTCTGGTTTAAAAGGGAAGGAAAAGTGCGCCAGTGGCTAAACTGCTTAATTTAATGGGCACATTGTTTTCATGAGGTAGTAAAATTTCATGAAAGGGACAGAATTTGGACGGATTATGAGCATCATATCTGGGATTTCCATGCATCATGGCTGAAGGCTCAAGACGACCAAAAGTTCTGTGTTCAAGTTTACTTTATTCCCTGAATTTTGGTATGATGGGCTGTTCACTGAGCATTGAATATCTGGTTGTTTCCCGTCACAGCTGATGTCTGCAAGGACACCTCCATGTCCTTCTTGGCACAGGGGGATCTGCCCCTTCTGGAACAGGTGGGGCAAACAGCTTTGGCCCACAGTCTTGTCCTCAGTGCAGAGAGAGGAACTGGCTTGTGCTGGGATCCTGATGGAAACTCCGTGGTGGAGGCCTCTAGGGCCACGCACAATACCCCAAGTGACCCCCAAGGTGATTCCAAGTCAGCCTAGTGTCCCCTCTCCCTCCTCTGCAGACTCATCCTGACTCACAGACCTCGGGCCCAGAATCCAGTGGCAAGAGGGGCACTGACTCAGGTCACCCAGCTGCCAAGCCACATAGGCCATATCAGATGCATGCTTAATGAAATCTGTGGGAGGGGCGCGATTTCCATCTGAAGGGCGAAGTAGAGGATGCTCAGACTAGCAATAGTGGGGCTGTGTTTGGGGTCACAGTACCAGTTCTCTCTAAGCCCACACTCTGGTGATGCCTGGAGGTGGACCACACTGCCCTCACTCACAGAATAGTAAAAGGCAGCATCTAACTGTCCACTCTCCATGCTCCAGCCATTCATGCTCCAGGAATTCACTGTCCTCATGGTCACCTATTAAAGGGGCCAGTTATCACTGCCCCCTCCTCGGCAGGGAGACTAAGGCAGAGTCTAAGTGGCCCATCCAGGTTAGCAGAAGCAGAGCACACAAGGAGGCCCAGCGTCCCTGGGGCGGGGGTGGAGCGGGAGGGCCGCGGTGGTTTCCAGCCCCACAGGGCCCTCCAGGCCGGGGGCTGCCCATATAAGGCTGCAGCCGTCCAGCATGGGTAGGGGCTCATTAAGGCCCCCAGCGGCCAGCGTCCTCCTCCGCGGCGAGGAATGTGTGGAATCTCCTCCCTAGCTGCCGCCCACCACATGGAGGACCTTCCCTCCACCCACACCCGCCGGGATTAGCCCCCAGTCCGGGTGCCCGCGGAGCGCACTCCCCGCCCACCCGGGCCTCGGGCGCGTCCTCGCCGGCGCGCGCGCTGCTGCCTCGCCGCTGGGGGGAGCGCGGCGCCTCGGCGGAGCGGCCCGGGAGGCGGCGGCGCGCCCTCACCTGCCCCAGGCGCGGCTCAGCGGGGCGACGGCGGCGGCGACGACGGAGGAGGCCGCGAGGCCGCCCGGGAGGAGGCCGGGGAGGAGCCTGGCGGGGCGGGAGGGCGGCGCAAAGTGAAACTCCTGGAAGTTGCGGGAGCGCGAGGAGCCGTCGCGGGCTGCGCGCCCTCGGGCCGGACGGGCCCGGCTCCCGCTCACAGCGCACCCGGTGCCCATGGCCCTGAGCAAAGGGCTGCGGCTGCTGGCGCGGCTGGAGGCCACGGGCGAGAGCAGCGTGCTGCTGGAGGCGCGCGGCCGCGGCGACTGCCTGCTCTTCGAGGCCGGCACGGTGGCCACGCTGGGTGAGTGCCGCGCCCTCGCCCTGCCGCCCGCGGGCGGTGACGCTGGGAGGACGGGCGCCTGCCTGCCCCGGGACCTGGGGAGACCCTGCCCCAAGGGGTCAGTCCTGGAAGGCGCGGGGACCGCCAGGGCTGGGGATCGCGCGGAGGCGGGTGGCTTTTAGGGAGGAAGGGGCGCAGGGGATGGCCGCGAGCACCCCTGGCTGAGCATGGTGGCGCACGGCGGGCACCCGGGGTCTCCGTCTGCGCGCCCCGAGGGCTCTGTTCTTGGAGAGGCGGCTCCGACTTTTTACGCTTGGCGCTGAGTCAGAGCGCGTTGCAGATTCACGACGGTCCCAGGGGACTGACTTAGGAGCCGGCAGTCCTGGCCCAGCGCTGGGCCTGGCGCTCTTTCTTGTGCACCTGTTGATGAAACCAGTGATTGCCTTTAGGTTTGTGTTGGCTTGGCTCCACTCCCAAAGGGGATGGGACCCAAGCTCTGAAACACAGACTCTGGGGAAACCACAGATGGCATCTTTGACTTACGTTAATACTTGGTCGAGAGCCTCACTACTTTGGCATATAGGACTTTGGAAGCAAATATACTATCTGGTGAATTTACCTGTATGCTGGATGTTAGAAGATGCCAAGCCAGCATATTTCACCTCTGGGCTTAGAAACCTTTAAACTGGCATGATGCTGAGGATTTGGAGACATAATCTCATTTAATTTTCACAATTTTACAAAACCATTATTGTCATTCGCATATTACAGACAAGCAAACTGAGGCCTGAAGATGCTAAGACACTTATTTGCTCAGGGTGACATAGTCCACCTGACTTGTGTGTGGCCATTTTGATAGTGTCATACAATTCATGCTTCCTGATCCCTGGTTTTGTGGCCAGCACTCAGGAAGAAGGTTCTAGGTGGCACCAAAGCCAGTGACATCAGGTGGGGTTGTTGGGTTTGTCATCATAAACCCTGGAGAGAGATTTACAAGAGGTGTCCAGCTGCACCATCTTCTGGTGTTCTTAGCTCACCAAGTGCAGAATCACTTGTTCACTTGTACGTAAGATGTTCAGCAAATACAACTGCCACTCAAGCAGTGCTTCATAAATGTCTCCAATTGTGTGTGTGTGTGTGTGTGTGTGTGTGTGTGTTTTATGGTGGTGCTGGGGATTGAACCCAGGGCCTCATGCATGTGCTCTCCCACGGAGGTACATCCCAGCCCTCTGGGCTTGTTTTTACATTTATATGCATCAACTCCAGTTAGGACACAGGACTGTGTGCATATATATATGTGTGTGTGTGTGTGTGTCTCCACAGCACCATTTCTTCTACTTCTGTTTCCTGGATCATTTAACATATAATTATCTGGATTGCTTTCAGTCACTTGATTACTGAAACAGTGTCTCCAGTATTCTTTGCATCAAAGTGTGTAGCAAATCATGGATTAAATTATTATCAGATTATTCCATTTTGGGCTCTGTCCTGAAAAGTCCAAGTTTGGTCATTTGTTATGGCCTTGAAAGAAAACCACAGAAATTTCCATTCCATTTTAGTTGTCTACTTCATACCATATCTATCAAAACTGAGAGATTAATTTCATGACACAAAACTACCATTTCATCAAAAAGATTAAAATATCCTTTGGTTGGATTACAGTGACATAAGGCAAGGTTCATACACATTTAAGGGTTCCTTTGAAGCCACTTGGAACAAAAAAATACTTTTTCTAAAGTGAAGGTTTTTAAATGATTAATGAAGGCAGCAGAGTGCGTGTCTTCCAGTGGAAATGGGCTGTGGGCTGAGGAGCCTTTCCCTGGCATTGGTGATGCAGCGCCCTGGGTTTATAGTAGAGGTGATGAAAGCAGTTGGCATGTCCTTAGCTCATGTGCAGTCCACACTTGTCTCTTAACCTATCATTTGTTTTTTGGTAGACCGCAGGCTAAATACTTATGCTTTTAAAGATTGTTTTTTTTTTAATTAAATGAAATGAAACTATTTTTAAAAAGCAGCTGTACCTTTTGATGGTATTCCTTGTCCAGAGGCTTCTGAGGGAGTGTTCAGTGACTAGAAGTTGTTTCAAACTTTGAAGACACCCTAAGTGCACACATTGGATACATGGACACTGACCTTGAAATTCCCATCTGTGCTCCAGGGCTGGCCAGCTGAGTTGCTGTGCTTTGCTGTTCTCAGTGAGGTGAAAGGCGGGCTCCCCCTGCCCCCAGGAAGGTTGCATCTCTCCTTTTGCAGGGACAGTGCACTTGTCCTTTCCCTGAGAGTATGGGGTGGGGACAGCTTCCTTTTCTCTTTGGTTGTGGTTTTTCTGTGATGGATGTCCCCAGTGAGTAACAGGAGCCTAGGACACTAGAGGTATGGGCTGTTGCCATGTGGGTCATGGTGTTCCTGGCTCCCGCGTGGCTCCAAAGCCTGCCCAGCCCTGTGTCAGGTGCACGCTACTGCTTTTACTGGGGTCAACAGGTGATGAGGTGGCTTGGCTCTCCCACCATGAGCACGGGTTGCCAGCACCTTCCTGCACATTTCACCCCAAGGATTCTAGTTTGAGGAACGTCTGTCACTGGAAGGGCTCAGCGGTTCTTAGTGTTTTGGGTCTTTATTGGTGTTCACAGGGAAAGCTGATGATGCATGATTGGTTGGCAGTTGGACTTCTCCCTCTGGCCTGCTCTAGCCTGTCCTCACCTGTTCCCCCCTGTCCTCCTATTCTTCCAGTGAACTTGGCAGATGTTCTCCGTACAAGGCCACCTAACCTGCTAATGAAAAGACTGTTTAAGGAATAGTTCCAAATTCATGTTTCCAGAAGAATTAAGCTGAGAATCTTTTAAATGGATCAGTGGGAGCAGGAATTCCAGAGACAGAAAAACGAAAGGTATGGGCACCAGTTTAAAAGGTTTTCACCAAGTGGATGTAGTGGTGCTCACATGTAATCTCAGCAACTTCAGAGGCTTAGGCAGGCAAATACTGAATTCAAGTCCGGCCTGAGCAACCAAGTGAGACCCTGTCTCAAAATAAAAGTGAAAAGGGCTGGGGATGGGGCTCAGTGTTAGAGTGCCCCTGGGTTCTATTCCCAGTACTGCCATCTTCTATGTAGATGACAATCCAGCATCCATTGCCCCTATCCAGAATCAGCATCCAGATGTTCTCTTGTTCACACATCCACACAAGAAGCACTGGTCTTTTGCGGCTGCCTCTTTTAGACTTTGGATGGACCAGATGGAGGGAAGCGTGCTGGTTGTTGATGGAGTTCAATGCTCCAAAGTTCAGCGTTCTCCAAACAGCCAGCAGGTCCCCATGTTTACACGTGGGTTTATGCCTGTACCCTACCTCCCCCCCCCCCCCCCGCCTTGTTACTGTTGAGTGTGGGCAGCAGGAGGGAGAATGGGGAAGGAGGCTTGGGAGACTTCATTAGTGCATGTCCCTGCCTTTCTTTGAGCAATTGCTCTTCCCAGCTGCCGAGTTTTCACGGAGGCCACAGTCACGCTTGGCTGGAGAGGGTGAGGTGGCTGAAGAGCCCGCTCAGAAGCCTTGGCATGGACTGTTGCCTTGGTCACTTGCTTGGGCTTCATGGCTGGAATTATTTGGTCAGTGACTTGAAGCCTGACTGGTTAAGAGCATTGGAGAGAACCTGAGAGGTGGCCAATCTGGGAATGCTCCTGGACAGAGGTGGACGCCCAGGTGGGGGGTGGGGGGCTGGGCTCCTGACTTGGTCCAGTTGGCCTCAGAACTCCTGTGGCCCCTTTCCTGGCTGTAGGTCTTGTCAACACAATGATGTTCACAGAAATGCAGAGCAGCTGATGTGTCCTCTCCCTGTGGTCTTTTTTTTTTAACTTTGTCCTTTTGATTGTGACTTCAGATTTCAGATCTTGCCAGGCTCTTGTTTTGGCTGCTTGTCCCAAAAACTTTGTTTTTAACTTTTAATTATGTAAATGTTTACACATACACAAAAGTACAGTCAATCTCCATGGATCGATCGACCAACACACACACCCGCGCGCGCGCTCTCTCTCTCTCTCTCTCTCTCTCTCTCTCTCTCTCTCTCTCTTGACAGTTACCCATATGGTGTCAAATTCCCTGTATTTTTTTTTAAACTTTATTCTATTTCTTCATTTGTATGTGGTGCTGAGGATCGAACCCAGGGCCTCACATGTGCTAGGCAAGTGATCTACTGCTGAGCTACAGCCCCAGCTGCTGTATTATTTTTTTAGTTATAGATGGACACAGTTTCTTTGTTTTCTTTTTATGTAGTGCTCAAGCAAGCGCTCAACCACTGAGCTACAATCCCAGCCCTTGTCCCTATATTTTTAATGAAAAAAAAAAAAATGAATCTCCTAAAATTTAGTTTTCTCAATGCCAGGCAAGATTTTGATTTATTTGGACTGGCTCTTTTTTTTTTTTAACTTGCATTTATATATGTAAGTTCAAATTTTATTTTATTGTAAATTGGCAAATTCTATTTATGGGGTTCAAAGTGATGTGGACATGTGTATGATGAAATTAAGCTGATTACCATATCCACCACCTCAATACCTGTTCTGTGTGAGACCATTTAAAATTAACTCTTAGTGATTTTGAACTATCCCAATAGGCTATCATTACCATAGTCACCAGGGTACATAAGTTCACAGTTTACTTGATGGATGTCATTGTGACCAACAGCAGAAATGGTGGTGTGAACGGATTCTGAGGTTCTATACAAGATACATGTTTCAAAGCACAGTGGCCACAGGGTGGAAGAGCCACAGGGTGGAAGAAGAGGGCACTCCAGAGGGCAGCAGTGGTGGGCACAGGAGGAGAAGGTCTGGGCTCTCCAGTGGCACCACCCCTGGCCCTTGCACAAGAGAGGACAGAGGAGCCCTGGCCACCTGACCTTTGTGCTTGTTCTTCTGGGCGACATCCTGCTACTCAGTACCCTGGAGTTTGCTATGCAGATGGCCCAACCTGCTTCCTTAGCCTGCTTCCTGCTTCAGGGGCAAAGGGCTCCTCCCAGGGGTGTCCACCCCAGGCCTGAAAGTTGGGGACCCTAGGGCGAGGGATAAGAACTGGATCCAGGTGAGGCACAGCAGCATATGCCTGTCATCCCAGTGGCTTAGGAGATGGAGGCAGAAGGACACAAATTCAAAGCCAGCCTCAGCAACATAGCAAGGCCCTAAGCAACTTAGCAAGATCCTGGCTCAAAATTTTTTTAAAAGCCAGGGACGGTGCTGGGGATGTGGCTCAGTGGTTAAGTGCCTCTGGGTTCAATCCCCAGTGCAAAAAAAGAAAAAAAGAACTAGAGCCAGGCTGGTTGGGTGTCCACCCGTGAGCACAAAGAGGGGTATGAAGCCCGTTGGGGAAGGCAGTGGAGGAGAAGGGGCCAGGCTGGGATGGGGACCTGACCTTCCAGTTCATCCTGGGAGTGTGCTTCTCAAGGTAGGAGGGGAGAATGTATTTTATTTAACAGTTTGTTAGCCTCATTGAAAGCATGCAGGGTGCCAAGCACCACTGGTACTGTGCCCCAGACCCTGCAGATATTCTGTGGGCCTGCTCTGGGTACCTGCATAAGTCTGGGGCTCACTTCTGGAATAATCCTTGGGTGCTTAGTTTCTGTGGCCTTGCTGCTTGAGGACAGGAACTAGTTTCTGTTTTCACTTGAATTGTCTTTCAACCCCTGGAGGCACTCACTTACCACTTCCAGGCCGGGCTGTGTGCCTGCTGGGAGGCAAAATCAGATCCAGCTGGGAGGATGTCTGCTCCTGACCAAGCTGAATGCTTGAAAAACCAAGTCCCCGAGCTGCTTGCCCTTCCTGCTCCCCAGGCCAGCGGACCCAGGGCTGAGTGGGGGCAGATGGGGTCCACCTCTAACAGGAAACAGCCCAGGTGAGGGCTGCCTGCCTTCCAGGCCCCCTGGAGGGGGCTCTCCAGCACTTGCAAGTAAATGGGGGTCATTCTTTCTCAAGGAAAATTAGACAAGTGAATGAAAACCTTTCCGAGTGCGTGTCCTGGTCCTGAGTTCCACCTGCAGAAGCTCATCTCAGGAACAGTCACAGATCACAGCCCGTCTCGCTCAAGGATGTTTATCTCTCGGTGTTTTGCATGTTTTACTGGTTAAACAAACTCTGGTTCAACTTGGCAGTAGCTCCTATTTGATTACCATACGCCAGGTGCTGCTCCAGGTAGTTTACACAGACTGATTTATGTGATCCTTACAATGAGGCAGGGGCTAATGACCTCCATTTTACACTTGGAGAAACTGAGGCACAGAAAGGCATAAGAATTTGCCAGAGCTTCCGCCTCAACTTTGTGGCAGAGTCATGATTTGAAGAAGGCCTGAAGGCTCCAGTGAACAGTGTGTTCAGTAAATTCTCTTCCCTGAGCTGGGGCTGGGGCTCAGCAGTGGAGCACTCGCCTAGCATGTGCGAGGCCCTGGGTTCGATCCTCAGCACCACATTAAGATAAATAAATAAAATAAAGGTATTGTATCTACAACTAAAAAATAAATGTTGTTTAAAAAATTCTCTTTCTTAGTGAAAACGATAAATACATTGGTGTGTGGAAAAGACTCAGCCTGTTCCACAGTCTTGGGCTTCAGGTCTTTTTTTTTTTTGTACTTGTAGATGGACACAAGACCTTTACTTTATTTATTTATTCTTATGTGGTGCTGAGGATCGAACCCAGTACTTCACGTGCGCTAGGCAAGTGCTCTGCCACTGAGCTTCAACCCCAGCCCCTTCTCTTGGGTCTTGAACTCCGGTGCAGTCAGGGAAGACAGGCTTGCAGGTGACTGTGGTGCACCAGCACGGTCCCTCCAGTTGTGGCAGGGTTTCATCTGACACACGCCTTCATAGAGGAGGCTCGTACTTGGGGATCCCATCACCCACTTTCTGAGGGTGGGGTGTGCAACTTTACCAAGGGCAAGCTCGATGTTTGAGAAGGAGCAGGCTTCAAGCCTATGCTCCAAGAGGGAGATCTGGGTCCCCAAGTTGGTCCCATTCTTCCATGTGGATGTCCCAGCGCCTGGCACAGAGCCCCATGCGGCCTCAGGGTGCTGAAGAACGAGCCCGATCCCCCAGTGCAGAGGAAGAGGACCCCAGGCTCCAGGGGAACATTCAGAACATGAGGAGTGTCCGATAGGTGCAGTGTTGAGCCGGGTGGTCCCTGAGGGCTCCGGGGTGATCCCTAAGGGCTCCGGGGTGATCCGTGAGGGCTCCTGGGTTTTGAGATGGGAGAAGTCCCTAAGCGAGGTGCCAAACGCTGTAGGAGCAGACCTACCTGCCCCTGTTGGCTGTTCTGGGCAGGAATTGCTCTGCCAGGGGAGTGGACATGCTTTGCACCAAGGTGGTGCTAAGCAGGTGCCAGCACCTCTCCAAGGGCCCGCACAGGAAGGCTGTGCGCACCTGGCTGGTCCTGTGGGCCACAGCCATCTGCACTGTGGCATTAAGAGACTGGCAGGATGCCACTTGCTGGTAAAGCTTCCTGGTTCAGAAAATGCCTCAGAACCGGAGGATTCCTTTGATGAGTATCTGCCCTGGAGGGCAGCGTGTTCCCGGTGGGACCCATGACCCAGATTGCAAGAGCAGATTCTAAGTACACAAGTGGAAGTCTGAGCTTAATCTTAAGGCAGTTTTGGGGGATATGGGGCTCCTGGTGAGGTGTGAGATGTCACGGGAACTGGCACTTCGTTCTCTTCCTGGGTCTGTGCCCAGTCTGCCTGGCACCCCCAGGCTGATGGCCATCCGTCCTGCTTTCCTGGAACCCCTCCTAGTGTGATGGCGAGCCTCTGCGCTGTGTCTCTGGAGTCCCTGGAGTGCATCTGTGAAGCCACGCACACCCTGGGGACAGCGACCCTCCCCTCCCCTCCGCCCTTGGCTGGCCATGGGCCCCCCCCCACCCGTATGGAACTTTGGTCCCATGCGCTCTGCCTGCTTCAGCTCCACAGGCTGTCCTGCTGAGGTCCAGTGGAGGCCTGGGCTGGCAGCTGGAAGGTGACCCTGCAGTCCTGGTTTTTCCCGCCCAGCTGGCCTTTCGTGAACACAGAGGCAGGCATCGGTGTTGTGACCACTTGGCATTGACTGGTGGAAGCGATCTTATTCAGAAGAAATAAACGCTTCCTTCCTGTCTTCGGAGCTGACCTTAGGATGCCCAGTGGATCCCACCCCCAAGCCCCTGTCTCCTCCTCCGCCTGTTGGCAGCTGACGGCAGGGAACAAAGGTGGCTGCTCCATCTGTAGGTGAAGCTGACACGGATGAACAGCCCTGGGCTCTGGGGACCCGTCTCTGTGCTGTTCTGCCATCCTGGTCCCAGCCTCTCTCCAGCTGTAGAGTCACCAACCTTTTCTTCCCTAGAGGAAGCGTGTGCCTGGCCAAAAGCAAATACTGGAGCTGTGGGTCTTTTGAAGAGAGATTGCTGCCTGCTTCACCCTCTGGCCTACAAACATTTCCTATAGTGGTGACTGTTGTGACCACAGTGACCAGGTGAGGGACAACCTAGCCTTCAGAGGTTTGACTTTGAATCCTTCTCTCCTCCTTGTCAATCAACAAGTACTGCTTGGAAAACTGACCATCTGTCTACACTGTTGAGGGCCACAGCCGGGTCGGATGACGCATGGCATTTTTGCCAGGAGTAGTGGTTGAGAGGTGACTTGAGTTCCGCTTGAGCTCTCGCGGGGATTCCCGGAGAGTTTCCATTGGTTGGGGAAGTGCCGGAGGAGGGATATTTCCGGTTGCTGGTTCGTGGAGGAGCCGCGTGGTGTTCGGGGGAGTTCCCGGGAGCGTGTGTGGAGTGTGCTGGTGGAGTTCAGAAATAAAGTTTGTTCCTGCTTCAGTGGCTCGTGATTTGTGCCCAGCCAGACTGCGGTACTATACCACCTGGAGGTCTAGTTAAAATGCAAGCCGTGCCTCAGTTGCTTGGGGTGCAGTTTGGGGGTGCAGTCCATACTTCTTGAAAGCCCCTGGGTGATGCTGTTCCATGGACCGCATGTAGCTAAGGTTCATCAGCGGCTTGGGAGAGACCTGAACTGTTTATGCTGTCCCCCTTGGGAAAGACAACCAAGCCTTCCAGACCTTGGAATCTTTATCTGAAAATAAGTGAATTTCAATTGATACTGCCTTTCCTGTTCTTGAGATTACATGTACCTTTTTTTTGGTAGTGCTGGGGTTGAACCCAGGGCCTCATGCATGTGAGGCAAGAGCCTTATCACTGACCCACATCCCCAGACCTCCAGTGTGTGTTTAAAAAGAGCTGGGTGTGATGGTGCATATCTGTAAGGTCAGGAGGCTGAGACAGGAGGATCACGAGTTCAAAGTCAGCCTCAGCAACTTAGCAGGGCCCTAAGCAACTCAATGAGACCCTGTCTCTAAATAAAATCTAAAAAGGGTTAGGGATGTGGCTGAGTGGTGAAGTGCCCCTGGGTTCAATCCCCATTACAGAGAGAGAGAGAGAGAGAGAGAGAGAGAGAGAGAGAGAGAGAGAAGGAGAAGGAGGAGGAGGAGGAGGAGGAGGAGGAGGAGGAGGAGGAGGAGGAGGAGGAGGAGGAGGAGGGCGGGAGGGGAGGGGAGGGGAGGGAGGAGAGAGGGGAGAGGGGAGGGGAGAGAGGAGACGGGGGAGTGAGCGGGGAGGGGGGCTTAATCACCAAGGATATGCACATCACTACTTCACTCACCTACAAGTTTAAACTATCCAGAAATTTAGGAGAAGTTTAGGAGAAGTGATGTGGCAAGGTTCCTTATAAGAAAGTCAGAGCTCAGCCTTGAAATCTCGTGCTCTGTGATTTCCTTGATCTCTACTTATGGGTTAATGAAAATACATGAGATTCTCTCAGATTCTGCCAGGTCCCTATCACTTGCAAAAACTTATAAAAGCAATGGCACTTTCAGCTTAAATAGAACACCAAGTAAAGTGTTCACTAGTGTATTATAAACTGTGCTAACTTCAGGCAGATTATCAAGAGTCCAAGTTTCATTATTGTACAGCTAAAAAAATAACTGGAGGGCTCGGGTTGTATGCAAGCCGTGCCTCAGTTGCTTGAGGTGGAGTTGGGGGGCTGCAGTCCATACTTCTTGAAAGCCCCTGGGTAGAGCACTTGCCTAGCATGTGCAAGGCACTGGGTTCGATTCTGAACACCACATATAAATAAATGAAAAAAATAAAGATCCACCTAAAAAAATAAAATAACTGGGCTGCCGTTTGGCTAGGGAGGGGGCAGTTCGTGTACCTGGGAATGTGTGATCTTTTTTCGTCTGTTGTAACTTGGCCTCACCAGAAGTCTTGCCAGTGGCTGACAAAGTGTGGACACTTTAAGAGAGGAGGGTCTCTGCGGTTCCTGCTACAGGACTCAATGGAGCCCAGTGGCATGTTGCTGGCAGAGATGAGCTGCTTGCAGCAGGACATGTGCTCTGGGCGCAGGACAGTGAGGCTTGCTCTCAGTGTCGGGGGTGTGGATAAAGAAAGGAATATTAGAAAGTCAGGGCTGGGGTGACTGGCTGCCACTGGGCCCCAGCCAGGCCCTTGTAATGGTCCATGGGGCGGGGGGGGGGCTGGCCTGTGCCTCTCCTGTCCCTGGGACCACCAGGAGGGCAGGGGACCAGGTCTCAATCACATCTGGGTGGTAATTGGGGGCCAGGGTGGAGGTGTAAGGAAAAATTCCATGTTGGAATGCGTCTCCGGCCAGCAGAATCTTATGTTTCAGAGGGCCACCTGCTTCGTCCAGACCAACCATGGAAACAGTCCCTTTGAATGAGGACTGAAAGACTTTGTCTGGTTCTATAAGTTGATTTTAACCCTGAAGCAATAGAACTTAACTTTTTTTCCCTTCTATTTTAGTTTTGCTGTTTACTGACAGGTAAGAAGTGTGATTTTGAATAGGTTGTTAAAAAGGCACTGGGTTCGATTCTGGGGGTACCCCAGAGTCTCTGTGGTAACACAGAAGTCTTGGCCTCCTATAAGGTCCCCTGGGGTCCAGGATAGGGGCTCCTCCTCCCTCTCCCTGCCCACTTTTCCAAGCTGCCAGTTTGTGTCCAGATCTGCCCTCGGGCCCTTTCCTAACTCATCAAGGCTCCCTACTGGCTGCAGGCTGCCCTGGGGAGACCCTGGTAAAAGCTCCCTGACTTGTGTGGTGGAGATGAGATTTCCGATTGTGGTTTTTTTTTTTTTTTTTTTTTTTTTTTTTGTGGCATGCTGGGGGTGGAACCCAAGCCTTGAGCATGCTAGACAAGTAGAAAAAACTTAAAAGACCTTTGTCCTGTCAGCTTAAGGATAAAAAATAACACATTGAACCAAAAGAGTCATTGTTCTAATTTCATGAATGTCTGGAATCTTACAGAATGCAATGACTATTCTCCACCTAATTTTTTAAAACAATATTACTTTCCATTGGATATAAAATATAATTAATGATTTTAAGTGGTGTTGAGGATCTGTAGCAGTGCCTCACACAGGTGAGGCAAGTGCTTTTAAATTGAGATACACATGCAGCCCATTCAAGAAAATGTGTCCCCAACTCTGTGATGAACTATTTTGTCCACTATGGAGCTATGTTTGTAGCTTATCTCTAAAACATGGGATCAGAATCGTAAGACCAGATATATGAAATGGGGAAACAGAATGAAATTCTGCTGTGCATACAACGTCTCCTGGCCTTCTGGGCTTGACTTGCTAACACTTCCCTTGTAGGTTTCTGGTTCACTTGGCTGTCAGGAAAATTTGGTTACTGAGAGCATATTGGAATGTTACCTTCTGAGACAAATAAGTTCAGAAGCAAGACTTGATGGGGTCCCATGGCAAAGGTCCTTTGGGGAACCCCCCAGCCGCGGGCCTTCCTAGAGGGCTGCCATCTTGGCTCCTGTTTTTCCCCTCCTGTGCCCTGGAAGGCTTTGGGTGTGGATGATAAGAGAGCTGGGTCTGGGATTAATTTGGTGTTCTCCAGATGGACTCAGGGCAAGTAGGTGATATCAGAGTGGAGAATGTTGGTGACCCCAGGGCTATGAGATAAGCTGGATAGTGGTTCATTCTCACAGTGAGTTCATAAATGGGCTGCTTTTCAGTGTCCCCAAATCAGTGGCCTTCCCATACACCAGCATTCACCAGTTAGAGGGTGCAGTGGGGGAAAAGGTCCCCTCTCCACAGTTTCTGGGAGTAAATGAAATATGTGAGGCTGAGAAGAAGAAGGCTATGCAACTTGACGGACGCTAGGATCCATGGAAGGGACACCATGTTCTTGGGGTGGGACCACCAGGACTGTGAAGAGGCCCGTTCCATTTCATCCATAGACACAGGTCCCTGAGTAAAATCCAGCCAAGTTCCAGCAGAGGGCTTATGTTAAGTGTAACAGGCTGGTTTTAAAGTGTGTCTGGAACTCCTGCACCTGAAAATTCTGACCCTCCCCTCCCATTTGGGTTCTTGGAAACCCCAACCAGCAGATGCATGACCTGAATCGTACTGGTTCTTCTCTGTTCTTAAACCCCAGCAGGTCCAGCCACTCTGCAGCCACCTCCAGAACCCAGCCTCTCTCTGCGTGGTGCAGCTGCCTCCCGACTAGCCCAATGGCTGCTGGTGAGGCCTGCAGACCCGGCCCACTCCGCCCTGCTCTTTCTTCTCCTTTTCTAGGGCTTGCCCCCCGCCCCCAGCAGCCTGACTTGTTCTTGCTATTCCACCTGCCCCCAGCGCCCTTCCCCGGGGTCTGCCTGGCTGCCTCCTCCGCATCCAGGGCTCAGCCTGGTGACTTCAGCTGGACCTTCCTGAGCTCGGTAGCTGTGCTGGCCTGTGGTCTGTTCCATTGCCTGCTTTCCTTTCTTTGTAATGGAATACCGTGTGTGTGTGTTCTGTTACCCACCACAGCCACAGCGGTGCATGGGCACTGGATTGTGTCCCCCAGACTTGTGTGAATGGAGTACTTGTTTATTTAAAAGTCTAGCTGGGAGCAATGGCATAGCTATAATCCCAGCAACTCGAGAGGCCGAGGCAGGAGCATTGCAAATTTGAGGCCTCAGCAACCTTATGAAACCCTGTCTTGAAAGGAAGGAAGCAGGGGAGGGAGAGAGGAAGGGAAAGAAGGAAGAAAGGAAAGAAGAGGAAGAGAAAGAGAGGAAGGAAGGAGGGAAGGGAGGAAGGAAGGAAGGAAGGAAGGAGGAAAGAAAGGGAATGGTGCTGGGGTCGTAGCTCAGTGGCCCCGGCCCTGGGTTCGGTCCAGGAGGGGCCGGGGTTTGCTCAGGGGCCTTGCCCAGTGGACAGTGCAGGTGAACATTATCCAGGTGAACATTCAGAATGCCCAGCCCTGCTTGGCAGGTCCCTGAGCAAAGGAGGAGGGCGGCAGGACAGGCCACTGCTCCTCGTCCAGGGAGTGTGGTCTTCACAGTGGTTCATGCCAGGGACAGCACCATGGCTGTCAGTCTAGTAGCCCCACAGGTCCAGGTTCCTTATGAAAACTGTGTATACATAGATCTCAGGGCTCACAAACATGTCCCGTTACAAAGGTCACCCCTGAGGCCCCAAGCCGGGTGTCCCATTGAGGTTCTGATTCACTTATGGATGTTTTCTGTCCAGAGGCAGTTTGTCAATTAGTTGTTTTTTTTTGTTTTTTTTTTTTGTTTTTTTTAACCATAAGAAGTGTTGAGGGGAATGCTAAGATGGCGGCGATGGGAGTGCATCACCCCAGTATGCCGCGTCACTGTGCAGGAGAAAGACGAGGTGAAACGGCTGAAGGCTACCTTGTTGGGAATTTCCAGTGAAATTGAGGTGCTCCAGAATCTAGAGGACGGATTTACATCGCACGGGGTTTGGCTGCGGGGGCTCGGTCGCGGGCGATTTCTCCGCACGGAGGGTAGCAGAGCCTGGTCGGCGGACCGCCCCGCAGATGGAGTCTGCTGAGTAGCGGCGAGGTACCGGAGCGGGAGTACAGCGATGCAGATTCTGGGGGCTCCTGCCAGTGGTGCAATAGCCGTGCTTAGTGCTGAGTTCCGGCTTTGAGACAGAGGAGAGAAGCGGTCCAGTTCGGTTCTCGACACCGGTCGGACCACGGAGGAGGACAGCAGCCGCCATCTTGGAGAGCTGATGTAATCATCCCTGTTTTCTACTGATCTCAGCTCATTCAACTATGGAACAGGTGATTTCAGGCTGGTATTTGCCTGTATCTCGCAGACAGATCGCTCAGGCTCGGAATGGAGAACCTGAGGAAAATACTCCTCAGGGCTCGCTCCTGGCAAGGCGTGCGCCGGGCTTTGAGCGGCTGGATTCTGGTTCCCGGGGCTGCTTTGGCCCAGGGCTGGGGAACCTGCGGGGACTGCGTGCTGAGGCCAGCTCCAAGTGGAACGTGCGCTGAGGGGCGGCTGGGCTCTGACTCCCGGAACAGTTTTGGCCCGGGGCTGGGGAGCCCGCGGGGACTGTGTCTTTGGGCCTGCTCCTAGCGGAGCGTGCACCGAGCTGGGAGAGTTTGGAGCGGCCGGGCTCGGGCTCCCGGGGCTGCTTTGGCCTGGGGCTGGGGAACCCGCGGGGGTCGCTCTGTGGAGCCTGCTCCTAGCGGAGCGTGGCTGGGATCGGAGAGGCCGGGTTCTGGCTCCCGAAGCTGCTTTGGCCCAGGGCTGGGGAACCTGCGGGGACTGCTTCTCGGTCCAGGTCCTGCTGGGTGCTGTGGGGGCCTGGGGGGCAGAGTGGAGCTGCCGCCTGCGCCCAGAGCAGGCCAAGTGACCTGCCGGCGTGGTATCACGACACCCCAACTGCAGCTGGGGCCGAGGAGAGTAGCCGCCCACGCCTGGAACAGGACCAGCGACCTGACGGCGCGGTAGTCAAATCATCCCATTTGGAGTGGGGGCTGTGCAGAGCCACCATCTGAGCCTGCAAGGTAGGCAGACCTGCGACCCACTGGCAGGACAGGCCCGGCAGCCTGCCAGTGTGGGTGGACAAGTAGCACTGAGGCAGTCACGTCACACTGGTTGGAGTGGGGGTAGAGCAGAGCCGCCGCCCGTGTCTGGAAAAGGCCCAGCGACCCGTTGGAGAGGCAGTCAGGTACCCCCACTGGGAGTGGGGGCTGAGCAGAACTGCCGCCCGAGCCCGCAAGGTAGGCAGAACTGCAACCCACCGGCGGAACAGGCTTAGAGGCCAACCAGCGTGGTAGACACGTCACACCAATTGGAGTAGGGGCGGAGCAGAGCTGCTGCCCACATCCGGATCAGGACCAACGACCCGGGGGCGTGGTAGTTACGTCTCCACAATTGGAGTGGGGGCAGAGCAGAGCTGCCACCCGTGCCCGCAGGGTGGGCAGACCTGCGACCAACCAGCGTGGTAGATAGATCACCCTAATTAGAGGAGGAGCACAGCCACTACCCGCCCTGCAAGGGAGATCTCCCAACTATACAAGAGCAATATAAATAAATAGGGGGAAAATTTCAAAAACACAACAGTTTCACCAAGCAGAAAGAAACGCAAGCAGTATGAAAAGACAAGGAAAGAAAGGACCACAAGCAATGCAGGTCAACTCAACTTTAGAAGAGGTAATAGCTGCAACAGATGGAATGTCAGATAAAGAGTTCAGGATATACATGCTTCAGATGATCTGGAGTCTCAAGGGAGACATGAGACAGCAAAATCAGTCAATGAAAGATCACTTTGACAAGGAACTACATAAACAAATACAGGAAGTAAAAGATCAATTTCACAGGGAGATAGAGGTAATAAAAAACAAACAAATAGAAATCCTAGAAATGCAGGAAGCAATAAACCAACTTAAAACCTCAATTGACAATACTACCAGCAGAGTAGATCACTTAGAAGATAGAACATCAGACAATGAAGACAAAGTATTTCAACTTGAAAAGAACATAGACAGCTCAGCAGAACATCCAAGAAATATGGGATAACATTAAAAGGCCAAACTTAAGAGTCATTGGGATACAGGAAGGCACAGAGCTCCAAACCAAAGGAATAAACAATCTATTCAATGAAATAATACGAGAAAACTTCCCAGACCTGAAGAATGAAACAGAATCCCAAATCCTAGAAGCCTACAGGACGCCGAATGTGCAAAATCATAAGAGATCCACACCTAGACACATTATAATGAAGATGCCCAACATACAGAATAAGGAGAGAATTTTAAAAGCTACAAGAGAAAGGAAGCAGATTACATTTAGGGGTAAACCAATCAGGATAACAGCTGATCTCTCAACACAGACTCTGAAAGCTAGAAGATCCTGGAATAACATATTTCAAACACTGAAAGAAAATGGGTTCCAGCCAAGAATCGTGTATCCGGCGAAATTAAGCTTCAGGATGGAAGATGAAATTAAAACCTTCCACGATAAACAAAAGTTAAAAGAATTTGCAGCTAGAAAACCATCTCTTCAAAAAATCCTTGGCAAAACATTACAGGAAGAGGAAATGGAAAATAACATTGAAAACCAACAGTGGGAGGTAGGACAGTAAAGGGGGGAAAGTAATCAAAGAGGAAAACAAATCAGGTTTAGTAACATTAATAAACAAATATGGCTGGAGGAACAAACCATATCTCAATAATAACCCTAAATGTTAATGGCTTAAACTCACCAATTAAGAGACACAGGCTAGTTGAATGGATCACAAAACAAGACCCAACAATATGCTGCCTACAGGAGACGCATTTGATAGGAAAAGATATACATAGATTGAAGGTGAAAGGTTGGGAAAAATCATTCCACTCATATGGACTGCGGAAACAAGCAGGAGTGTCCATACTCATATCAAATAAAATAGATTTCAAGCCAAAGTTAATCAAAAGGGATAAAGAGGGACACTGCATACTGCTCAAGGGAACCATACACCAACAAGACATAACAATCATAAATATATATGCCCCAAACAATGGTGCAGCTATGTTCATCAAGCAAACTCTTCTCAAGTTCAAGAGTCTAATAGACCACCATACAATAATCATGGGAGACTTCAACACACCTCTCTCACCACTGGACAGATCTTCCAAACAAAAGTTAAATAAGGAAACTATAGAACTCAATAACACAATTAACAACCTGGACTTAATTGACATATATAGAATATACCACCCAACATCAAGTAGTTACACTTTTTTTCTCAGCAGCACATGGATCCTTCTCAAAAATAGATCATATATTATGTCACAGGGCATCTCTTAGACAATATAAAGGAGTAGAGATAATACCATGCATCTTATCTGATCATAATGGAATGAAACTGAAAATCAACGATAAAAGAAGGAAGGAAAAATCATGCATCACTTGGAGAATGAACAATAGGTTACTGAATGATCAATGGGTTATAGAAGACATTAAGGAGGAAATTAAAAATTTCTTAGAGTTAAATGAAAACACAGACACAACATATCGGAATCTATGGGACACATTGAAAGCAGTTCTAAGAGGAAAATTCATTGCTTGGAGCTCATTCCTTAAAAAAAGAAAAAACCAACAAATAAATGATCACATACTTCATCTCAAAATCCTAGAAAAAGAAGAGCAAAACAACAGCAAAAGAAGTAGAAGGCAAGAAATAATTAAAATCAGAGCTGAAATTAATGAAATCGAAACAAAAGAAACAATTGAAAAAATTGACAAAACTAAAAGTTGGTTCTTTGAAAAAATAAATAAAATCGACAGACCCTTAGCCATGCTAACGAAGAAAAGAAGAGAGAGAACCCAAATTACTAGCATACGGGATGAAAAAGGCAATATCACAACAGACACTTCAGAAATACAGAAGATAATCAGAAATTATTTTGAATCCTTATACTCCAATAAAATACAAGATAGTGAAGGCATCGATAAATTTCTTAAGTCATATGATCTGCCCAGATTGAGTCAGGAAGATATAGACAACCTAAACAGACCAATAACAATAGAGGAAATAGAAGAAACCATCAAAAGACTACCAACTAAGAAAAGCCCAGGACCGGATGGGTATACAGCAGAGTTTTACAAAATCTTTAAAGAGGAACTAACACCAATACTTTTCAAGCTATTTCAGGAAATAGAAAAAGAGGGAGAACTTCCAAATACATTCTACGAGGCCAACATCACCCTGATGCCTAAACCAGACAGAGACACTTCAAAGAAAGAAAACTACAGACCAATATCTCTAATGAACCTAGATGCAAAAATCCTCAATAAAATTCTGGCGAATCGGATTCAAAAACATATCAAAAAAATTATACACCATGATCAAGTAGGATTCATCCCTGGGATGCAAGGCTGGTTCAATATATGGAAATCAATAAATGTTATTCACCACATCAATAGACTTAAAAATAAGAACCATACGATCATCTCGATAGATGCAGAAAAAGCATTCGACAAAGTACAGCATCCCTTTATGTTCAAAACACTAGAAAAATTAGGGATAACAGGATCATACCTCAACATTGTAAAAGCAATCTATGATAAGCCACAGGCCAGCATCATTCTGAATGGTGAAAAATTGAAGGCATTCCCTCTAAGATCTGGTACAAGACAGAGATGCCCTCTCTCACCACTTCTGTTCAACATAGTCCTCGAAACACTGGCCAGAGCAATTAGACAGACGAAAGAAATTAAAGGCATAAAAATAGGAAAAGAAGAACTTAAATTATCACTATTTGCAGATGATATGATTCTATACCTAACAGACCCAAAAGGGTCTACAAAGAAACTATTAGAGCTAATAAATGAATTCAGCAAAGTGGCAGGATATAAAATCAACACGCATAAATCAAATGCATTCCTGTATATCAGCGACAAATCCTCTGAAACGGAAATGAGGACAACTACTCCATTCACAATATCCCCCCCAAAAATAAAATACTTGGGAATCAACCTAACAAAAGAGGTGAAAGACCTATACAATGAAAACTACAGAACCCTAAAGAGAGATATAGAAGAAGACCTCAGAAGATGGAAAAATATACCCTGTTCATGGATAGGCAGAACTAACATCATCAAAATGGCGATATTAACAAAAGTTCTCTATAAGTTCAATGCTATGCCAATCAAAATCCCAACAGCATTTCTTGTAGAAATAGATAAAACAATCATGAAATTCATATGGAATAATAAAAGACCCAGAATAGCAAAAACAATGCTAAGCAGGAAGTGTGAATCAGGCGGTATAACGATACCAGACTTCAAACTATACTACAGAGCAATAGTAACAAAAACAGCATGGTACTGGTACCAAAACAGGCGAGTGGACCAATGGTACAGAATAGAGGACACAGTAACCAATCCACAAAACTACAACTATCTTATATTTGATAAAGGGGCTAAAAGCATGCAATGGAGAAAGGATAGCATCTTCAACAAATGGTGTTGGGAAAACTGGAAATCCATTTGCATCAAAATGAAACTGAATCCCTTTCTCTCGCCATGCACAAAACTTAACTCAAAATGGATCAAGGAGCTTGATATTAAATCAGAGACACTGCATCTGATAGAAGAAAAAGTTGGCTATGATCTACATATTGTGGGGTTGGGCTCCAAATTCCTTAATAGGACACCCATAGCACAAGAGTTAATAACAAGAATCAACAAATGGGACTTACTCAAACTAAAAAGTTTTTTTCTCAGCAAAAGAAACAATAAGAGAGATAAACAGGGAGCCTACATCCTGGGAACAAATCTTTACTCCACACACTTCAGATAGAGCCCTAATATCCAGAGTATACAAAGAACTCAAAAAATTAGACAATAAGATAACAAATAACCTAATCAACAAATGGGCCAAGGACCTGAACAGACACTTCTCAGAGGACATACAATCAATCAATAAGTACATGAAAAAATGCTCACCATCGCTAGCAGTCAGAGAAATGCAAATCAAAACCACCCTAAGATACCATCTCACTCCAGTAAGATTGGCAGCCATTAAGAAGTCCAACAACAACAAGTGCTGGCGAGGATGCGGGGAAAAGGGTACACTTGTTCATTGTTGGTGGGACTGCAAATTGGTGCAGCCAATTTGGAAAGCAGTATGGAGATTTCTTGGAAAGCTGGGAATGGAACCACCATTTGACCCAGCTATTCCCCTTCTCGGTCTATTCCCTAAAGACCTAATAAGAGCATGCTACAGGGACACTGCTACATCGATGTTCATAGCAGCACAATTCACAATAGCAAGATTGTAGAACCAACCTAGATGCCCTTCAATAGATGAATGGATAAAAAAATGTGGCATTTATACACAATGGAGTATTACTCTGCTTTAAAAAATGACAAAATCATAGAATTTGGAGGGAAATGGATGGCATTAGAGCAGATTATGCTAAGTGAAGCTAGCCAATCCTTAAAAAACAAATGCCAAATGACTGCTTTGATATAGGGGGAGTAACCAAGGACAGGGTAGGGACGAAGAGCTTGAGAAGAAGATTAACATTAAACAGGGATGAGAGGTGGGAGGGAAAGGGAGTGAGAAGGGAAATCGCATGGAAATGGAAGGTGATCCTCAGGGTTATACAAAATTACATATAAGAGGAAAGGAGGGGTAAGAGAAGAATAATACAAGTGAAAGAAATGATTTATAGTAGAGGGGGTAGAGAGAGAAATGGGGAGGGGAGGGGAGGGGAGGGGAGGGGAGGGCAGGAGGGATAGTAGAGAATAGGATAGACAGCAGAATACATCAGACACTAGTATGTCAATATGTAAATCAATGGAAGTGTAACTGATGTGATTCTGCAATCTGTATACGGGGTAAAAATGGGAGTTCATAACCCACTTGAATCAAACTGTGAAATATGATATATTAAGAATTATATAATGTTTTGAACGACCAACAATTTAAAAAAAAAAAGAAGTGTTGAGGGGCTGGGGTTGTGGCTCAGCAGTGTGCTTGCCTAGAACGTGTGAGGTGCTGGGTTCAATCCTCAGCACCACATAAAATAAATAAATAAAATGAAGGTATTGTGTTCACCTAAAAGAACTAAAAAAAATAAATATTAAAAAAAATTTTAAAAAAGAAGTGTTGAGTGGCGACGGTTGCCGTCCTACCTTTATGGGGTTCCCAGGTGCCCTAGTTCTTTTTTTGTTTGTTTGTTTCTATAACAAAATATGCAAGGCAGAGTACTTTATAAAGAAGAGGTTCACTTAGCTCATAGTTCTGGAGGTCCGAGAGCCTGTTATGGCCCCTGGTGAAAGCCTCGGAGTGGACAGAATCACATGGTAGGAGCATAGGGGAGAGAGGAGGGGTGGGGGTCAAGGGAGGGAGCCGAGACCTGGGAAGAGCCAGGCTCCACCTTGGGAAGAAAAGAAGAAGAGCTAGAGCCTTTCCTTCTATCATACATTAAAATAAATTCCAGAGATAATGAAGAATTAAATGTAAAAAAAACCCAACTTTCAAAATTGCCGCAGTCTGGCTGGGCACAATTCAGGAGCCACTTGTCAAAAGAAACAAACTTTATTTTTAGAACACATGCCATGCCTCAGGAGCTCTTCAGGAAAACCCTCAGAGCCCAACTTCCCACAAGCCTCTCAACCTCCCCCACTCCTCCTGCTCTTGAGGCTGATTGGCTGGGTCGCGTGGGCGGAGCCAAAAAAAGTCCCCCAATGAGCTGCTCCATGGTCTGAAAGGGCGGGGAAACAGCCCAATGAGCATTACCACAGAGGAGCCAATCAGTTGGCAGCTAGAAGTTTGCTGCTGGCAGCTGTGAGCCAATCATCAGCTGGCAGCTGGAAGTTTGCTGGGGCCCCTTCGGCTGTGGCTCTCAACAAAAATATTAGAAGACAGTATCTTACAGATTTATGGTGTGGAAAGACTTTCTAAGGAAAGCATAAAACTCAGAAGCCATCAAGGCAAGGAAAAGTACAGATTTCAGACTTTGTTTTTTTAAATGGGCATCAAACCCAGGGCATTCTGCCACTGAGCTATACCCCCAGCTCTTTTTTATTTTGAGATAGTGTCTTGCTAGGTTGCTGGGGCTGGCCTCCAACTTCAGCCTCCCAACTTTTGGATTACATGCATACATCACCACACCCAGCTTAAGAAATCTTTTTTATTGAGCTATAAAATGCAATAGAAAATGGTCACTCTGAGGGCACAGTCCATGAATTTTCACCAAGTAAGCCCATCCACATATCCAGAGGGGGAGTCTGGAGATGGAGTGTCCAGCACCCTGGGGCTCCTGCTGCCCCTTGCATGGGTAACTCTGATGGATTGAATTACATAAAAATTGCAAACTCTAGTGTACCACACACACTCCAAGTGTCATTAGAAGGCAAGCAGCAGTCTGGAAGGAAACCGAGTTCAACCCTTTATGACATATAAAAGCTAAAGACTGATAATCATAGCATATAAAAGAGCCCTGGAGATCACCAAGGACAAACAATGAGTACAGAGGCTGGCAGGGGGATAATACCCAATTCTCAGAAGGGAAAGCACAATACTCAGAACAATGGGGCCGGGGCTACCAGCTCTGCCAGCTCTGCCCGCAGCGGCGTGTGATCAGGCCTGGGTGGATGAGGGCTGAGTCTCCCTTCTGCGCTCCTCCCGTGAGCCAGGCACGACCGTGGTGCAGCAGAGGGCGCAGGTGGATGCCACACTAGGTCAGGCACCCACCCTCCTGGGCCACAGCTGGTCCTCACACCTGCCCGGCTCCTCCTGCCCCCACCCTGAGATGTTGGTTCTGTGGTGCAGGCTCCCTGGGTGGGCCCTGCAGGCTTCCAGATAGGCCAGACTGGACTTGCCCTCCAGGGGGCCCAGCTGCTTGGGTTCCAGCCGAGGCCTTGAGAGACACAGTCAGGGCAAGACTCTGGTGCTCGGGACAGAGCCACAGCCTGGGACAGGCCTGAAGTGGCCAGAGGCAGCGAGGACCCCACAGGGTGGGGTGACTTGGCAAGGCTTCCTGTCCCAGAGGGCCAGGGTTAGGAGGACAAAGCCAGCCCCCTGAAAGTAGGGGACAGGCAGGAGGCTGGCAGCTCTTTCTGTAAAAGTCCAGACCCCACCCTCAAGGGGGTCCTTGGAGACAGGATTTCATGGGCACAAGACATGGTGTCCACCTTGCAGAACGTCCCCTGGCAGCTCCCAAGGTGCCGCAGTAAGACAGTTGCTCAGCAGTGTTGCTCAAGACCCTTGGCCTTTTGTTCATGGAACCTGTGTCCGCATCTTGGGGTACACCAGTGTCCCAGGGGATGCAGTTTGGGAATCCTGCTGGGACGTGGTTAAGGCCCGGAGCCTCCCTTGGGAGGCGCCAAATCCAGGAAGAAAGCCTTGGTCCCGGGAAGTGAGGGGCAGTTTCAGAGTGGTCCAGTGGTGGACACTAGGGTCATCCGAGAAGGCCTCTTCTGCCCTGTTGTGGAAGGGAGCGTGGGTGTTCTTTTCCTATGCCAGTCAGGCGCCTGTGAATGACAGACCATGGTGGAGGAGAAGGAGTGGTGAACAGCCCGTGGCCCCGCGCGGCCTGTCCCTAGTCTTCCCCACGGGGGCCTCCGTCTGTCTCATGCTGTCCGGGAGATCCCGTTGCAGCTCTGGCAGGTGGTCCTGGGAGTGCACCTGGCTTCCTCCCCAGACAACCACAAAGAAAGACATCGGAGAGGCCTGAAAAATGGGTGATGGCCTGTTCTCTGGATTCCGGGTCAAACTGTGGCTAGGAGCCGGCCTCTGGTTGGCTAGCCTTTCCCTCAGCCGCCCCCCCACGTCCTGTCGCCTCTCCTTGGAACTCTTCCCTCCTGCACATTCCTCCCCCAGCCGGCCTCCAACGGAGGCTACTCTGCCCTCTGTCCGTGGGGAGGGTCTCCTTGGCCTACCTCGCTGCCTCCGCCCCTTCCCTGAAGAGCCTCCTGCCAGCTCTGTCCCTATCCAGGTGAGGCCATGCCCACAGGAGGCTCCACCTCCTCTGCTGGCCTCACCCTCTGGCCTCCTCACAGCCATGTCTGTCTCCCTTCCCCGTGGACCTGGCCCTCCCAGGACAGAACCGGCCCTGAGGGCTGAGTTTCAAGGCCTGCCCCCTACCTCCTTCAGCCCCTCCCCTGTCAGGACCCCAACAGGGCCTTGTGCTGACCTAGGCCTGTGTCCTCTCCCTCTTCTCCCCGGGCTGTGGTGACTTTCACACTCTCTGCTCCTTTTACCGCCTGCTTCCTTCCCTCCTCCTGCACTTGAGTTGCTCAGCTGGCCAGAGAGGAGCAGGACAGTGCTGACTGAGTGCTGTTGGGTGATCTCAGGCCTTTTGCTGGTCAGAGTCTCCTCCTGGCTCTGGAGTGACCACTCCACCCACTTTAGTCCCTCTTACCTGGGACTTTGCTTCCTACTTCCCTGAGAAAATGAAAGTCACTGAGAGGGAACTTCCCCTAGTTGCTGCTCTGAGCTGTGGGCACCACTGTCTCTGACATGTCCCCGTCCTGTCCACCTGTCCAGTCCCCCTTGCCTTTTAACCCCTTGCTGCACAGTGACCCCTTTCTTTCCCCCCGGTCCACGTCCACCATGACCAGCAGCCTGGCATATCATCCTGAGGGACCTGACCTGACCCTGGCCCCTCCTCATTGCCCTGTCCCTCACGCCAGGGGCTCTCCACACGGGCTGCGTCCACTTTCCTCCTCCGTGCTCCTCTGAAGCAGCTCGGGCCAGCTCCAGTCCTCGCCTCTCCCCTGAACTTGGCATCCTGGCCCAGGGCCCTCACCTGCAGAGTCCCCTGCCAGCGGCCCGCAGGCCTTCACCGCTTCCTCCCCAGTTGGTTGGCTTCTGCCATGCTCTGTTGAGGCCCCAGGCCTTCCTCAGGCCCGTGTCCCCTGCAGTCTGCCGGGGGCCTGGAGAGGCCTGGAGGGGCGAGTGTGGAGCTCAAGTCAGGAGGCTGTGGCTGACCTCCTCCTGGAGTCCCCAGCCCCCGCCTCCCTCCCGCCTCCTGTCCACGGGAGCTGTGTGTGGCCCAGTGCGGGGCTTCAGGGTGTGGGGCGTGCACACGTGTGTGGAAATAGGGAGGAGGTGGGAGGGGCCACGGGGGGACCACTTGAGCCAGGAAGAGGTCGGGGGAACTCAGGAACTGGTGGGCTGGTCCCCGCAGAGAGGAGTGATGGAGGACCAAGAGCAGCTGGGCCACCTCCAGCGCCGGCCTGGGCTGGAACCGGCTTTAGGGTTAGATGCAACATGGCACCAAGGGCCCCTCCCCTCCCGTTCCCCACTGGGTCGGAGGAGAAGCCGCGCTGCTCAGCCTGTGAGCGTCCCAGTGAGCGGATGTGGCTGCCAGACGCATGGCCAGCATTGTGCCAGGTTTTTAAAGGTGATGATTTGCTTTCTTGGATTCTTTTTTTAAGGAGAAAAGACTCAACTTGAAAGACTCCGGGGCCAGATCTGTGCCCAAGCTCTCAGGTCCCAGGAGCCTGCCTCCCCCTCGGGCCTGGTCCCCTCAGCCATGCTGACAGCTCAGCCAGGGGTGTGGGGAGTGGGGGAGGCCCCTGCCCAGGACAGTTTTCCATTCTGGCTGCAGGAGGCTGGGCTTCCCTCCTGTTTTCCCTGGCTGCGCAGGGACATCAGCACGGCATTGGTGGGGACAGTGCCTTTGCTGACCTAATGCTTGTTAAAAGTTTGAGACCCAGGGCTCCTGGTGGCCTGGACTTTTTGGTGAGGGGGAGATGCAGTCAAGTCTCTCAAAGGCTGACCTGCTGGCCAGCTGGCTTTGTCTCGGGCTGGGCTTCTGTTTCCAACAGATGTTTTGGTTTGCGTTTGCTTAGCAACCCTCCTGCTCTGCCGAGCTGCCTGGGTTCCAGCTGACAACCCTGGAAGGCTCAGCCACAGCCAGGCCGCACTGAGCCAGACCCGCTCAGAAGGAGACTCTGATCTTGACCTGGACCCGTCTCGAGACCCTGAAATACAGGATGGTTTATTTAATGTCACATCCAAGAATGGGGCCACAAGTGGTACCTCCTCTTGGGGGGCTGCAGTGCTCAGTTGACCTACTTAAAATTGATCTGACTCGTGGGCAGGGCAGGGCTTTTCCGGCATCTCCTTATGTCCTATCATTGTGGAAAATCTTGTTAAAGAGGAATGTGTGGCTGCCTGACTCTGGAGCTGCACCAGGTCTGCTGCCCACAGATGCTCTTGGCTGGGCCTTCAGCAGAGCAGACCCTGGCCATAGCCCCTGGAAACGGCTGCTCCCACTGACGCAGCCCCCACCTAGGGTGGCCTGACCCCACGCTCTGTCTGGGGACCGGAATCGGAATCGTGGCCACACTGTTCTGCTGGGGGGCGAGTCTCCAATGCCCCGAGCTGCTCAGGTGGCCTCTTTCTCCTCCACCCAGAGGGTGACCTGAGGGCAGGGAGCCTCCACTTCTCCTCCAGGCTCCTGGAGGCCCACCCCGACCTTTCTTTGAGGTTCACCTGTGGTTCCTTCCCGTCCACACTTGGCTTTTGCCAATGCAGACTGGTTCTAGCACAAGCCATGTTGTCGAGGGATGAGGAACTTTCCTCAGGTTACCAGGGAAACGACTAAAAGTCTCTCCACAGTCAGATTCACCTGCACAGAGGGACACCAGCTCTGTCACCCTGGGCCCGAGCCCACCGTGACATCAGAGACCACTTCTCAGCCACGGTCAGCTTCCCCTGCCCTCCTTTCTCTGTCGCCTTCTCGAATCACATCCTGTTCTTGGTACCTTGGGTCCTCACATGGGTGGCCCTCGTGAAGACAAGGACGTCTCCTCCACCTAGTGTGTCCCTCCCTAGCCCAGTGTGCCCTAGTCCCACCACCATCTGTGTCAGACACCCCACTCCATTCCCCTCCCCCGTCTTGCCGCCCAGCCCTCCTCTCCCTGGGCCCTTCCGTCTGGTGGGGTCTCCACCTGCAGCCTGTCACCTTTCATGCCCGCTCTGCCCTCTGCCTGCCTCCTCTTCACAGGACAGAGAGCACCCACCTCCTCCCCCTGCCCCTCGCTGGCTCCCACCCCCTTGGCCGAACCAACTCATTCTGGCCCATCTCTGTGGCTGGAAGTTCCAGGGTCCCTGTGTCACCTCCCCATGCTCAGCTCACCCTCCCCCCTCCCCGAGGACAGTCACCCTCCCCCCCTCCCCGAGGACAGTCACCCTCCCCCCCTCCCCCTGCCTTCACTCCTGCAGATGGCCTTGTTCTCCTCACACTGGGACATCAAAGCCCTCAGGGAGAGTGCCGGCCAGTCTCTGCGCACCCATCTGTCCCCACGTGCTGTCCCTGCCCTCCTGTTCACATGCTGGACTTCGGTGGCTGGGGCTGGCCCCGCCTGTGCCTGGATCCTGCTGGCCTCGCCCGGGCGAGTGTCTCTGGGACCTAGCTTGGTGGCCATGCCCCATCACGGAGAAATCTTTTGCCCGACTTCCCTCAGCAGCCCGGCATTTCTCTGCCCAGCCCCACGTGTGGCCACGTGGCCCCAGAGTTCCCCGGGGAGTGGTCTCCTCGCAGCCTGTTTGCTCCCACTGCTCCATTAGGTCCTGCTCCTGTCTGGTCACCAGTGTCCCTGGAAGCGACTCCTTCTCAGTTCTCACGCTGTGGACGGCACAGAAGCCTCTGCCCTCCCAGCCGCTTGGGCTTCCTGCAGGTCCTTCTCCCCCAGCCTCTAGGGCCCTGCACGTCTGGAATTTCTTAAATGTTTTTTGGCCACTTCTCATTGTCCCCAACACGCTGTGCCCAGAAGCCAGCCCTGGCTCCCTCCACTCCCATGACATAGACACCTCTTGCTGGCTGAGGCCCAGCTGGGCTACCACTGGCATGGCCCTGTGTCCTGTGGCCACTTGGCGGCGCTTCTGGCCTGGCCAACGCCAGGAACCGCCCTCAGGCTCCGGTGCTTTGTCCCTAGGAGCCGGGTTAGGTCCTCCGGACGCTTCATGCCGCTGAGGAGTCACGGGGGTCTCTTTGCTTCTCTTTTTGTGGTGCTGGGCTTTGCGCCCAGGGCCTTGCACAGGCGAGGCAGCGCCATACCTGAGCTGCATCCCCCGAGGTTCCCGAGATGCGGTCATGGTGTGGGTGGCCTCACCTCTCCGTGCTTCTTCTGGTGTGTGTGCAGACGCAGCGACGTGGTGACCTGGGGGGCAGGACAGGCTTGACAGGCGGAGCCGGTGATTCATGGTGACGCGGGTACCTAGGGCCCGATGTCCTGCTCGAATTCCCACGGGAGGCCAGACAGTGCCCTGAATCTGCTTGCTTCTCAGCACTTCCTGGGCATCTGCCTCTGTCCAGGCAGTGACCTGGTCCTTTCTTCCTCAGCCATCCCAGTTTCTCCAGTGGGTCCCCCTAGCGTCTGTCCTCACAGCCCTGCAGTGACTCTCCTCACTCAGATGAGACCCAGTGTCTCCTTACCACCCACAAGGCTCTGCGCTCTGCGTCCTCTGTGACCTTTCAGTCACACTGACCGACTTTCTCCAACGTGGGCACTTCAGTAGTGCCCCTGCCTCTGGACATTGGCACATGCTCCTCCTCCCACTATCTCCTGGGCCATCCCTCTCACTTCTTTCAAGTCTGCAGTCAAATGTCGCCATTGGAGTGAGACTTTCTCAGATCCAACTATGTAAAATCTATTCCCAAACCACTGTTCAGAACTCCTGCTTCTCACTAACTGGTTCTCTTTGTCTGGACTCATTGTTCCTGTCATTCTTACTGATCGTATCTGTCTACCTTGGCTCTGCCCCTGCCTCTGCTCCTGCACAGGTTCAGCCTCCCACCCCCCCAGGGCTGCCCTCAGCTGCCATGCTCATCCTTCCTCACTTGTGTCCCTTCCTAGCCCCCATCAGATGCCTGCCTCGGCTCCCTTCTGTGGCTGGTTGCCTGGTTCTCTGTGGGGTCCTGGGGCCTAGAACATGCCAGCCACAGTCTGTGGCACTGAGATGGGAGTTCCCCGAGGCATGGTGAGCCCTGGCAAGCAGCAGACAGGAAGGGGCTGCGGGGGTGAAGGGTGCTCATGGCCCCGCGCAGGACAGGTTCTCCTGCGGGAAAACCTACAGGAAGTGTGCAGGCGGGCAGCTTCCGCCTATTGCGAGGCCTTCAGTAGGGGGCAGAAGTTGCGGGTGGCGGCCGCCCACGCGGAGCCTAAAATAAGCCGAGATTGGGCGCCAGCACAGAAACACCAGGAGTGTCCTGTTTCTCTTGCAAAACCGCAGCCCTGCAGGCCCCGGGATCGCACAGCTGTCCACCTGCGCAGGGGTGTGTCCTGCCCCTCCGATGGCTTCCTTCGGCCTTGCCCTCTTGGTGCTTGGACACATGTTTTGTGGCCTCCGGGCTGGCCAGCAAGGGCACCCCTGCTTCCTTCAGACCCACCTGGGAAAGTACAGAGGCTGGGGCCAGCAGCGGGTGGTTCTGGACCAGCGTGGGGAGGTGAGGCTCAGGGATGCCCCCCTGGGCAGGGGGGTCACCAGAGGGGCTGCAGCCTGGGGGCGGGGTGCACATTAAGGCCAGAGGGTCCAGGCCTGGGAAGGAAAAGGAGCCTGGAGAGACGGCCACAGAAGTGCAGCCTGGGGAAGGACAGCTCTCCCAGTAAGGTAGCCAGGTGTCGGGGTCTGGGTTGTGCCCCCCAAAACAATGCGCTGACCTCCTAGGCCGCGGGACCTCACAACGAAACTTATTTGGAAATAGGGTCTCTGTAGCCCGGTCATTGAGATGAGGTCACACTGGAGAAGGGTGTAGCACGGGACACGTGGAGAGAGGACACTGATGACAAAAGCAGACTGCAGTGATGTGCCACAAGCCAACAGTCCCCAAGGAAAACCAGACACCAGAGTCTAGAAGACACCAGGAAGGACACCCCCCCCTCTCCAGGCCTGGGAGGAGGCATTTGTGATGCTGGTTTAAGCCCCAGGGTAGCAGTGTGGGAATGACAGGGAGCAGTACTTCTCCCCCATTGTCAGACCCAGAGGTGGGCAGCTAAGTCTGTGGTGAAGGTATTTCTATGAGGGAGGCAGTAATCTGCAGGAGGCCAGCCTCACCAACTTAGTGAGACTCTGTCTCAAAATGGAAAATAAAGGGCTGAGGTGTAGTCCAGTGGGAGAGTGGCCCTGGGCTCGATTCCTGGTACCAAGCAGAAAAAAAAAAATTGTTTATTCAGGAGTGGGGAGAAGGGCCCTGTTGGGTATTGCTTGTTTGTTTGTTTTTAAATATGGGGGCATGAAGGCTTTTTGACCTCTGTGTTTAATTTTGCCTTTGGCAGAGGCCATGTGATCTGTGATCCCACAGGGCCAGGGATCCCTTTCCCACCCCTGAGGGTGCACATGACCACCTCACTTTGTTTAGCACTTCCTGTGTTATTTGCTCAGGTTTGTTTGCACTGTGGAATGAATGCACAAAGGTTTCTTTGTTTTGTGGTTAACAGGGTGAGAACCAGATAACACTGAGGCTGAGGGCTGTGTGGAAGAGCTGGGGTTGGAATGATGCTTCTGGGGTCAGAGTTGTTTTATTGCATTTGTTAGCTCTCTGCGGAGATGAAAAGGAGAACTGCTGTTTGCTCTGCTGGCCCTGCCTGCACCTCACCTGGGGAGGAGGTGCAGAATAGGAGGCCCCTTTCCCAGGACTCCAGAAGCGCAGGGCACTGGACAAGCCTGCTGCCTCACAGCGGGCTCCTTACTGCCTGCAGCAGACCTTCATTGTGGGCCTGGGAACAGATCCTGAGAAGAAGGATGCTTCCTCCTCCTCACTCCTCCTCTGTGGACAGAGAGCAGGAGACACGGGCCCCAGAAGACCACATCCTAGTCCCCGCCCAAGCCGGGATGTGATCCTGGACCATCTGGACGGGGGCAGTGTGTTCACAAGGGTCCTTCAGTGATGGAGGTGGAGGCGGGAGGCGGACAGAATGAGATGTGAAGATGGAAACGGGTCAGTGCTGCGATTGCTGAACTGGAAGAGGGAGGACTGGCCAAGCCAAGGACTGCAGGCAGCCCCCAAAGCTGGAGAAGGCACCAAGCCGCCTGCACCCTCCAGGTGGAGCCCAGGCCCACTCATACCTGGCTCAGTGACTCCCTTTCACAGCTCAGACCTGAGAATCTAAGGTCAGCGATCTACTGTTCCAAGCCAAGTGTAGTTTTGTTACAGCTGCAACAGGAGACTAATACATCATTCCCCCACCTCCCCCAGGTGCCCTAGGATTTCTTCTTTTAATACTGGGTTTGGACCCCGGGGTGCTCCGCCACTGAGTTGCATTCCCAGTTCTTTTTATTTTTTTCATTTTGAGACAGGGTCTTGATCAGTTGCCCAGGCTGGCCTTGGACTTGTGATCCTCCTGCCTCAGCCTCCCAACTCACTGGGATCACACTGCCATGCCCAGCCGCCCTAGGTTTTTGAGGCAGGTTGATGGCACTACTGGATCTGTGTCTTCCCAGTCCTCTTCTAAGGGACCCTGAGACCCCCATTTCATAGGTGCTGTATTTGCTGTAAGTACCCCCCACCGTGTGCCAGCAAAGTCTGCTCAGCTGTGAGCATTGGGGGCTTTCAGCAGCTGGTAGAGATCTGTGATCTTATTAATTATGCTTAGGTTAGTACACCTGCAGTCTTAAAAAAAAAAAAAAAGTCAAGTGTTGGGGGAAACCAATTCATTAAGCTGGTTCTTGGCTTTTTCAAGGTCAGTCACCACTTTAGATTCTAGCCTCATAAAAATACATTTCAAAATCTGCACTCAGAATGAGCTGGACATGGCTTTCATGTATGAGTTCACCACCAGTGGGTTCATGTATGAGACACCACCAGTGTACCTCCGTATCATGTATACCCACAAGAACCAGGAGTTGTACTCCATGTGTGCATAATATGTCAAATACACTCTACGGTCATGTATGTCTACAAAGAACAAATAAAATGAAAGAATTTTCACATAAAAAATCTGCATGCAATTTTGGAGATTATATAGACTCTCCCAAAGCTGTCCCTGAAGCTCTTGTGGCTGCTGGGGAACTTCTGGTCACCAGGTGAAGAGCCCTGGTGCTCCGGTAGCTCTCCGGAGGTGAATGAATGGCTGCTTCCTTAGCAAGGCTCCCAACGTCTTTGCAGAGCCCTGGAACCGTGTTCAGGGGACCCTCGTTACTTGCACATTCCATGTTTGTAAACTCACATACTCTCAAAAACTTGTTCGTAACCCCAAGATCAAGACTCGTGGGGTTCGTGTGATCGTGTGGAAGTGAGCGTGGTGACAGTTTGGGGCACCTGATACACATGTTCCTGGCAGAGGTGGAGCATGTCCTGTCTCATGCAAGTGCCCTTTTTGAGACTCAGTCAGTGCCACCTCTTGTACATTTTTTTATGTTTTTGTTGGTGATTTCACCGTTTAGTATTTCTAAGTGCCAAGGGGCTGGGATATGCCCTACTGAGAAGATACTTTTTTTGTTGTTTTTGATTGAACTCAAGGGCACTCTAACACTGAGCCACATCCCCAGCCCTATTTTGTATTTTTTATTTAGAGACAGGGTCTCACTGGGTTGTGTAAAACTTCATTTTTGCTGAGGCTGGCTTTGAACTTGTGATCTTCCTGCCTCAGCCTCCTGAGCTACTAGGATTACTGCTTTCTGTCTCTATAAATTTGCTTGTTCTGGACATTTCATATAAACATGGAATATTTAGAGGTCATTTATGACTGGCTTCTTTCACATGGCGCGAGCTCCTCAGGATTCATGTGTGTTGATATTTTATTTGATGCACGTAAGGTCTGTTCTGAGAAGTGGTCCTCAGGCCCCTGCCGTTGGCATGAAGTCGAGTCTGTGGCATCCTGTGAAGGTCAGCACTCCCTGCTTCTAAGGGGCTTCCCTCGTCATTTTCTTTCCTCTTCTGCTTTCAAACTTGGCTGTGCCTTTGTGTGGGCACTGACAGTGCCAACCACCTGCAGGAAAGGCCACAGCTGGCTGTGACTCACTGGCCCCCATCCTGGGTCATCCTGGGGTGCCCACGCTCCTCTACTCAGACAGCTCTGGGTGGAAGCAGTACCCTTGGGAAGTTCCAGATGAGGCCCCCATGCTGGCACTTAGGAAGGAAAGACCTCAGGAGCAGGCCCAGTGTCTCACTCATGACTGAGAGGATGGAGTGGATGTGAGTGGGGGGGGGTGGCAGGCCAGGCCCAGGGCACCTGCTCCCAGCTGCAAGCCACTGGCCCCCGGAAAGCTGCCAGCACCTCCAGAGAACCAGCCTTTCCTGGGAAAGTGTCCGTCCTGGCCGCTCGGAGGCGGCTGGGGGCCAGAGCCATTGTCTGCCTGCTCCTTGTCGCGTGGGTGGGAGCAGCTTGGCAAGCGCAGTGTGAATGAAGGGGCGTGAGCAGGAGCCGCTCACTGATGTCTGCTCTCCTGTGCTTCCCCCCAGCTCCGGAGGAGAAGGAAGTCATTAAAGGACAGTATGGCAAGCTCACGGACGCGTACGGCTGCCTGGGGGAGCTCAGGGTGAAATCTGGTGAGTGTCCCTCGGCCACAGCACCGTCAGGCCTCCACGCGGGGGCACGGTGGCTCTTGCCTTCTTGGGGAGGCAGCGGGGTTGGGCATTCAGTTTGATCACTCGAGGTGACAGTAGCCCAGCTGGTACCTGCCGAGGCGGAGGATGGGGCGCCCAGCCCTGGTACCAGGAAGGCGCCCCTCCACTGTTCTCCCCAGGACCTAAGTTTTTCCCAAAGGTGGCCGGGGCTGGTGCTGCAGGGGTCATTGGTCTGCCTCTGGCTGGGCCCAGGTGGGTGGACGAGGACCGGCGAGCAGGCAGATGCCCGAGACTCTGCATGGCCGGGCTCCCTGGGTGTATGGAGGCAGGAGGGGCTGGACTGGGGGTTGGTGGCCAGGAGAGAGGGGACGCTGAGACCTGCAGCCCAAGGCTGAGAGTGGGAGTGGTTGTGGGGAGAGGAAAAGAGACTGCACTTGAACATGGCAGCTTGGCCTGGCCAGAGGGAGGAGAGCTGGGGGGCGGCAGTGGGCACCCTTGCTTGGGTGAGACTCAGGGCTGAGCCCTTCTGCGTCTCCTCTGCAGCCTCCGGCCCTGGGGCCCCTGGGAGTCTGCAGCCCCCCTTTCCTTCCTCCTCCCTCTGCCCCTGCACTTTGTGTCCTTCCCACCCTGGGTCATCAGCGACCTGGCCATGGACATTCCAGCAGCCTCTGGGCCAAGCCTCCTGCTTGGCAGAAATGACAATGGCCATGGCTTGTCCAGCCTCGGGCCTCGGCTGTTTTGGAACCGGTATGTGAAACTTGTCTGCATCACGCACAGCCTCTGTCATTAAAGACCCAGGGCTTTTAAAGCTGAAAACAGGGTGCCTGTGGCCCCCCCCTTTTCTGGCTCCTTCCTGCCGTGGGCTGTTCCTCTCTGCGCTGTGAGGATTACATCGTCATTTTCAAGTAGGAGCCCCCGAGGAAGCAGTCAGGAGTCACATGACAAACTGCACTTGGTAAGGGCTGCTTTGTGCCAGAGGCCAAGTGAACCCAGGCAGTCCTGAAGATAAGCCGGTGTGAGGACGTGTCTCTGTCCCCGTGGACAGTGAAGGAAACAGGAGCAGAAGGTTGAGCCACCTACCTAGAGGGAGCAGCTTGCTGGGCTGCAGCCCCCTCCAGCTGCCTCCAGCCTTCTGCATGAGAGCCCGAAGCCTCCGAGGGCTCGGGCGGGTGTTTCTCTCTGCAGTGACGAGGCTCTTGCCCTCCACAGTGGTGCTGGGGAGACCACAGACCCTGACGGGTGCTTTCCTGCCCTGGGCGGAGGAGGCCGGCCTGGTTACCCTCCCACTCTGCACCTGCAGAAAGGGAAGCCCTGGAAACCTGTCCTGTCCTTATCTAGTCAAGACACCTTTCTTCTCAGGGTCACTTCTAGGTGCCCAGGATAGCTCCCCGTCATCTGGCAGTTGGCACCTTTTTTTTTTCCATGAATGATTCCTTTTGCATCTGACTTGGACTTGCACTCAGGGAAGTGGGGTGACTGGCTCAAGTTCACACCATCCTCAACCCCTGGCCTGGGTTTTAAACTCGTGCCTTGTGCACCAGGTAGGGGTGTCCCCACCACCAAGCTATCTGCATTTCTGGAAGGAGCAGGTGGCAGGACATCCAAGGAGGACAGGAAGCATAGAGCCTTTCCCTCCAGGGAATGGCCAGTTTCCTCCCTGTGGTCTAGGTCCACTGTCAGGAATCGGTCCAAAGGGGAAGGGTGGCAGCTCCAGTCCCAAAGAAGTCCCGTCAGAGCCAGCTAGGGCGTCTGTGGGTCCCCAGGGGCCACCGCAGGGACTTCTGGGGTGTGGAGTGTAGAGGGAGGTGACGGACTCCCAGCTGCCAGCTAGGCCCTTGTCCCTTCCCCAGCGGTGTCCCCAGGAGCGAGTGGACACAGCCTGTAGGCAAGCCAGGGCGGATCAGCCAAGCTGCGCATGTCCACCTGGGTGAGGGCCATCAGATCCCAGCCCCATTTCTTTGTCTGAGACAGGGTCCCCATTGTGGCCAGGCTGGCCTTCGCTCCCCCCAGGCACTCCCCGCCCCATCTCCGAGTCCCCAGGCCTGTAGTGCCCACCGCACCGGCTGCCAGCCCTGCCCTGTGCTCGGCTCCTCCAGCCGCCTGCGAGTGGTGAAGATGAGAGGCTGTGGGAAGGCGAGGATCCTTTGGCCTGCTTTCTGCACACTGCAGAGTGTTCTTGGGACCCCTGAGAAGCCCCCTGCCCTGTGAAGGCTGGAGGAAAACCCACTGTGGCTGGACTGGGGCCTGGCTTGGCCTTGATGTTCTGTTTCACTCATGGAGTGCGTAGGGCCTCATGGAGTGAAATTCCAACTTTTGGTGACCACCGAGATGACATCAGGAGAGGCTTCCCTGTGGACCCTGAGGCTGAGGTCTTCTGAACAAAAGAAAGAGGCTTCCTCCCTGAAATGCCAGCAAAAAAGAGCTGTCTCATGATTAGCCAGGGTGTTAGGCTACCGGATATATATACTACAAAGCATAGAAATTAAGTACAGCAGAACAAAGAATTTATCCCAGCGATTTTAGGGATTTAATTCCTCTTTAACCCAAGCCCTCAAGATCTTCCTATTTCACAGTTCAAGAGACTCTTGTTCAATTCCCAGTCTGTAATGAATTGTGTCTCCTGGACTGTGCAGTGCACAACCTGTGAATCTGTACGTAACAGCCCTATGAATTCTCCACCAGACAGCCCTCCTGCCTTCCAGGTCCAGCTTTACAACTGGCTTTCTGCATTCATTTAATTTCCCTAGGGCTGTTTCCCCATCTGTAAAACCAGGGAGACTCCTCTCTATCTTACATAGTTCTTTTTTTAAAAAAAATATTTTTTTTTTAGTTGTAGATGGACACAATACCTTTATTATTTATTTATTTATTTTTATGTGGTGCTGAGGATCGAACCCAGTGCCTCACACATTTGAGGCCAGCGTTCTGCCACTGAGCCACAATCCCAGCCCCTCTTACATAGTTCTTAAGAGCTCTTCATGAGGGGATGAACATGGAAGTCTTGAAAACTCTGGGATGTTCTTTAAACATTAAGGCTGGCCATAGAAGTTTGTGAAGGGACCTGGGACAGGGGCTGTCCTGAGGCTGATGGGAGAAGCCGGTGCCCCCCTGCGTCCTGAGAAGCTCTGCTGTTTCCTTCCTGGGTCTCTAGGAGGTCCGGAGGGGAGGACTCCTTGGGTTGTCACCTGTAGGCTGCTGACAACTGATTTCCAAGTCTAGTCACTTCAGACTGAAGCTTCTCAGGAGAGGGAGGTTTGGGCCTTTGGTCTTTTGAGATTCGGGTTTGCAGCGTTCGGAAATGGACGGCCTCCGTGACTTAGAATGATTTATTTCAATATTATGCTCAGTGGTGGCTGGTAAATACTCAGCTCCGGATGGCAGGGAAGCACTCTGGAGGACAGGGTTTGCCAACCTCCGTGGTGACTGCGCTGGCCATGGCTGACTTCAGGCTCCCCCCGTAGAGGTGGAAACATGAGCCACTGGCCAGGGGACGCGGCTCCTACAAAGTGCTGTGGGTGCCCCTTTGCACTCCTCAGAGGCAAGGGGGGGGAGGGGCTGGAGACCCATGTAGGACCCTCAGCGCAGCTCAGGCCCCATCTGGGCGAAGGTCCTGGGCGCACTGGTGGAGAGAGCCTGGACGTCCAAGTCCTCAGAGGCCCCAGTGTGTGTGGCCTGGGGAGGCAGAGGACAGGGGAGGGGTTGGTGTGAATGTGGCCAGGAAACTCAGTCTGGGCCTGCATGAGGAAGGCCAGCAAGGGGGACCAGGAGGCTAGGGCTGTCCTGATAGCAGGGCATATGTCTACACAGGCCCCATCTTCATCCCGTGTCTGGTGACAGGTGGCCACCAGTGGTTGACACATAGACCCTGGTACTGCAGGGTCTGGGAAATTGGGCAGTTTCGAACTTGGAGCTGGTTTTGAAGGCAGTCCTGTTGGGGGAGGGCGTCTCTAAACTGATGTTGTGGTTTCGGGGTTTTTTGGTACTGGGGATTAAACCCAGGGTGCTTCACCACTGAGCTACATCCACAGTCCTTTTTATTTTTTATCTGGAGGCAGGATCTTGCTGGTTGCCCAGGCTGGCCTTGAACTTGAGATCCTCCTTGCTCAGCCGCGGGATGACTGGCGGGCACCAGGGCCCCCAGCTGGGTTATTTTAAGCTCTTATTGTGGTAACACCTATGTGACGTGCAGCTTGCCGCCCATTATGCAGGTGTGCAGTTGGGTGGCCCTGGCACGCGCCCTGCTGTGCTGCGGCCACCCCGTCTCTCCAGGACTCGTGGTGTCTTCCCACCAGGTCTTCTGCCCCCACAAGCGACATGGAGAGGTCGTTGCCCCCATCCCTCCAGCTCTGCTGCTGCAGGCTGTGGGCAAACACGTGCCTCTGCCCTCCTGTGGGTGGATGTCCCCGTCCTTCTGGCCCGTCGCCCACTCTCATCTTTCCCTCGCCTCACGCTAGCTCCCGTGTGGTCTTTCTTTGGCCTGAGCCCAGGGACCGGAGTGTTCAGCCTGGAAGGGACACGGAGGCCACCTGGTGCACCCTTCCTGAGGCCCAGACAGGGCAGGAGACTGGCCCCACAGGGCCCTGGAGGGGCAGAGCCGGAGGCTGGTCTTCTGAGTTTGAGTCTTCCCTTGCTACAAGATCCTTGCTGCTGTAAGCCACTGTCTCAGCCTCCGCTGACACTCCGCGACCTCCTCAGGCCTAGTGTGCTTCTGGGTTGTCAGAAAATTGACCCTGTCTCACAGAAGCACAGCCCAGATCCTGGGCCCGGGTGACCCTGAGGAGGGGCCTCACACCAGAGGTGGGTCAGTCCCCAGGGACACCTCTGTGGGGGTCACTGGCCAACGCTGCACTGACAGGTGGGAGGGGCAGTGCCTCCCATCTGTGCTGGGCTTGAACCCAGACATTTCCTTAAAATCTGTGATACATGGAGCACAGACAAGGGCTGTCAAACGAGATTGGGAAGGACAGCTGGGCGCATGGCACACGCCTGTCATCCCAGTGGCTTGGGAGTCGGAGGCAGGAAGATCGTGAGTTCACAGCCAGCCTCAGCAACTTAGCAAGGCCCTAAACAACTTAGCAAGACCCTGTCTTCAAATAAGAAATAAAAAGGGCTGGGGATGTGGCTCAGGGGTTAAGCGGCCCTGGGTTCAAAATATAATAAATAAATATACATATATAGAGGGAAGGACAGAGTGGAAGACAGAGGAAGCCACGTGTGCCGGGTGGAGCCTCCTGGAAGGGAGGGAGCCTTCTGGAGGGGCCCAGAGGCCCAGGTCCGGGTCCCTGCGCAGCCACACACGCCGTCCAAGGTGCACAGACGCCGGGGCTCTGAGCGAGACAATTCCCAGATCCTTGACTCTTCCCTGTAACTGCTTTGTGTAAGAATGTGCCCACGTGGAGGGCAGGTCTCCTGTCCTCACTGCGCACACCCCCCACAGTCATCTTTCCTTCATGTTAGGGGGAAAGGCACCTTCCTGGGTGCTGGCCCAGAGGGACAATGGAGAACTTCACTGTCAACAGTGTTGAGGTAAAGCTTGGCTTGCAAGTCAGGAGATGGCCATGGGACGGCTCCCCACAACAGTGAAGGAGGACTTGGGGGCTGTGGCTGACAGCTGACAGCAGTGGCGGTCATTTTGTTGAAAGGACCCTGTCATGTTGTTTTTTTAGTCCTGACTTAGGAGGACTCTGAATTGAGTGGCACTTCTATAATGAGGTTCTTTCTGTTCCCATCTATGAACACAAACAAATGTGCGTCATGTCTACAGCTACAAAGAGAAAAGCAGAATTAGAAGTGGTGCAGAATCTGCTTTCATTGCCTTAAGAAATAATGTGTGCCCGTTGCATGGAGATGCCTTCCTAACACGGTTTTACTTTTTTGTTACATAACTATTTGACCAAATGTTTTATTGACACTGTACTGTTTACGTTGTTGAACCAGTTGGGCACTAAACGTAACCCCAATGATGAGCCAGAAAACGCTCTTCTAAACACTGAGTGTAGGAACAGAATCCTGCATGGCGCGATGGTGTGACCCACGGAAACACAGAAGCACAAAAAAGAAATAAAACAGAGAAGTGCAGCTGTGCTGTGGTAGGCTGAAACTCCACGGGGCGGGATGGAAATGTGCCTAGAAATTCCACCTGTTTGGGAAGAGCTTGTCCACGTGTTCCTTAAATAATAGATGGCGACAGGTATCCAGTCTCTGGATTCCCCGGGACACTGCTCAAGAGGGCCGTGGGGCTTTGGTCATTGTCCCTGTCAATATGCAGACTACGCTGGGAATCTTCATGCTAAACAGAAGGTGACTTGTGCTGTCAGCTTGTTCACTGGTCAGGCCTCCATGGCCAAGGTCCCTAGAGGGAGTCGAGCTGTGGAGGCTCAAGCCCAGGGTCAAGGTGTGGAGTCTGTGGTGAGGAGCTGGTTCAAGATGGCGCCATTTCTGTGTCATCAGGTGGGTGGGGCCAGGGAGCTCCTTGGAGCTCCTTAATGAGGGCACTGACCCTTGTAGAGGGCTCTGCTGCTGTGACGTCTCCCAGAGGTGTCACGGCCTCATCCCACCACCATGTATTTCAGTATGGGGACATCAGGGTGACACAGGCAGTTTACAGGGGCCCACTGGTGGCCACATTTCTCCAAGAGTATAGCCACAGATACCACTGGACTCCAGGGCCAGATAGCACCTGGGCCTAAGCTGACCATACCTTTGCATTGAGGTTCCTATGTAGACCAGTATATTTGGGCTGCATTCCAGTAGCTCTGGGGACAGTCACTCGTATGTGAAATGGTGATGGTGGCCCTGAAAAGCATTGGGAGGAAGATTGGTGCTGATACCTGCAGAGAGGGAAAGGACTCCGCTGTGGAGCCAGGCTGGGCTGGAGCAACTTGCCCCGGAGGTGCAGCCAGAAAGTAGGTTTGGAACCCTGTCACGTGGACAGGTCACTTAACTTCCCGGTGTTCCATTTCCCTCTCTGTGATGATGTACCCCTGCTGGGTTGTTGAGAGATCAAGTCAATGTGCAGGAAGAACTAGTGCTTGGTGCTTGATGCTTGTTGGTGCTGTCCTGTTCACCAGCGGTGGCTCTCACCCACTGTTCCCCTCGAGCCCCTCACCCAGGACTCAGGAGCCGAATTCTCTGGTGGCATTCTTTTTAAGAGCCCTCCCGAGCCTCCCCCAGGCCACCGGCCTGCCAGGAGCTGCTGGCTGCCTCCGCAACAGCCTGGGACTCGTGCCAGGGACTCAGCCCCCACGCAGAGGCTGCCGAGGGCGTGGGCTGGAAATCCACTTCCTGTCTCAGAGGGTGGGATGGAAGGCAGAATTTTCCATGCCTCTTCCTGAGCCACTCCTCAGCTAGACCACAGAGGCTTCCTTGGCCAGATCAGGAGACTCTGCAGCCCAGCTGTGGGACTGCGTCCTTAGGGCTGAGACCTGAGGATGTCAGTCCCACCTAAAGGCCCCCTGTCCTGTTGAGACACACAGACACTCACAGCACCCCACACCCCGCCCGTCACTGTCCACAGAATAACGTCCCTGGTGCTCCGGATGTTCCCCAGCGGATGGCTGGTGGTGGAAGTGGGAGTGGTCAGAGGGGCCGGTGACCTGCCTGTGGGTGCCCCTACCCCTGTGGTGCACCAGGACCTGCTCACCAGTGAACACTGTTGGGGCCAGCATGGTTCCCACGCCATGAGCTGCAGACATCAGGGTCCATCTTCTAGATAGTGGCCACTGGCCATGGGGAAGAGGTCTTGCTGGTAGGGATTCCTGAGAACTTAGGGAGGTGGGAAGGGTCCTCTGGGTCAAAGGTTTTCTCCCGGGCTCTGTCCTTTGATGGGGGCAGTGTTCCACTGTCCCTGGGGCACAGCATTGCCACCCGTCCCCGGTTTGCACAGGATGTAGGGAAGCAGCTGAGGGGTCAGGGCATGGAACAGTGGCCGGCCCCGAGAGGGCATGTGGTGTGGGAGGCAGGGCAGGAATCTCTTAGGAGTGTTCGCCTGGCACCTGTGTGCTGGGAGTCACCAGTGCCACAGAGCCCTACCCAGAGGAACCCTTCGGCTGAGAGACTCAGGCGGGACCAGGCCATCAGCTCTGGGTGCCTAGTGCTGACGGGGGGCTGCTGGCCCATGGAGGGACCCTACCCTGTCTTGGGGGGCCCGGTGTACTTCCTGGAGACAGAGGAGGAGTCGGCCTGGTGAAGGCAGAGGGCAGAAGCATGTGGGAGGCCTGTGCTGAGATTGAGCCCTGCTGGGGGGCAGAGGGGCTGGGAGGTGAGTGGGAGGGCGGTCTTGCTGGGTGGGCGGCCGTGGGACGTCTGGGCAAAGCACAGGGTGGATCAAGTGTGCACGTTTGAGAGCAGCAGGCCTGGGTGTGTCCACCCACCTGTGGGACAGGACAGGAGGGGCCAGGGGCAGAACAAGAGCACCTCAGGAAGGGCTTCCAGGTCAGTCCTGGCTGAGAGTGGGAGCCATCGGGGGGCTCGTGTCTGCCATCGGACGGGTTGAGACAGCTGCGAGGGACTGATGGGCTAGGTCCAAGTTGAGGCAGTGGCCAGGGGTGTGGGGAGGGGCTTGGAGGGCTGCAGGTCAGACATGGCAGAGGACTGGGGTCTGGAAGGCTCTAGGAACAGAACCACCCAGAGGGTCTGTTCAAGCAGGGCCTCCACGTCTCCAAGGCGCTCACTGCCAGGTTCACTGTGCTGCTGGGCGGGGATGCGCAGGCTTGGGGACAGCTCTAGGAGCGCCCTGGGACGGTGAGTGCTCGATGAGCCCTTCAGCTCTCCTGCCTGACTTCCCTTCCAGGTGGTGCTTCCCTGAGCTTCCTGGTGCTGGTGACAGGCTGCACGTCGGTGGGCAGAATTCCAGATGCAGAAATCTTCAAAATCACCGCCACGGATTTTTACCCTCTCCAGGAGGAGGCCAAGGAGGAGGAGCGGCTGCTGGCCTTGAGGAAGATCCTCAGCTCGGGGGTGTTCTACTTCGCCTGGCCCAACGATGGCTCCCGCTTTGACCTGACTGTGCGGGCGCAGAAGCAGGGTGACGACAGTTCTGAGTGGGGCAGCTCCTTCTTCTGGTGAGGGGACTCGGCCTGGCACCTGAGTCCTGGAGCCCACCTTGCACCAGCCCCAGGATTTGGGGGTCACTTCTGGAGGCTGAGGGTTGAGATCCATGCCCACTCTGCCCAGTGAGGAGCAAAGTAAACTGAATCCCGCCTGCCCGGCCCGCTTGGGGAATGGGTTCAGGTGGCCCTGTGTAGATACTAACTCAGAATCCTCATGCTCTCTGAAGTAGGGTCTGTGACCCCATTTACAGAGAGGGAGACTGAGGCGTGAACAAGCGGGCAGGGGGGATTTGCTAAACTTCACACACCTGGTGAGTGGCAGAGCCAGGATTTGAACCCAGGCATTCTGGCTCTAACCCCAAACTGGTCATCACAAAGCTAAACCAGCTCTGACCAACAGGGAAACCGAGCATCTTGCCCAAGGAGCCTTGCGGGGATGTAACCAAGCAGGGTGGGCTGGGTTTCTGTCGGGGGGATCATTTGGCATCTACTCTGTGCACAGTTAAGCCTCCTGACCCCAGGGTCACAACCCTGCCACGTCCTGCAGAGAAGCCAAGGGGCAGTGACTGCGTAGGGCTTGGGCCCTTGCTGATGTGCTTCCCTGAGCTTCCCTGAGATGGGCGAGAGGCAGGGCAGAGCACAGGTGGGGGGTGGGGTGGGGGTTGTGCTGCAGCGTCTGTTTCCAGGCAGCTGGTCTGTGTGAAGTGTGGGGATCCCAGCACCCCCCATGGGGCTGCACTGGTTTTCCCAGCCCTGGGACAGGGCTGATGAGGCCATTCCCTCTCCCTGGGCCTCCCCCCTTTGCCCACACAGGGCCATCAGCCTCGGCTCCCCACTCATGAATTCTTGCCTTCTGCTGAGAAAAGGGCCTTCGATGTGTCCCTGTGTCCTCCCACTGCGCCTGCCCCACATGCTACTTGGTTCTCTGCTAGAGTGGAGTTTTACTTCTCTGCTGTGGGGCTCACACTTCAAGCACTTGTGAATCTCCTGCTGGTCTTGTTAAGGTGCAGATTCTGGTGCACAGGTCTGCACTGGGTCTGAGATTCCTCCCACATTTCCAGCCAGCTGCCCACCGTGGTCTGCAGACCACAGGCCCAGTAGCAGGCTCAGGGATCACCGTTGCTGTGAGTGGTTGGCTCCATTTTGCGGGGACAGCATGTGTCCCTTAGGCAGCCGAGCTGCAGGCTGTGCATGATGAGGCTTTGAAGACTGTCGGGAGCAAAGCAGGACTCCTTGGAGCCCGTAGGAGAACTCTGGGTTGTCTTGCCCTAGCACTTATTTAAATGCCAGCTCGGGGGCTGGAGATATGAGGGACACAATACCACTCAGATAAAGAGGAGACAGGTGAAGTTGAGCAGAGAGAGGTCTTGGGGAGGGGAGGTTCCCAGGGTGCCCTTTTTTGAAGTGGACTCATACTAGATCTGCAGTTGGTGAGGAGGAGGCCACTGTGCAGGGCGCCTGGTGCCGCTGGTGCCCACTCTGGGACCTGGTATGGGAGCTTAGGGAGGGGCCCACAAACTGCTCGTACTGAGTCACTGGCAGAGTGACCACAGGCCTGTCACCTCTCCCTGCCTTGCTATGGCGCAGCCTCTGAAGCTTTGCTTCCCCACAGTTACGTCCTGGCAGGAGGCACAGAGCTGTTTCCCTTACGGAGGTGGCCCTCCTCCTCCTGGATTTGAGCTCCCCGCCCCCCGCCCCCCAGGGCCAGGCAGCATCTCTAGAAACAGATTATTCCAAGTCATGCATTTGCCAAGAGCCTCCTCCCCTGCCCCGTGACTGGCTGGCTCTGAAATCCAGAGCCTGCTTCTGCCGCCACAGTGGTTTATCATCTGAAATTTAGCAAGTGACTCAGAAGAGGGAGGCCTCTTTCCGTACAGTCCCACTCTGTGGTCACTGGTTTTCATGCAGAGGAGCTCAGTGGGGGCAGAAGCAGGCCAGGCTCCCTGCAGGGTGAAAGTGACCATGGTCACAGTTGAGGAAGTGGGCCCTTCGAGGAGGGGCCTTCCAGAAGCCTCCCGAGATCCACCACAGCTCACAGCACGGATTCCCAACAGTGAGAACGCTGAGCTGTTTTGAGGAAGGCTCCAGGGCAGGAATCAGGTTGCCTTTTTTAAACAAGTAGGGCATTGTGACCTCGATTTACTCCAGACCCATCAGAGGGAGTCCCCTGGGGACAGGCCTCCGAACGGCACTGCCAGGTCTCCTGGGTGTAAGGGAGCCAGGTGGCCAGGGGAGGGGAGGGCTTGTGTCCCTTTGTAGGTGCGGGGCCTTCCCCAAGAGGGGCTGTAGGAACCCCCGGCCACCCACTGCTCTGTGACCGCGGGCAAGTGCTTCACTTCTCGTGCCTCAGTTTCTTTATCTGTAAAAGGGGTTTCTGACAACACCTCTCACGTGGGGTCATTTCAAGGCTGTGGTGCCTTAGCCCATCCCAGAGCACGCGCCTGGCTTCATCACCTGGACTCCAGAGCCCAGAAGAATCCTCCCAGTGTGGGGAGAACCTTGTGAAGTTTATTTTCACCATTTTTCACTTCATATGCCCACGGTAGTTCCTGTGCCTGTGTGTATAACATCTAGATCAGTGTGCATGAATTCATGACTATTTTTATCATTTGTCATTACCATAATTATGATTTAATCCAAACGTATGATTAAATTCTTTGCTGATGGGCTTCTATTCAAAACATGTGGTGGCCTCGATTGACACTGAGGCCCCTGTGAAGTCCCTGCATGGTGCCCGACTGGCTCACACCCAGCTCCGCTGCCCTTTGCTGATACTGTCCACGCAGTGGTCCCTTTGGGAGAGGGCTTTTTGCTTCTTTCTCCTGTGTGTGACACAGTGGGCCTCCGTCTGGGGTCAGTCTGAGGCACCTGAGCTCCCTGGGTCTGTACACCCCCAGTTCACACGGGCACAGAGCGCACCCACCTCCTCCTGAGCCGGAAGCCAGGCCCCAGGGGTGCGTCACCACACCTGCTTTGGGTGCCATGCTTGCTGGAGGCTGCCGGGTGACCAGAATTGGTGTGGGGCTGTGTTTTGCAGGAACCAGCTATTGCACGTGCCCCTGAGGCAGCACCAGGTGAGCTGCTGTGACTGGCTCCTGAAGGTCATCTGTGGGGTGGTGGCCATCCGCACAGTGTACGCGTCACACAAGCAGGCCAAGGCCTGCCTCATCTCCCGCATCAGCTGTGAGCGTGCCGGCGCTCGCTTCCACACTCGAGGCGTGAACGACGATGGCCACGTGTCCAACTTCGTGGAGACAGAGCAGGTCAGTGCCAGGGGCCCGCCCGTGACACCAGGTGGTTCAGAGTCACACAGCTCATGCAAACATGTTTCTACTGGGGACAGAAGCAGCCCTGATGCAGTTGAGCTGGTTCTGATCATGGCTTCTCTCTGCATCTGTGACATTGGAACTCTGCATGGAAATGTAGCCCATGGTTTGCATGGTCTGTCTCTTCCTCTTGGTTCACATCTCCTGCTGGGGAAATGTTGCTTACCTCAGGTGTTTTTAACTAAAAGCAATTGGGGATGTTTGCTGTGGCCAGGAGAGGTGGCGTTTATTCAGGGAGCAGCTGACAGATGAGCCAATAGGGGTTGAAAAAAGTTTGTAGGAAAAAAAGTAGATCAGTACAAGAGGCGGAAGAGAAGCAACTGATGGTTATTCTTTTTTTATTAGTTTTTATTCTAATTTGTTATATATGACAGCAGAAGTTACAATTTATATTACACATATAGAGCACAATTTCTCATATCTCTGGTTGTATACAAAGTATATTCACACCAATTGTGTCTTCATACAGTACTCAGGGTAATGGTGTCCATCTCAAAAAGATGGTGGACTGATTGTTTTTCTAACTTTTTTTTTTTTTTTGTGGTGCTGAGGATTGAACCCAGGACTTTGTGCATGTGAGGCAAGCACTCTACCAACTGAGCTATATCCCCAGCCCTCTGATTGTTATTCTAAATAAGCTGACTCCATCTAGAAGCGTGCACTCGCACCTGGCAGTTGGGGAGTCTGTGTGCTGAGTGGCAGGGGCTTTCAGCTCCCGCGAACAGAACCATCTGTGAAATTCCTCGTTGATTTCTTCCCTAACTTCTGTTCTCATTCTCAGAGATGCTGTCTTACAACTTGTTTTTGCTCTAGCTTTCTCCCTGTAGGACAGTGCCACCTTATAGGATAACGGGGATCAACTCTAAGAAAGGAGGCCCCCGGAGGGCACTGTTTTGACACTGCGGGGGGGTGGCACATTGCACACCTGCGGGAGGAGCACAGGTGTAGCTTTGTGTCCTCCTTCTCTGCTGCTGGGGGAGGCTTCTTGGGAGGACTTGAGTCAATTTATTCAGCACAGATTTGCACACCTGTCTCCACTACGTGTGAGCTTGTGCATGATCGGGGTTCAAAGATGACGCAAATTGGTGTGGGTCACCATTTGCAGGAGCCAGCTGTTGCACATCAAAGGTGCAGCAATGAGAGGCTCCTCCTGGAGTCCGGTGTCCACAGGAGGGACCGTGGCACAGGAGCAGGTGCGCTGTCTTGCCTGTGGCTGTCCACGGAGCTTGCTCCTCTGAGTGTTGACCAGGCTGCTTCATAATTATCTGCTAAAAAATGAGTCAGAGAGGGTATATACCCCCACCACTGGAGGCCATTTTCCTTGCTCCTGTCTGCTTGATGCCAATGACTTCAGCTCTCACTCCACCTTCACTAGCACCTTGTCCTCGTTTGGGTCCATGTTGTCACCCTTCAGGCCCCTGAGTTCCCTCAGCGGATCTTTAGTATGTGTCATCTGCTGGGTGCTGTGCTGGGAAGAGGGGATCAAAGCTGTGCAGCACGTTTGTACAAGATCAACATGACAGAGACCTTGGACGTGGTGACACACCAGATTCCAGAGTTCACTGTGGGGTCCCCAAGGGAGTTCCTGAGCCCCATCTCCACCACGTTCTCTGTCACGCCCTGGGCACCCAAGCCCTTATCTGGTCCAGGTGTTTGGATTTAAACCAGTTTAAAAAATAAAATAAAACAAACTGGTCTCACCTGCTGCATCTGACCCAGCGCTTCATCAGGGAGACAGCTGCCCTCCACGCCTCTACCCTTTCCTAGAAGACAGGACATTTTTTTTAAATATTTTTAGTTGTAGATGGACACAATACATTTATTTATTTATCTTTATGTGGTGCTGAGGATCGAACCCAGGGCCTCACACGTGCCAGGTGATTGCTTTACCACCGAGCCACAACCCCAGCCCCAGACAGGACATTTTCACACTGGACACCATGAGTTTCCTGGGGATGTTGCAATGAACCCCCACCCCCACCCCCACCCCCACAGGATGGCTTGAAACAATGGGCATTTGTTGTCTCACAGTTCTGGAGGCTGGAGTGTGACATCAAGGTGTCAGGAAAGGCCATGTTCTTAGCAAAGCCCCTAGGGGAGGATTCTTTCTCACCTCTTCTCCCTTCTGGTCACCCCGGGTGTAACCAGGCTTGTGGCCACATCACCCCTTTCAACCCCTTCTCCCTGTTTTCTTCTCTTTATAAGGAGGACAGTCATATTGGATCCAGGGCTCGCCCTCCTCCAGGATGGCCTCAGTTAACTAATTGCACCTGCAAAGGCCCTGTTTGCAACGAGGTCACGATTTGAAGTGTTGTGGGCTAGAAGTCTAACACATCTGACCCACCTCTGATCTGTGAGAGGGCTGTGCTTTGGACATGATGCATTTAGCCTTAGGAAAACCTCCTGTGATCTCCCCTTTCTCCTTCTGCAGACTAGCAGACTTGGCCCTAGACTCAGTTGGGGGCTTTGCTCTGGTTATTTCCTGCAGTATGCCCAGTGACTTAGATGTGGCTCTTGCTGTCCCAGTTACTTGCTAGGGTTCAGGAGCAGGCACCTTGCCCCATGTCTTCTGAGTCTTGCACGTGGGGCCTTAGAGATAGGACCAGCAGGCTCCTCCAGCCCCCTGCTGTGTGTTGTTATTAACGCAGCACCACAGCCTGGGTTAAATTATGAAGAGGCTTATTTTGGCTCACAGTCCCAGGTCGAGGGGCCACATCTGACGATGGCCTTGCTGGCAGTCTCAGGGTGTGGGGTGTCACACGGGAGCGCTAGCCAAGCTGGCTATGAGCAAACCACTCTCAGACACCCCCCTCCTTGCCAAGGGCAGAGCCCAATCACCTCTTCAAGATCCCAGTGGTCCCACCCTTAATGTTTCATAATGGCCATCAGTTTCACCTGCGTTTCAGAGGGGACGCACCCTAGCAAGCCCATTGCTATTTAAATTGCCTTCCTGCTTGGGGCTGGGGGAGGGCTTCCCTGGCTCCCATAAACCCTGGTGGTCTTCCCAGTTTCTGCTTTTCATCCCTTGACTCCTTTGGGTCAGACAGGGCTGGTGCCTCCATGAAGTCCCCACCAGACCTCGCTCCCAGGGGCAGCTGTCGTCATGGTGGGGCAGCCAGGCTCCACCATCTGCTGTCCACCCAGAGATGTGGGCAGCTGCAGGCGCCAGCCCTCACCCACCGAGAGGGTATAACTTCACCCCGAGGTGACTTCATTTTCACCAGACTTGTAACCAGACATGAGGGCTGTGGCCTTGTTTTTTGTTGTATGTGTGCATTTCTTCCCAGATGGACCCTCTGGGAAGGAGGAGCCCAGGCTGGCTCAGGCCTTCAGAGACCCCATGCATTCTGGCCACTATGATGCTGGGGAAGAAGGTGACCCTCTGGGGAGGGCCATGCCACTCAGAGCTGTGTCCAGGTTGTCCTCAAAGCAACATGGAAACAAACCCTGGGCCCTTGGGCAGAGTCTGGTAGTGAGCCACCTGGGCTCAGGGCTCCCCTCCTAGGCATGTGGGGTCATGGGATGCATCAGGAACAAGACCAAGGTGCTGCCACCCTCCCAGGGTGCTTCCCGGCTCGGCTCAGCTGCTTTCCTCCTGCCTGGCTCTCTGGCCACCTGCTGCTGAAGGTACTTCTCATGCATCAGGAGATGGGAGCTGGGTGGGAGGGGTGCAGCCCGGCCTGCTGTCTTTGCTGAGCTCAGGGAGCTGTCAGCCCTGCGAAGGGTGGGCTGCATGTAAGCACAGAGGAACCTGCCTTGTAGCCTGGTAGCGGTTTGCCCATTCAGGACCGAGATGGTCTGATGGGAGCCAGGTGGGTCTACTCCCTCGAGTCTGTGGAGCAGGACCCTGGGCCCCCAGGTGGGTGGTGTTAAGGGCAGAGCGTCCTTAAGTAGGTGTCCCATGGCCTTGCTCATGGTGAAAGAGCAGCTCGCAGGGCTCTGAGGCATTTTCCAAAGCGTTTGGGTTCGACTCAGCAGGTGGCTGGCTTCTTCCTCTCTGCCTGAAGTAAGTGGCAGACTTTGCATCTGGTCACCTTGCCCCAGGGGGAAGGAGGCTGGTGGGGGCAGTATAGCCCTGGGGGTGTTGCCACAGACCTCTGCTGGCCAGGGATCCTGCTGGGGTCTGGAGTCTTCAGACCTTAGCCATCCCCTAGGGAAGTGGAGGCCTCACTGGTGAACAATCAGGGGACCACACACAGAGCCAGGGGCTTGGTGGAGACTGTGGGGAGGCAAATTGGCTTTCGTGAATTCATGCTCTGGAGGCCCAAGCTGGGCCGCTCTACTTTTGTCTTTAGCAGTCTTCCTCCTCCTGGGCTGGCTGGGTGTGCACACATGTTCCATGTGTGTGGTGTGTATATTTGTGTGGTGTACACACATGCTGTGTGCTCGTGTGAGTGGCATCTTGGGCTCCTTGGGCGGAAGTCCTGAGCCTTTCAGCTCTGCCATGAGTCATGTGGTGGACGCTTCACCCGTGACTCACTGTGCAGAACAACAACCCCAAAAGTCCCCCATTCTGTCAAAAAAAAAAAAAGACATTTGACTATGGAAGATAAGTGCAGCAAGTGATGTGGGGGTGGGTACCACTGGGTGTGCTCCCAGAGGGCAGGAGCGGGCGGAGGATCTGGTTTGGAAACTCCGGATTGGAGTCTAGCAGGAGCCTTCCAAATGAAACTGGTTACAGATTTGCCTATTCTCCTATTTTACAACCCCTTTTTAAAATAGCCCTTTGGTTTCTGCTCCCACCACCTCTGACACTGGCAGCTCAGGGTTCCCTCTGGGCTCCCCAGTCCAGGAGCCACACTTCTGCTGGCCTCCCACGGTCCTGGGGTTCCCGCCGTCTTGGAAGGGCTTCTGTTTGCCTTCCGGGGCCTGGGGCTCCTCCTGGTCTCCCTCCAGCCTTGTCTGTCCTTGGACTCCCTCTTCTCCACCGAATGCAAGTGCCTTGGAGCATCACTGGTGCTGGGGGCCAGGTGTGGACCCTGGGCAGTGCGGGGCCAGACATGGATGGTTCTCCCAGGGAGGAAGGAGCAGACAACACGACCTTCCTGCCGGTGTTCAGAAGCTGGTTCTGGGCAAGTGCAGCTCAGGAGGACCCAGCACTCCTGGCACGTGGTCATCAGAGTGAAGGAGGAGAGTCCCTTAACTTGGTCAGATTCTGGGCTTGTTAACGGTCCATTTTAGAAAGTGGCCAAGCTGGTTTCTCTCTGAGGAATCTGAACCTGTGTGGCTCCCAGTGCTGGTCAGTTGATGTCCTTAATCTCAAGGTAGCTTTCAGGGCTGCGGTCATTTGAACAGCCTGCTATTCTGTCCTGTTTTTCTTAGAATACTGGAGGGTCACAACAGACAGCACATTCTGAACCCAGTGCTTCGCTTCTTCTGAGACGAAGACTAGAATTACAGTTCACAGCCTAGATACCTGGCTCGTGTCATTCCTGTGGTCCAGGGGACTGCGGGTCTCATGTCACGCTCTCCCCTGCGGAATTACTAATGCATGTGTGATCTGAGCGAGCTCCAACCTGCGTGGAAAGCTACCCTGTAAGGGAGCAGGCTGGTTAGCAATGGAAAGGACTCTCAGTGGCGCCCAGGCTGGCCTCGCCAGGCCAGGGTAGGGTTGCACAGATAAAGGCCAGGCATCTGATAACCACGGCAGCCTTCCCCTGGGTGCTCAGGACTGTACCTTTTGTCCTTCAGACTCCTTGTGCTCCAGTAACTCTGGAGGCCCGAAGGCACATGCTGAATAACAGGGCTGGGGGTGATGTTTTCTAAAGCCTGAGTGTCATTTGCTTCTATGCAGGGAGGGGCTGTACACTGGAAGCTCATGGACACCGTGTTGCTTTTGCTGATTGAGTAGTGTATTCAAGAACTTGGTGGCACAGGGCCAGATGCAAGTTCAAGTCCAGTCTTGCCTTACATTGTGAAGCACTAGACTGACAGGTGCTGTCAATTAGGTCCTTTGACTGTATTGCTTGTTCATTTTATTTCATTTAATCCTTTCCCAGTAGCTCTCTGCTCTTTAGCTATTGGACAGGTAAAAATAGAGGCTCCAAACAAGGTCTTAGTTAAGCCCCAGGCACATCTGCTTCTATTCCTAAATAGAGGTGGGTAGGTGCTGGGCTTTTTAGGGATGCGGGTAAGTTTGCATCCTAGAAGGGTGAATTCCCGCCAGGTCTGGGGGACCTCCAGCCCTCTCCAGACCCCTCCTCTGATGCTGGCCAGCAACTGGTGTGCCCTGTGGATCACCATGCTGGGTGAGAGAGCAGAGGGCGCCGAAGTCCACTGTCTGCCCTTCACGGCTGGTGTCGGGTCGCAGGCACCAGATCCTGTTACTGGCCCAGGACATTTGGTTTCATTGAAGAATACCTTTCCCTCTGTTTCCTTCTGCTGCAGACGATTTACATGGATGATGGAGTGTCGTCCTTTGTCCAGATCAGAGGCTCGGTTCCACTGTTTTGGGAGCAGCCAGGGCTCCAGGTAGGTAATATAAACAAAAAAATATGTCCACTTCTGTTACAGTTCCTCAGCCCTTCCCTTTGATAACTGTGGTGTGTTTCTTTAAATGTTTCTCTCTTGTGCTGTAGTTTCTGGTCTTTCCTCAGCCCACCTGTACTGAGGTGAGGTGTGTGTGTGTAGTGTGTGAATGGCATGTATGTGCTGTTTCGCAATTTCTGGATCTACAAACACACGTGGTATTTGCTGTTGACCCAGGTGCAGAGCACAGACCCTGCTGGGGGTGCCATGGAGCGTGCCTGGGAGGGTGGCCTTAGAGGGGACCCTAAATTTGGTGTGCTGAGAATGACTTTTGAGAGCAGCAGCTCTACAGAGGCCTTAGAGGGTCAGGGGGCCCTTTGTGGTGGTGTCGTGTGTCTGGCACTCACGGTGCCTGCGTGCCACGTGCAGATTGCACAGAGCTTTCTTGTGGTTGCTAAAAATACCCTGGAGCATCCAAAGCAGGGTGTTGGTTGGTGCCAGAAGGATTTGGCCTCTGTGTCCTGGGAAGAGTTCAAGGGCTGCAGACTCCGTCCAAGAGCACACTTGTCAATGGACGCTGGGCTGCTCCCTCAGCAGACAGGTCAGGGCAGAGCCGGCTGGAGATTCCTCACGCTGACCCCATCTTCTCCCCTGCCCTGAAGGAACATGGGAGCCTTCGGAAAGCCCATCTCCTGGGGCCTTTGTCGTCTCCCCCTCTTCTTACCGAGGGCTCTCGTGTGACTGCGTTTGGGTCTGCAACCAGCAGCGGCTGAAGAGGCCCCAGGTGCTGTGTGCCAGGTCGTTAGGGGTGTTTGACACAGTGGGGCTCAGTCTCCCTGGTCTTGAGTCCAGCTTCTTAGCCTAGCCTGGACTTGGCCCAGTGCTGCTGGTAGGTGAGCCTCTTGTCCCCAAGTTGCTGCCTTGAGGGTGCTGGCATGTCAGCTAACTGCCATGTCAACTCTGAGAGTGAGGCAGATAGTTGAGCATCCCATTTGGTCTCTGGGTTCTGTGGGGGGGAGGTTTTTATGGACAACGTCTTTAGCTAAACGACCCAGGTGCAGGGGTACGGCTGGTGGCCTTGAGAGGTAACATAGGCAAGTGCACCGGAGCTGGATTGTAACAAGGACAATTCCCCCAGAGCACTTCCAGAGCAGTCTGGTTTTTGGAAACAGCTTTAGTGAGATACAACTTCCTCACTGTCAACTCCGCCCGTTTAAAACACACGACTTGGCAGTGTATTTACAGGGTTGTGTAACGAGTGCCACAATCTAATTTTAGAACATTCCCATCGCTGCTAGAAAACCTCGTGTCTGTCTTCCCAGCTCTGCCTCAGGCCTGGGCCGCTCCTGTTCTCCTTTTTGTCTCTATAGAGTTCCCAGGCCGTTGAAGGGGAACGCAGGCCGTTCCTATCACAGCTGATTGAGGCTGGATTGTCTTTAAATTTGGAGTTTTCCTTTGGAAGCATCTTGTTCTGTTTTTAAGAGGATGACCATCATAGATCACATGAGTGTAGTACAGAAAGGAATCAGGAGACCATGTTATATTTCATGGGCAGTTTGTAAGAAATCCCCAAATTGAGGGGACTGTCGTGACAGTCTTAGAGTTTTGGAAGGAGCCTTTGGAATTATCTGTCTTGCCCTCACACCAAACTCGAGGGTCCTTCTCCAGTTGGCTGTGCTCTGGGCTACCCCTGGGGATGGCTCTGATTGATTGTGACTTCCTCCTTGGACTGTGCCTCTGTCTGTCTGTCTCCACAGGGTGTTCAGGGACAGGAGTAGGCCTGACTCTTCCTCCCATGGCTCACCTGCAGTCGGAGGGGGAGCCTCGTGGTCATCCCTCTGCCATTTTGTCTCCTCCAAGGCCTTCCAACTCCTTGGCCATCTTTGGTTCCATTTCTAGGACTCTTGGAGTTTTCTGGTTTCCCTCATTTGAAAAAAAAAAAAAAAAAAAAAAACCAGGCCTGTCAGTCCCTTCTTTGGTTTTGGTCTCCAGCTTGACCATGGTGGTGATGCTGCAGGTGCCGCCTGACCCCGTCGTGGACCGAGTGCCTCAGTCTGATGTGATGTGGGCGCTTTCTGGCGGCTCTGTCCTTCTTAGATTACTAACAACTTGAGCTTCACTGACGCCTCTGTGGTGTCTTCAAACGCAGTTCTAAAGTCTTTAGTGCTCGTTAATCTTATTAGGGATTTGTTGACCTTTGGGCCCCAGGCCTGTGCTTATCCTCTGAAGTATCGTCCGCCATTGAAGAGAGATGCAGCCATCTTTAGAGGGCACCAGGAGGGCAGCCTTCCATGGTGGACTGTAGTCACTCAGGCTGGACATCAAAGCAGGCTTCCAGGTCCGTTCTGGCTATTTTCCTCCATTTTGAGCTTTTCCCCTTCTTTCATGACTTAGGATGAAACATTCAAGGACTTGGGGGTAGAGGGCTCTCCGTTCCAAGTTACAAACCAGTACCTTCCTGAGGGCCACTCTGGGAACGCCATCCCTGCCGGGGTGGGGAGGACAGAGGGGCCTGTGGGTGATGATTTGTGCGTGTATTCACAGGCGTGAGGCCTTCAGAACACACTCTGGCTCTCGAGTCTCTCTCTGTACCTTTAACAGTTTTGTCTTTATAACGTAAACAGGTTGTACAGTTTATAAGTGAAATTTTACTTAAAAATTCATTGCCCCCCCCACTTTGATGTTATATAGAGTTGGGTTCTGGGTCAAATTCTGCCACCCCACTTAGTACCATATACTTTTGAGAAGTTCTTATGTTTATGAAATCTTAGTTTAATCTTCTGTAAATGGGTTTAGTAATACCAACCTCAGGGTTACAGAAAGGATCGAAGATTAACACAGGATCTGCACCAAGAACGCTCAAAATGGTGGCTGCATTAATTATAGAAAGACATAACATCTGGGACGAGCTGCGGAGAGAGAAATGCGGTTCTGTGTCCTGAGACACAGCACAAAGACTGTTTCCTGGGCTGTCTCTCTGACAGGAAGTCAGCTACCCCTGGCTGAGCTGTTGATCATCCTGGGGACTTGGGATAGCATCTTGCAGGTTCATGTGGCATGAGGATCAGAGCCTCTGCCTTGGGGCAGGGACATGACAGTGTTCTGTAAATAGAGCTATGAGAGAAGGCTGAGATCCCTGTTGCTGCTCTGGGGAGGGGCAGGTGGCCCAGGATGAGGGGCTGGGGCTGGGGTGCAGCTGCCCGGGAGCCCTGAAGGCATCCTATAGGATGCGTGTCTGGATTAACTGGGGTGGGGTGGGAGGGACCTCTTAGGTGGGGGAGGCAGCCCTGGGAGAGGGAATAGCAGGTGTGTGTTTGTAACCTCAGGGTCATGGCGGCGTATCCAGGAGCAGCCTGAGTTCAATGCTTGGGCTCCTAGGCGAGAGGTGAGATGGAGAGGAGGGCAGGAACCAGGTTAAGCCACTGTATATGTTGGAACTCCCCCAGGGTGGGACCCAACTGTGCTGTACATTAGGATCACCTGGGGCCTGGAGTGTTGCTCGGTGAGACCCTAAGTTCCATCCCCAGCACCAAAATAAATTTCTTAAAAAATGAAGTAATAAGCTAAAGAATCGCCTGGGAGCTTTAAGCCTCCTGACTCTGGGGCCAAAGCCACATGGATCAGCTGGCTGTGTGGCGTGGAGACGGCCTGCTTTCTGAAGCCCCCTAGAGTTTGGGGATCTGACATTTGCTTCATAATTTTATCCTAGAATTTCTTTTGTCCATTGGAAGAATCCCACCCGGCAGATTCATGCTGTAGGCAGGGCTGGGCAGAAGCAGATCTGTACTCCAGGCTCTTGGACCTGAGCTGGGAGCATGGTTAGCAGTGTCTGGTGATCAGGGCCTCTGAGCTGGGAGTGGGCCCCGAGGTGGCTGAGTGGCTGCCATATTGCCTGGCTGACGGTGCCTCCTCGAGTCACAAAGCAGAGGCTTCACTGTTCTCTCTCCTCACTGCAGGTGGGCTCCCACCATCTGAGGCTCCACAGAGGCCTGGAGGCCAACGCCCCTGCTTTCGACAGGTAGGCATCTTTGAATGCCATCCAAGGCCTGGCATTCTCCATTCAGGCAGGGGGACAGGGGGCAGCAGGGAGGGGTACCCCAGACCCCGAGTCTAAATCTGCCTTTTTACTTTTGTCCTTTTGCAAGAAAGGAGGTTACAAAAGGGGTTTTCACATGCTCTTGGGTTTCCCTGAAGATTAGTTTGCGACTTTTTTTTAAATCATAACAGTTTCTTCTTGCAATGAACTTTCATGCATTTCCCCCGATTAATAAGGGATGGTCTAAATTATAGGATATAATGGTATTTGGAAATGAGGTGACATGCGTGTGAGGCCACCCGGAGGGCAGGGCTGCTATGGCCCCCAGAGTGCAGTGAGGTGTCCCTGGACTGATGTGCCAACTCCTCTCCAGGACGCTGCTACTCTGTTATTCCACAGATTTATGCAGAGCTAATTCCTTCTCCCGCCACCCTTCCCACGGAAGGGCTTTACCTTCAGGACACGTGCTCCTTAGCAGTGCTCCATGGCTGCACTCTGGCTTTGTCCTGCTGTCGCTGACCGCTCTCTGGCTGCATCTGTGTGTCCGAGGAGAGGGTTTCTGGAGCAGGCCTTCCACCGCTCCTGTTTGAGCAGGAGCTTGTCATCTGGGCATGGTGCCAAGGGCCACGGGAGCGCTGACCTTTCATGAGGACAGTGTCTGCGTGGCCTTTGCAGACAGTGAAGCTCTCCCCTGTCCGCCCTCTTGCTTTGTTGTGGCTGCCATGTCTGGAATCTCCCTGTGACACTGGGGTGTGTCTGACAGTTGTTTCCACCCTGAAGAGGAGGGTGCTTAATCCTCAGTGTCCCCAAAAAACTCCAGGTTCCCCTCTCCTTTCCCCTCACAGGAACAGATGGGCAGAGAGAGTGGAGAAAAGCCCCAATACCCAAAACAGCTAGGGCCGGGAGCACCTCTTCATGCCACTGACCTCGGAGTGGGGGCCAGACTCTCCCTGACCCCCGAGTCCGTGGAAAACACCTTTTATCAACAAGTGTAATATCGTCTTATTTTTAGATTGAACGGGAGGAAGGAAAAGCCGACTTCCACATACTGAGCACTGTCCTTGTCACTCGCTCTCCTTTCTCCCTGAACCAGTTGTGCAGATGGAGGGCGGATAATGCGATCCAGGAAGGTGGGGGTGTGACAGGATATAGGAGGACTAGCAAGTAAGAGTTTCTCTTCCAACCCTGGAATTTGGAACCAGTTGGGAAGTAGGCACAGATGGAGACGAGGCAGCAGCCTGACTTCTCATCAGCTACATGTGGGGTGTGGCTGTGGAGGGCTTCCTCCTGTCACCCAGGGACCAACCCTCAGAGCTGGCAGCTCGGCCTTTCTCGCCAGAGGCAGAGCCCTCACGCGTCAGACCTCTGGACAGGATCCACCTTCTCAGGGCAGATCCCTGAGCGGGTGAGCCACATGCTCCCATTTCCTCCTGCCCCATCCCCGGGGCTGCCAGGAGCAGGACTCCCAGGGAGTTCCTCCATGCAGAGACTGGAACCCAGGAGGGACTCATCCTTAACTCAGCAAGTTAGAGACAAATCCAAACCTAAAGATCCTCTTCAAAACGCATATTCTTTTTACTCCAACTTGTTGTCCCTCAAAGTTTACAAGGGAATACTTTTTCTTTGAGCTAAAAATGGTTCTTTTGTGATCTTTTTTTGTTTAAGTTCTGTTTATAAAAGAAACATGCCATTGTAGACATTGGGGGAAAGAGAAAAATGTTTAAAGAAAAAAATTTAAATCATATAACACTCCACCCCTTTAACATAATGGTGTATTTCTTCTGTTTTTTTTTTCCCTTTCTATATTTAGGCATAAAGATCTCACTTTTTAAAAAATATTGTTTAATTGTTGATGGACTTTTATTTTTTTAATTTATATGTGGTGCTAAGAATCAAACACATTCTAGGTAAGTGCTCTACCACCGAGCTACACCCCCAGCCCAAGACCTCACTATTAAGTTACAATTTTATGTCTAATTTTTACATTGCATCTTTTCCCTATATCTTTAAAAGAAAAGCACTTAAGCATTTCTAACATTAACAGGTACTTTTGTCAATTTTTTTTTTAGTTGTTGATAGGCCTTTATCTTATTTATGTATTTATACGCTGTGCTGAGACTCAAACCCAGTGCCTCACACATGCCAGGCAAACTCGCTACCACCGAGCCCCAGTCCCAATTACTTTTTTTTTTTTTAATATTTACTTTTTACTTGTAGTTGGACACAATTTTATTTATTTATTTATTTTTATATGGTGCTGAGGCTCAAACCCAGGGCCTCGCACGTGCTAGGCAAGCGCTCTACCACTGAGTCACAACACCAGCCCTACAGTTACTTTTAACAAGTTGGCAAGAAAGGATAATATTGGAGTCTCTCCCTAATATTTCAACATGCACATTTAAAAATAGCCTCTGATGCAGGAATATTTTTCTAGAGCCTGCAAGACTTCTTGTACCTTCTTGTTTTGGTTCAACATAATGAAATGCAGAATGAGGAGAGCTAAATACTGCTATTGAGGGCTCACTGGCCAGGGTGTGTAGTCTTAAGGATCAGTGCCAGGTAAAATAGGTTAATTTCAGAGCTGAGCGTAGTGGTACACGCTGTAATCCCAGCTACTGGAGAGGCTGGAACTGAAGGATTGCAAGTTTGAGGCCAGTCTAGGCAATACAGTATGGCCCCATTTTTTTTTCAATCTATACATATTGTATTCACAAGACCATGGCTGTGGGTTGGCTGTGGACAGAATGGTGATGGTTTATAGAGAGGCACACCTGGCCGCCTTGTAGAGAAGCCTGAGGTGCTGTGTGCCATTCCTGGCCCGAAACTTCCATGCAAATAGGCACTGACAGACCTGTTTCCATGGATGGGGTTTCGAATAAACAGAGAGGGTGGCTGGGAGGGTGTGATTTTTCTCTACCCCCAGGCTCATTTTTCCACACTCTGGGTCAGTGGCATGACTGGTTCTGGACCTCTGACCCTGAGAGAGTGCTGTTCCTTCTAGTCTGCCTTGACCACTCAGCCACGACTCTGTAAAGGAAAACTTTCTCTTTTTTTGGTGGTGCTGGGGATTGAACCCAGGGACTTGTGCATGCTAGGCAAACGCTCTACCAACTGAGCCATATCCCCAGCCCCAAGTGCTGTCCCTTCTGCACCTCTTCCTTAAGGTGCAAGATGAGCCAGTCTGGACCCGGGTGTCATAGCATCACCACCCACCTGCTCTCTTGCAGGCACATGGTACTTCTGAAGGAGCAGTACGGGAAGCAGGTGGTCGTGAACCTGCTGGGGAGCAGAGGTGGAGAGGAGGTGCTCAACAGGGCCTTTAAGGTAACACCTGCCACTGACTTTTCGTCACCTGGGTTGGGAGACGGGCGGGGCCTGTCAGGTGACAGAGCCCTGAGGCACAGAGGCATCTCCAGGGCTTCCAGGAGGGCTCCTGTGGGCCCTGAGCCCTGTGGATGGCATCCTTAGATTTTTCCACAACACCAAGCAGGGCAGTGCTGGCTGCCTTGGGCTCTCGGTGCATTAAGTCTCATTTTTTCGAGCTGGGGGTTGAGAGAATTTGCTTAAAGTCAAAACAAATCTCCATTTCCCTGAGCTCCCCAAAGCTGCTTTCCCTGATGCCTTCTGCTCTCTCTTGAAGGGTCGCTCTTTAGTGCAGGCAGGGTGAAGGGAGCTCAGCGGCTGAATGGCACCTCCTGAGGCTTTCCCACCAACCCCAATCCCTTTCCCTTTTCTGCCTTGAGCTCTGGAGAAAGGATGTCCTCAGCGCTCCCCCAGCAACTAGTGGCCTCACCTGCTCTTCAGAGCCCAGCTGGGTTCCAAGCAGGATGCCGCCCTCTGCTGGCCAGGTGGCCCTCACGTCTCCCCCTTTCATTTGGGCTGCTGTAGAAGGTGGGTGCCGCCTCTCGCAGGCTCTTTCCACTTCAGGGAGGGCAGATCCTGGATTGAGTGAGGAAGTGGTAGTAGGAGGTGACTCTACCCAGGTCTCCCTGTGAGCTTGCAGTCAACCATGGAAGACTCCAGAATGAGCTGTGGTGGACTCCTCGTTCCTGGCCCAGACTCCCATGGCCCCTGCTTAGTGGAGAAAGACTCTGGCTGTTTGAAGGTCAAGGAGGTCCCTGAGAGAGCTTACAGGCGTCTCAGCAGGGATGACAATGACCTCTGCAGCCTCACCTGGCACTTTGACCCATGACTGGAGGAAGCCACATGGAGCTGGAGTGCTCATGTCCCTCTACAGAGAAAAACCCCATGCTTGGAGCAGGGACTTCCTGGTTGCCAGTTTTATCTGGCCAGACCTGCTTTTCCTGTTTGGATTGTTGCTATGAGCAACAGGCTCAAGAAATCTCTCCCCACCCACCCACTTGGCAGCATTGCTGGCTGCTTATTTTAAGAAAAGGCAGGGGGCAAGGAAAACAAACCCCAATCCCTTTCCCTTTTCTGCCTTGAGCTATGAAGAAAGGATCTCCTCAGCGCTCCCCCAGCAACTAAGGCCTGTTTTGTAAACCAGAGGGCAGGAGATGGCCCAGGTCAGGAGGGCAGGTCCCTCGGCCTGCAGGAAAAGGCAGCACTCCAACTGGAGACCTGGGTCGTGGCCCTAGGGAGTCCCTCAACCAGACTGAGCCATTGCTCAGGCAGGCAGCCAGGACTCGGTGGTTATCAGTCAACAGCTGGACAAGAAGCTGGCTCGGGAAGGTAAAGCCCTAAGCTACCAAACAACACACTGTTCGTTCCACAGATTTTCTTCCAAGTCAGACTTCCTGGATGATGGCACCATGTATTGATTTACATTCTGGCTAGTTGAAGTGACCCAGAGTCCTTCTAGTCCTTCAAAGTCCTCAGGACCCCTGGCTGGGCAGACACTGGTCTGATCTGATCTGAAGCCACACAGTGCAGGTGCAGTGAGGCCCAGAGGTGGGTGGCCTGGGAAGGCAACCAGTCTGTCCTGGACCCTGGAGTGAGGAGTTCCCGGGGCCAGGGAAGCCTTGGGGAAGGAAGGCCAGCCCAGGCTGTGCTTCACCCTTGGTCCTCTGCTTCACCCCGTTGCTGGCATGTGCCTGGGCCAGGTGGGTTCCTGACCACTCATCTGCTTCATCCGAAGGTTTCCCAGGTCTGTGTCCTACTGGCCACCTCAGCCTGGAAACTGCAGAGCCTACCCACTGGGGCTGGTTGGTGCCTGTCAGGATGGGGCTGGTTACCAGGGCAACGGGAACTGGATTATGAGCTCCACAGCCTACTACTTGCTACTCTTCCTGAGGGCCAGCGCACTTGGGCCCCCTGAAGAACAGAGCAACCCTTCCCTCACCTGTGCCCTCCAAGAGCCCTGCAGGAGTGGGATGTCCCCAGGGAGCCACTCCTGCTCCCGCCTCGTTTGCTCAAGGGGGAACTTCTGCCCTGGTGCAGGCAAGCTGTTCTTTGGAGTTTCTGTCTCCCAGGGCTTTTGACTGTGCTTCCCTTTGGGGGTCAGGCTGAGCAACCCCTCGGTCTTCCACAAGCCTCGGTGCCAGCCCGTGCCTCTAGAAGGGTGACTGGTTGGCCACATGTGGGCTGCAAGAGGAAGGTGGCTGCCCCTGCTCCGTCTCCTCACTGCCCTCCCTTTCCTTTTCAGAAGTTGCTCTGGGCCTCTTGCCATGCTGGCGACACGCCTATGATCAATTTTGACTTCCATCAGTTTGCCAAAGGCGGGAAGCTAGAGAAATTGGAGAACCTGTTGAGGCCTCAGTTAAAGCTACATTGGGATGACTTTGATGTGTTCACCAAGGGCGAGAATGTAAGTCCACGGTGAGTCTCGCCTGCCAGCATCGCCTTCTGCCGGGTGAGGAGTCCGCTGTGGCTCTCGGGAGGTGCCCTCTCCCTGAGGTGTTTCCTTCTCTCAAAGCTTGACTAGTTTCCTGGGTCGTGAGCTCCATGATGTGGGGCATCGTGGGCTCCAGTCTTCTTCCTGCATTCAGACACCCGCTAAGGAGTTCGGGGAGTAGATGGTAAACCACGGTTTCTAGAAAAAGAAACATTCTAAGGACTATCTATATAAAATGTTGGGCTCAGATGACCATGTGACTTACCCCACCATGACAAGTACTTGTGAGAGCAAGTGGGAACTGTCACCACTCTCAATGGACAGCTTGGTTTAAACCATGATGCCCAAGGCCACTGAGCTATGGGTCACCCTATTCAGAGCTGAGAGAAAAAGGAAGTCCGGTTTCTTCACATCACATAAATTGATCTTCATTATTTGCAGATCACATATTTGAGAATTCCCTTACTTGCTAAAAACTTATTTGTGACCCAAGAATTTTACTCATGGCGCTTTGTGATCCTTGGCAGACGTGCAAAGCAAGTGAAAATTTGTCATCCAACATGCATGTTCTCAGTGAGGTCAAAGGAGGCGGGGCTCTGACTTTTGCTCCGCCCTTAGACCATAAAAGGGTCCTTTCCACTCCTTAGTGCCATGTTTTTCATATTTTCTTGCCTTTTGCTGGTGATTTCACTGTTTAACGTGGCCCTCAGGGATGGTACTGAAGCATTTCTAAGCACAAGAAGGCAGTGATGTGCCTTCCAGAGAGAATGCATGTTAGACGAGCTTCTTCAGCTATGGGTTATAGGCACTAGGCCGTGAGACTGGTGTTAACAAAGCGGCGACATACAGACTTGAATTATGTGGGGTTGTGTCCTGATAACCTAGAACTTACATTTGAACATAATATGTCAAAAATATCAAGTCAATGCTGCATTTAATACTCCAATTAACCCATCATAAAAATCATTTGGTGGGACATGCTGAGTCAGAGGCTATCTGTATAAATTTCAGTAAGGTGCTTTAAACAAACACACAAAAAAGGTCGTGTGTTGATGAGTTGATGACATGTGGCCAGAGGCTTGCAGAAACCTAATTGCACTTCTCCAAGAGCCATGCTTAAATCAGTACTTGCTAATTTTACATTCATGCAATTTAATAGTTATCCACAGCAACTTATATCATCGCTGTGCATAGCAAGAACTGGGTGTACTTAGGATGATCCAGGGATATGGGCTACAGAGAGTGTGTCCTGGGGTCTGTTTGCCATCTCTCTGTATGGGGGTCCCTTAGAACCCATACTTGGGGGTGCTAGTGGTTCAGTGAGGGGTCCTCTCCTAGAACAGGTTTCCTTGGAAGTGGTAGACTTGCCACAGTGCTATGGCTGTTACACATCTCACAACCGTTCTCATCTCTTCCTGTTGTCCTCAGTTTTCAGAAAGGCACTTTGCGGATGAACTGTCTTGACTGCCTGGACCGAACCAACACCGTGCAGAGCTTCATCGCACTTGAGGTGAGTTTTGGGCCATCTGTGTCATGTCCTGTGCCTTCAGTGGGGCAGGCTGGGCCTTCAGCTGCAAGATGGGGGTGATACCACTGGTGACTTTCCAACAATGGGGTTCTCTGGTTCTCTGTTGGCTGCTTGCCTGTGCCACTCTGTGCCTTCTTATGTCATGGTCTCTACCCCACCCCCGGTGCCTGGGACGGAACCCATGTGTGCTAGGCAAACATTCCACCACTGAGCCCCACCCCCGGCCCAATAGGCACACTTCTTCATACATTTTCCAGATACATTCCAGACATGGTTGTCCAAAGGCTCCAGACACCCTTGGGAAGTAGTAGTTCTTGATCATGACTATCACGAATACACCACTGGGCCAGGGCACTGTGAGGCTGGATCTGAGGCCTGGGGAGGGACACATCTGTCTGCATGGCCCCAGCTGGCTGGCTGACCTCTCTCAGCTATGTCTTGGGAGGAAAGAGGTGGAGTCCATGCCACCTGTGACTACTACTGCTATCTGTCCAGCCCTCCGGCAGTGGTGGTGGGTGTTTATGTATCTGGGGGTCAGGAGAGATTGGGTGGATCATCTGAATAAAGTTGGAGTTGGGGTGGGGAGCCATATTCTCTGCAGCAAGAGCTTCTTATTCTCTGGAGGGCCCAGAACATCTGCAGTCTGTTGAATAAGGAGTTCACAGGGAAGAGTGTGGGGATGGTCCCTCTAGATAGTCAGTGATGACTGTCCTTTATTTCTTCCCCAGGTCCTTCATCTGCAGCTTGAGAGCCTAGGGCTGAATTCAAAACCCATTGTTGAGCGCTTTGTGGAGTCCTTTAAAGCCATGTGGTCTCTGAATGGGCACAGCCTGAGCAAGGTGTTCACGGGCAGTAGGGCCCTGGAAGGGAAGGCCAAGGTAGGAGCGAGCCAGGTGGAGAGGGAGGGGAACCCCATGGACCCCTCTCACACTTGTGTTTTGGCTCGCACAGGTGGGGAAGCTGAAGGACGGGGCCCGGTCTGTGTCTCGCACCATCCAGTCCAACTTTTTTGATGGGGTGAAGCAGGAGGCCATCAAGCTGCTGCTGGTTGGAGATGTCTACAATGAGGAGTCAACAGACAAAGGAAGGATGCTCCTGGACAACACGGCCCTTCTGGGTAATGAGTTCTCACTCTGCCTGCATAGGGGTGTCCATGGCCCTTACGCTGCGTCAGAGCAGCTGGTGTTTGTGGGTGAAGTTAACCAGTCCCACTGCCTGCACCATGTAATCCTAGATGGCGGGTGGCAGACTCATCCAGAACTTCTGGCCTCTGACCTGTGGTATCTTGATCTGACCAGTTGACCTAAGCATCATATATGTGTATATACACACATGTATACACATATATATGGTAAAGTCTTTGTATATAACCCGTGGGCATCATACCGTATATTTAATCTCTAGATTACTTATACCTGATACAATATAACTGCTATTTAAATACTTGGTACACTGTATCTTTAAGGGAAAATGGCAAATTTAAAGTCCACATGTTTATTGTTTATGCAGTTTTTTTCAAGTATTTTCCATCCATGAATTGAATATGTTGGATAGATCTGATGCGAACCTGTGGTGATGGAGGGTAGTTATTTCCTAGTAGCCTGTGCCTTCTGGTCTCTTCCACTTTCTCAACTGGACTATGTTCTACATCAAGAGGAGGGAAGGAAATGGCCAGGCTCTGTGCATCTATACTGTTCTGAAGTCAATGTCTCTAAATTCTAATTCACTCCAGAAACTTCCTCAGTGGCCTGAATGCTTGGTGCCCTTGACAAGTGTCATGTGGCCTGGGGAGCTTCCTGTGAACCTGGCCTGTCCTCTTCTGGCCCAAAGCCCTGTTGAAATAGAGGAGAGGACCCTGTCCATTTCTGGGTGGGGAGGACACATCCAGTTTTAGCAAAACTGTCAAGAGTCCATCAATAGCTGGAAGTTCCTTTGGGGAAATTAAAAAGACCTCTTATTCCCTGGAGCCTGGGAAATTTATAGGTCTTACAAAAAAGAAGGGGAGACCCAGAATTTTTTCTCATAAAAATGTTTAAGTTTTATTTTGGAAATTCTTGGTGTTTTTGAAAGAGAAGTGCCTGCGTTCAAAGCGGCTTCCCAAGTGTTTTCTACTCTTACCCTTCTACATTATGGGCCACTTGTTTGGCTCTTGACAGCCAGGATGATGCTTAGTTTCTGCTCTGGGTATCAATCTTCTTGGGAGAAGCTGAGCAAAGCACAAGGTGGCAGAGCACAGGTCATCCAGCAGCAAGACCAACGGGATCGGAATCGAGTCACTGTGTAAAAACTGGATCTATTTTGGTTCTCTAGAGAATGAAGACATTATGATGTCATGATTTTTTTAATGCCTTAAATTTAAGGTCAAATGAACAATAAAACAGAACCTTTCGCACACACCTTTCACACAGCAGTTATGCAGGATGAAAGGTAGAAAATGCAAAGATGGGGTTTGGGGAAGACATTTCAAGTTATATATGTAAAGATTGAGTGTGTGTGTGTGTGTGTGTACACAATTATATGGTCCACTGCAGTGTTCCCTTGCTTGAAATCTGTGCCTTGTTCTTCTGTGGGATCATGGATTGAGTGCTGAGGATGAGACTTGTTCCCGTCGTGTCTGAGATTCCCTGTGACCTGATGTCCCTCTGTGGATCTCATTGGGGAAGGGTGTGGAGGGTGAATTTTTTTGCACTGTGTTGCAGAACAGGTATGGTGTCTTTGGTCTTTCATCCCCTCCCTGGGTAGCATGCGAGGTCCACGTGTTCAAGCTCTGGAAATGCCTGCTTCTCTGCAGGGAGCCCGTCCTGTAATCCTGGAGGATGCCTGAGGTCTGGGCTGCAGAGAAAGGTGACTTTTCATGCCTCCTAACAGTGACCCCCAGGATCCTAAGAGCTATGACAGAACGTCAGTCAGAATTCACCAACTTCAAGCGGATCCAAGTCGCCGTGGGGACCTGGAACGTGAATGGAGGGAAGCAGTTTCGCAGCAACCTCCTGGGGACAGCAGAGCTCACAGACTGGCTGCTGGACGTGCCCCAGCTCTCCGGGGCTGCAGACATCCAGGGTGAGGCATTCCACGGAACCTGCCATGTCAGGCTGGACTTTTTAAATAGCCGTTGCCTGGAAGAAATTGTTATTTGCCTTTTTCACTTTTAAGATGTTTGAAAGCACCTTCTAGGATATTGCCTAGCAAATTAACCATGTGACCCCTTTCCCTACTGATTGGGGAATTATCACGGTAGGTCTCTCTTCTCTTCATGTGCAAAGATGTCTTAGGTTTCAGTCATTAGAATTTTGTCAGGAGATGGGGCCTCTAGGGTAGTGCTGCTGTTGGGAGCTGCTGGAGCCAGACCTGCACTTGATGTTGCTGCTGCCTGAAAATAAATGTCTCATCCCTGCCTTTCCCCCAGCCAACTCGAGGTTGGGCATTCCCAATCTAAAACCTGAAATAAAAATACTCCGATATTTGAAACATTGAGCACTGACATGACATCAAGTAGAAACTTCCACTCCTGTGATGGGTCACAGTTAAAACATAGCTGCACTAAAAATGTATAAAATTGCCTTCAGGTTAGGAAACAAGGTGTATGTAAAACAAATGAGCCAGTCACGGGTGCATGCCTGTAATCCCAGCAACTCGGAGACTGAGGCAGGAGGATCACAAGTTCAAGGCCAGCATCAGCAACAGTGAGATCCTATCTCAAAATAAAAAGTAAAAGGGGCTGGAGGTGGAGCTCAGTAGTAGAGCACCCCTGGGTTCAATCCCCAGTACCAACAAAAAAATAAATGAATGAATAAAATAAAATGAATGAATTTCACATTTACGCTTGGGTCGCATCCCTAAGATACCTCATTATGCATGTGGAAATATTCCAGAATCTAAAATCTGAAGCACTTTGGTTTCACCCATTTCAGATAAGTGATCCTCTGCCTGCAATATCCATCCACTTTTAAGTAGTTATGAATTTGTGTACTTTTTGAGAATAAAATAATTCCAAACTTGACAAATTATCTATCATGCAAGATCCTATTAAGTGCCCTCAAAACTCAAGGTTTGAAGACTTAAATGACTTTTGCCCAATCACTGTTAACTTGGGGGCGTTGCTTATTTCCACATCCTTGGACTTGGAAAGAGGCTCCTGACCAGTTCTTTGCCTGGGATGACCTGTCCTTATGTACATCCCGTCCTGCCATTCATACCCTCTTGTCTGCCTGGGAGCAAGTGTCCACAGTCAGGGCCCCTGGATTCTCTTATTGGGGGAGGCCCATATTGGCACAGGTGGTGTGTCCAGAAGCCATCTGAACTCCACAGGACAGCCTGGCAAGTGCTGGGGCTGGTCAGCCCTACCTTGCTGAGAAAAGCCCCTTCCTGGTACCACAGCAACCCTCCTCCTGCCTGGAGGACACGTGGGTAGTTACAGCAAGTTGGTGGTTGCTTTGCCAGGGTATTTTATTGAGGTGGACAGTAGTGGGCCCATTGGAAAGCCACCAAGTTCAGGAGAAGGATGGAGCTGAACTTCCTGTTGCTAGCCAGGTCAAAGGACAGGTGGTGTTTCCTTTTAAAAAGAGAAAAAAGCGGCAGTAGCAGCTTCATGTTTTACACCAGTTCAGCTGGAAGTGCCAGCGCTCATGGGGCTGCAGAGCAGGAAGTGGGGAGCCTGTTGGCCTCTCTCAGCAGAGGCCGCTTCCTCCTGCAGGAGCCCTGGCAGAGGTGCCTCGTGCTCTGCAGCAGGAACTGTGTCTGGGTTTGATGGCTCCGGTACCTGAGTACCAGAGGACGTGACTGGGCAGCGTCAGTGAATGCAAGCATCAGTGTAAGCCAGGAGTTTCTGTGGCAGGTCCTGTCAGAATGGTTCCCAAGCAGCACAGCACCCGCCTGGGCCTAGACCCAAATAATGGTCCCCGTGGAAGGGACCATGTTGGTCACGCATTAGCTGGGTGATGCTGTGCCCAGTGTTATGAAAGTACTTGGGAAGCACAAACTAAACATGAGGCAGTGTGACCCCTCAGCCACCTCAGGGTCTGGCTTGGAGGGCGTGCCCTTGACACTTAGCAGGAGGGTCAGGTGTTTTACTCGAGTTGTTTGATTGACTCTTAATAACATCTGGTCACTTTTGTTGAGAAAGAAACAGATTCAGAGAGATTGGTGCCACACCCTGGGACATACATAAGGAAGGGCCACGTGTGATGTGGGCTAGAAGCATAGAGGAGAGGAGGGGAGAGTGGGTGCTAGAGGCTGGTGCCCCAGAGGGGTGGGGTGGGTGGGCCCCTGCAGTAGGTGGTGTGGCCCTGAGGAGGGAAATGGGGAGCCTCGTGAACCAGGAAAGCAGGACCTGGCGGTTCTCATTTCCTTCATTTCCTGCCTTGTCCCCAGATGACAGCAGCCCTACTGATGTGTATGCCGTGGGGTTTGAAGAGATGGTGGAGCTGAGCGCAGGGAATATTGTCAATGCCAGGTAAGGGTTGCGTGTGGGGGGCAGGTTAACCCTGAGCCAGGTGCCTGGTGGGGAGCAGGGCCCCAAGGTCTCCTAGGGCCAACCTGTGACCCCGATTGTGTGGTTACTTCTGGCTAGACTCCCTTTCCACACTCGCACAGGTGCACTACCCCCTGCCTCCGTCCCTACTGAGTAAGTAAAGGGAAGGAAGGGCTGGTGTCGCTGTGTTTTCTGAGGTGCTCCTGGGCCATGTGGTGAAGCTGATTCACGCAGCCTGGGGAGCCAGGTGGGTGAGCCTAGAGGGCGGGCAGGGCAGGGCAGGGCAGAGCTGGGAGGGCAGCTGATTCACATTTTCTGGGGAGAGGTGAGAAAGTGTGAGTGTCAGGAGGAGGTACTCTGTTTGTGCCAGGCACAAAGGAAGGGCCCCAGACTGCTGGATTAGCATTTGGCATAGGGCAGCTAGAATCCCCCCCACCCCCATGCCCCCGCCCCCAAACAAAGGACCTGATTATATTTCAAGTAACTATCTGAACAAATAAACCAACACTGTGGAGCTCTCATGAGAAGGTCCTGGGCTGGGTGTTGGGTTGAGGAAGGTGCCACTGTGATGTGTAAGGCACAATTGAAAATATAGAGCTAGTCCCCCGTGGAAGCCAGGCCCGACACCACACGGGGTTGGTAGGTGGGAGATGCACTTCGGCTCACCTGAAGAGCAAGCACCCTTCCTTTCTTTTCTTCCCCAGTACCACCAACAGGAAGATGTGGGGCGAGCAGCTGCAGAAAGCCATCTCACGCTCGCATAGGTACATTCTCTTGACCTCGGCACAGCTAGTGGGCGTCTGTCTGTATATCTTTGTACGTCCGTACCATGTTCCGTTCATCAGGTAAGAACACCTACAAACACCTGGGGACTGAGGGGCTGGGAGTCTGTGTGTCTTGTTCTGTGATTTCCTCTGCCCTCCCTGGGCCCTTCCAGGGCAGGACTCAGGACCTGCCATAGCTGGATGAATGGAACAAAGGCCCCGAGGAAAAAGCTGAATAGGATATTGTCTAGCAATTAAAAAGCATCAAGAGGACACTCCCAGCTCAGGAAGCTGCCCTCTTAGGAGGAGCTGCACCGCCCAGACTCAGTGCTGGGCTAGAAAGGGGTTTCTTGTTGGCATTTGACTGACAGGAAACGTCTGAGCAAGGGCTGAGTAACTCCTCAGGAAATGCCAAGCCTCTGGTCTTATTTTGAATGAATTCGAGTGGAATCTGTCTCACCTCCTTTGTAAAACAGGAGGATCTGTGTTGGTTCTTTGTCTTGTAATTGGAGGAATGAGATCCATGGACACAAAGGGGAAAGCAAGATAACAGGATTAATTAAAGGAATAGAAGGAAAGCAGAGCTCCGCAGCGGGAGGGCTCCCAAGGCGGGTGGCCACCGGTGTCTGGTGTCTGTTAGAGGTTTACATGATAAGGTTAGAGGGAGCTAGGTGGCCTTGAAGACATAGGCTAGAGATTTTAAAAACAGTGGGTCTTTGAGTCCAGGTACAACAGGATGTGTCCCCCGTCCAATTGGGAAGTTGACCATGTCCTGCTGGTCACGAGCTGACTACTCCATTTGTAAACTCCTGGGTGGAAGTTTAAACCTGTCTTTAACACATTTCTGTCTCCTGTTCTCATTATTATTTCTCCAGAGTGACAGCTTTGTGGTGTAAGAAGGGCAAGGGCTTAGGTGAGGCGTCTCCTTTAGGAAAGGCCCCCTCAGCTCTGGGCAGCCTCCCATGGCTGCCTGGACTCCTTCATGGTGATAGGATTTCCTGCAGCCCTTCTGGTTGCTGACACCAGGCAGCTGGCGGGCCTTCATCCTAAGTCAAGTGGGACAGAGTCCGGTGTGGTGGCACGCACCCGAAATCCCAGCACCGCGGGAGGCTGAGGCAAGAGGGTTGTAAGTCCAAAGCCAGCCTCAGTGATTTAGTGAGACCCTCACCAACTTAGTGAGACCCTGTCTCAAAATAAGAAACCATACATAAAAAATGAAAAGGGATGGGGATCGTAGCTCAGGTGAAGTGCTCCTGGGTTTCACACCCAGTCCCCCAAATGGTTCAGCAACTAAAGTGGGATGAGACCCAGTCAAGCGCCTCTGGGTGGGGACCATGGGTAATCCCTGTGGTGGCCCTGGAAGAACAAGGCTGGCTCTGTATTCATAATTCCCTTTGGAGAACTCCAGGAAATGTTTCAAGTCCCCCTGCCCTTCTGAGAGTGTTACGGGGGCAGTTTGGCCATATCCCAAGTTCATGGGGAAAGGCTAATAAAGGGAAGTTCAGGGTGAAGACTAGCAATCAACCATAAGTTGGGAACAGGGTAGAGGACTTGCTGACCTCCTTGACCCTGCTTGAGCTCCCCCCACTTGCCTCCTCAGTCTCCTGCCCTTGGCCTCAGGCCTGTCCGCTCACACCCCTGTCACTTCCCGCTGCCTCCCAGGTAGGGGTGCACCAGTAGGCCCCCATCTGTGGCATGGTCGTGGAGATGTTACGCTCTGGGCTTGGGGTCTGTGGTTCTAGGTCCTGCCAAGTTGGCCTTGTAAAGCAAGCCAGAGCCTGTGTGTGGGAAAGCCAGTTTGCCACCACCTTCCAGGCCAGCCTGAAGGACTGGCTGTTTCCGTGTTCTCGAGACACATCAAGAGCCCAGAGGATTCCTCCTGTGCTTAACATGAGAACTGCATGGGGGAGCTGGGTGACAGGAGAGCCAGGGAAGATGCAGGGGTGCTGTCTGCTGCCCACGGGGTGCTTGTGGAGTACGGAGCTCCTCAGAGCTGGGCCATGGCGAAGGTGCTCCGCAGCCCACCGGCACTGAGAGGGAGCAGCCTCCTGGCCATGGAGCCAGTGATGGCTGCTGGTTGCTGCGTTCTGGGCTTCAGAGGATGTGGATGAAGACCTCTGAGCCGTGGTTCAGAGTAGGGGCCTCACACAGCTGCTGGGCTCTTCTCTGGCCAAATAGGCTTATACTTTTCAATGGCCAGTGGAACGTGCTTGCTCTTCTATTGCAGGGATGTGGCCATCGACACGGTGAAGACTGGCATGGGGGGAAAGGCAGGGAACAAGGGTGCCGTGGGCATCCGCTTCCAGTTCCACAGCACCAGCTTCTGCTTCATCTGCAGCCACTTGACAGCTGGGCAGTCGCAGGTGAAGGAGAGGAACGAGGACTACAGGGAAATCACCCACAAGCTCTCCTTCCCTGCGGTGAGTGGTGGACTGGCAGGGGGGCTTTCCTGCTCTGTTTGCCGTGTGTGGCTTTCTGAGCTGCCAACAGGAGCCTGGCAAGAGGGGTACAACCACAGGGAGCATCCCTGACCCAGGGCTTAATACTGGGGGAGGGAGATGAACATGGGAGATAGTGTGATAGAGGGACACCCAAGGAGCCCAGCTCTGCAGTGTCCAGTCACTTCCTTCTCTATTTCCTGGACATTTAGATAGCCTAGATTTTCTTAGGTGTGTTTTCCAGTGTTCTACCTCGGGTGATGGAACGGGGAAGGAAAACCAGTGTGTCCATACTTGGTTCAAGTTTGTGAAGAACATTTGAATCCAAACAATTTAAGATTTAGTTTCCTTGAGGCTGGGGATGTAGCTCAGTGGTAGTGTGTGCTTAGCTCGCATGAGGCCCTAGGTCTAGTAGCAAAAAGAAAAGAAATTGTGTTCTTGATATCCACAATCATCTTGTGTTACTGGATTAAGAACTTCCTTTTCCAAATCCAGGAAATCATTACTGAGGAATCATAACCGACTGGCCCTGGGGTTGCCAATAATGCACTGCCCTCTAGTGGTGGGCCAGAGGGTTTACGCTGAAGCTGGAGACTGTGTGTGTGTGTGTGTGTGTGTGTGTGTGTGTGTGTGTGTGTGTGTTTTGCTGGAGATTGAACCTAGGGGTCAGCACACTACGCAAGAGCTCTACCGCTAAACTACATCCCCATTCCTGGACTTTATGTTCAAATTTTCATGTTTTCCCTCCCACACTCCCCTTCATCCTAGTGCACATACAGCCCCCCTATTCCCTAAAGGGAGGGCACATTTCAGCTGTTGCCATGGATTTTTCCAGCATCTGAGAGAGGCTAGGTGGGTCTTAGAGCTCTTCTCTACAAGAACAGATCCCCTAAAACTGGCATCTTATTGACTGGGCTGCCCAAATATGCAAAGCAAAAATTCCTTTAATTTCTGAGTTAAAGAAGAAACAAAACAAGTTGTGTGTGTGTGTGTGTGTGTGTGTGTGTGTGTGTGTGGCTGAGGACATAGCTCAGTGGAAGAGCATGTACCTAATATGTGCAAAGCCCTGGGTTCAGTTTCCAGCACTGCAAAAAAATTTTTTAAAAAAAGGTCCAACCGGGCTGGGGATGTGGCTCAAGCGGTAGCGCGCTCGCCTGGCGTGCGTGCGGCCCGGGTTCGATCCTCAGCACCACATACCAACAAAGATGTTGTGTCCGCCGAGAACTAAAAAATAAATATTAAAAAAAATTCTCTCTTTCCTCTCTCACTCTCTCTTTAAAAAAAAAAAAAAAAAGGTCCAACCCATCTCACTTGTAAAGTACCATTTCAAAACAGTATATTTGGGACACATTCCAAATAATAAGAGTTTATAATATGGCTCTTCCCCAACACCCCTTAACAATAGAAATACTGAGGTTATATATAAGTTAACTCTGTGTACTGCTGGTACCCAATACCATAGTCACTGGCCACAATAACTATTTAAATTAATATCACTTGCACTGACCACATTGAAAATGCTCAGTGTGCACTGGCCTGTAGCCAGTGTTCCAGCATTAGACAGCTGAGAAAGAATGTTTCCATCACTGCAGAAAGTTCCGTTGCACAGGGCTGTCTAGACACTCGTTTTATTTGGTTGTGATCATCTTAACCTTCTGTTCAGGTGATTGCTATGGGGTGGGAGGAGCAGGAACACCACATAGTGGGAGAACAGAAATGAATTTTAGAGCGAGGCAGATCTGGGTTCCAGTCTCCTCTTTACCCTGTGTTAGCTGAATTTTTTAAGTCTAAAAGATCCAGTGGAACCTGCTGCACAGGAGCTGCTGCGGGGATGAGGTACACCGGAACAGAGCCCAGCCCTTGTAGACAGCTGTTGCACAGCAGCTGCCATCATTTTGACCGGGAAAGGGCTCCAGGGCTGAGCTGGAGACTGCCGGCCACTGGACATGACTGGGGGAGGATGTGCTGAGGGGCAGGAAGAGCGGAGAGCCCCAAAGTGTGGTTCGTGGGGTTTTAGAAGCCGCACTCTTGGCACCTCCACTAGTTCCTTTCATCTTGTTGTGACACTGACGTTTGGGCAGTGCTTCTGTGGTGCAGACAACAGGAGCAGGGCCTGATCCCCAGGACTGCACTTGACAATTGTGCTTCCTGTTGGGGCTGGAGCTTTGTCTAAACTTTCAAGCACTGTTACTGCAAAGACAAAAGCGAGGCATGTATAATCTTCAGTAGGTTCATGGGATTGGTCAAAGTGAAAGGCTCTAGTGGAAAACTTAAGAGTAACCATCTTAAGAAAAGAGCTTCTGCTTGTCCTCATTCCCTCCCCTCCACCTTCCTCGAGGATGGGAGACAACGATGATGATTTTCTTTACAATTTAGGGGAGAAATGTTTTTTCTCACGATTATGTGTTTTGGTGTGGTGATTTCAACTACCGAATTGATCTCACTTATGAAGAAGTCTTCTATTTTGTTAAACGCCAAGACTGGAAGAAACTTCTGGAATTTGATCAACTACACCTGCAGAAATCAAGTGGAAAAGTAAGTTGTGACTTTAAGGTCTTTTTGGCAGCTGTTCTGATGGGAATAATATCCTTGTTCCAATGTGGAATCCTACTAAATGCCTGCACTGATAATATTCAGCAAATTAAGTTCTATGAGTGGGTTTAATGGTGTTTCTGATACTGTAGAAAACACGTGGGGCTTAGGAAATTAGGGAAATAGGAGCATCCATTCACCCACACTCTGTCTCTCTTGAATGAGCTTTGGCTGGCCACACACAGGGTCCTGTGTCTTCTCAAACCCCAGGGTTCTTCTGTAGAAGAACCTCCTGAGTGCATTTAACCCAGTGGTAGAAGGTCCGACTGCAAGTGTCCTCTTCCCTCCTTTACCTTTGCCAATTTTAGGGACCTCTTAGGCCATGGCATAAGTAGAAAAGAAATAGCTAGAAAACCTGTCCTCAGTTCTTCCAGATATCCCAAATCTATCTTCTCCAGAGAATGCTGTTTCCTATTCCTGTGTCTGTTAGCTCCCTGGCAGGATGGACGGAGACGAGGAAATACGTCTGAATGCCACTGGCCTTTTGAGAGTGAAGCTGGTGGAGCATGTGGGGAGAGGGCAGCTAAGGCCTCTCTCCAAAAGCAAGACTCGGCACTCTTTGTGGTTTACTCTGCCTTCTCGCCTAGGGCCCTGTCAGTGAGTGGATTGCTGAGGGTGGATGAGTGGCCACCCCAGACTTCCTTGACAAGGTTTTCTTTTTCTCCTCCTACGTATTCTCATTCCTTCCCCTCTGCACTTGAGGGAGGGAGGGAATGAGTGCTGCTCTGGGGCCTTCCCAGGGCACAAGGCCAGATCCAGAGCTTAACAGAGAGGGAAGCTGGGCTCTCTCAGTGCTTCTGTGGGCTCAGTCCATTTACTTAACAAGCACCAACACAGGCCTTGTGAGGCACGGGTCTGGAGATGTGCAGATGCACACACAAACCCTGTGCTCTTCTCCTGACTCTTGGGGGGTGAGAGCAGGCCTGGCTGGAGGGTACAAGGGAGGGAAGCAAAGGTAGCATGACGGTGTGTCTGCCGGAAGATGAGTAGAGGATTGCATTTCAGTCTCCTGAAAAGCACACTAATGTCCAGTGTAAGACAAATTTGCAAATATGACAGATTGTTAGTTTTTAGGACTAGAACATTCTGGAATGTGCATTTTTTTTTCACTGAAAGGTGGTCTTGTGTTTTTTTTTTCTCCCAATAGATTTTTAAAGACTTCCACGAAGGAGCAATTAACTTTGGACCCACCTATAAGTACGATGTGGGCTCTGCTGCCTATGATACCAGTGACAAATGCCGCACCCCGGCCTGGACAGACAGGGTACTGTGGTGGAGGAAGAAGCGTCCTTTTGATAAAACAGGTGAGTAGGATGTGCACATTCAAGAGCCAGTGGGGGCGGTCAGATGATAAACACTATAAAGGAAAAAAATGCATTCACTCAGCCAGCACTCCACTGCTTGCAAATCACATGTTTTTCAATAACCCAAATGACAAAAAAAATCATCCGAGCTTTGGGGAGCCCACTTCTGGCCTCTTTCTGGAGACGGTGACCTGTGCAAGGTCTGTCCTGGTCTCCCCATCCCTCCCTGGCGGCTGCGTCTGCCCTGCGCTCTTGCCTGCTGTCTTGGGAAAGGAGGAGGGAAGTATCAGGGCCCTCTCCCCTCCCCACGCCCTCCCTCAGGCCCTTTGCCCGGCCCATTTTGTTTGACCAAGCTCTTTTCTCCTTAAAGCCTCTATTCCAAATTGAATATGAGCAAGACACAATAAAAATGAGAGTTTTTTTTTTTAATCAATCAGTTGCCAAGTATGTTTTGAACAGTTAATTACTACCCAACTGGGAATTGAAGTTTACTTGAAGTTAGAGCGCCTGTAAACAATTCCACATTTTGGGAGAGATGTTTGCTGAGCTTTCAAGGCCAGAAAACCACATGTTCCGATAAAAAAGATAAATATTCCTTCAGTTAAGTTTATGAACATCCGTTTGGCCCCAGGGCACTGAGGCTGTCTAGAGTGAATCCTGGCTCCTTGGTCTCCATGCCTCTATATGAATGGCTGCTGGTCACCTGTAATTCCTGGGCCCTGGCAGGAGTCGGGGGACTGGGCAGCAGGGATGGCTGAACCCCATGCTCACAGTTAACCTACCTGGGAGGGTGGTAGGTGGCTATGGTCATTACTGTTCAGGATAACCTGCATGTGAGGAACTTCTTTAACCTCAGGGCCCCAAACACCCTGAACCCAGGTTCAAGTTCAAGGGGATAAAGTGAATGAGCCTGAGCTTTGAGGTGGTTTGAGACAGAATCCTGCTACAGGTGTTTGTAATTGCACTCATGTATATTGATATGATTCTGTGTTACATGTGGGCCTCTTGAATGGAGTAGCTGGAGAACTCAATCTTCTAGACAATGGTCTAGATGAAGACACCAAAGTCAGACATACCTGGTCTCCCGGGACCCTCAAGTACTATGGCCGAGCAGAGCTACAAGCATCTGATCACAGGTACGCTCTCACAGGAGAAGGTAGTTTTTTCTCCCCAGGGGGAGCAGACATGCTCTCCCCCTAAAGGTATGCGTGTGTGTGTGTGTGTGTGTGTGTGTGTGTGAGAGAGAGAGAGAGAGAGAGAGAGCGAGCGCGCGGCCATATGGGGAGAGTGAGAGTGCGTGCATGTGTGTAAAATACACTAAAGAACAAAAAATAAAACAAATACCACTGAGAATTAATAACTGGCAGCATTATTGCCATTGCTCTATATCATAAATGACACTATTTATGAAAGTCTCAAAGACACAACCTGTTCTATCTCATGGCTTTTAATTGTTCTTAACTGATGTTGCTGAAAATCTTACTTGCTTGTCACTATTTCCAAGATACAGCCATCTAGGCTCATTTTGAGTGCTGCCCAGAATTCTACTAGCCAGATGCATAGAATTTAGACTTTCACCTATTAAAGGATAGTTTTTCTAGTGATTTATTTGTTTATTTATATTTGGTGCCAGGGATTGAACACAGAGGTTACTTAACCACTGAGCCACATCTCCAGTTTTTTTTTTTTTTTTTTTTTTTTTTTTTTTTTTTTTTTTTTAGGGCCTCACTAAGTTGCTGAGGCTGGTTTTGAACTTGTAATCCTCCTGCCTCAGCCTCCTTAGCTGCTGGGATTATAAGCGTACACCACCACATATGGCTTTTTCTAGTATTTTGTTAGTACAGACACCACAGGGTTTTTACGTCTTGGATCCAGAGCTACTAGGTCCTCTGAGCGTTGCTTGGCCTCAGGCACCTTGAACTCTGGACGGAAGTCAGCAGCAGATGGCAGGGAGGGCAGTGGTCTGTGGCAGCTGCTTGGGGGGATTAGCCTTGTGGAACATCTTGCGAGAGGCAACAAAGTGTGGCCTTTGAGGGTTGGTAAGGAGGAATTTGATCTTCCCATTAGCTGCTACCAAAATTATTTTATTGATTTCAACTTTGAGGAAAGAAATGAAGAAAGAGAAGGTGTGGTGAGCCAGTAGATCTAAATCTTTAGATACTTCTGAATTCTTTAAATCCTGATACTACCTACAGCCCTAGACACGAATCTTGAAAATCTTCAGATGTATGACTCGGGTTCGCTAGTTCAGGAGTGGATCTAGAAACCTTCATCTAACCACCGTTTATTGAGGGGTCTTATGTGCCAGACCTTGTTCCTGGCATTAGGGTTAAGTAATAAACAAAGATTCAGGGAATTCTCTACAGGGAGAAACCCAAGTGCAAGGAAGAATACCGTAGGGTCAGGCCAGGCTCAGTGTGTCTTCTACCCACATCAAAGGAAGGCCTCGGAGCAGAGGCCTGAAGGAAATGAGAGCATGAGCTTTGTGGATGTCTGAGGGAGAGCACTCTTGGGGCACCTGCCTGGCAGCACCAAGAGTCCAGGATAATAGAGGCGGGGCAGAGCGTGACGGAAAGAACCGCAGGGATGAGACAGACCAGAAAACCAAGCCTGTGGAGCCCTGTGGGTGGGCCATGCCTGAGCTGCAGAGGGCATCACCTGACGCAGGTCTGGTTATCAGCCCAGCAGACTCGGGGGGCGGGGGGCAGAGAACCAGTGGTGGCTTTGGACTGGTGGTGGCTGTGGTGAGGTTCTCTGGAGGGCTCCCTGATGGCTGCATGTGCGGAGAATGAGTTCATTCCTTGTCATTGCTGCATGAATGAAGCCACCTGGCTCCCCCCCCCCCCCCCAAGCTCCTGCTCTCACCTAGTCATGCCTTGGTGACTCACGCATGCATGGTCTCCTCCAGGAAGGGTTTCTCCTAATGTGTTTTAAAAATCACTCACTTAGTCATGTCCCTGTGTGACAGTTTCTCAGTCATATTTTTTCCTGATTCCAGATGCAAAAAAAATCATCATAATGATAACACATAGTGATATAAATTTGGGAGGACAGGATAATATTGCCCCCACTGTATCTCTTAATTCTTGTAGTTTTCTCTGGTTTTAAAGATCGCCACTTTATTATCATAATTTTATTTTTGGAGACGGGGTCTCACTATGCTACCCAGGCTGGTCTTGAACTCCTGGACTCAAGTGACCTCCCACTTCAGCCTCCCCTGTAGCTGGGACTGGACTGTGTGCCACTGTGCCAGCTTTTCTGTTGTGGTGCCATCAAACCTCACGTGTGGTAGGCAAGTGCTCCAGCCCTGAGCTACTCTGCGAGCCCTGCCGCTTTCTTCTATCCTAGTTCATAATTTCTACTTAATATCATAAGTCTTCAATAAGATTACTTAGGGATTTTCTTCATCATAAGGGATTTTCTTAATTTTTGTAAATAGAGTGACACCTGTCCCTGTGTTGGAATCACAGCAGTGCTGTGTTCTTTCCTGCATGTTGGGTGGTTGTGTCTCTTTCCGTGACTGTGGACCATTTCCCATTAGGGCATGGTAGCTGGCTTTCCTCCCTCCCTCCTGTCAAAAATGCTGTAAACAGTCAACCTTGTACATAAACCTTTGTCTGCCTCTCTGGTCATTTCCTTAGCAATTGAATTTGTAGGTCTTTATTCTAAGTCAAAAGACATGATAGGTTTTGAGATCTGTGACACAAATTGACAGCTAGTCCTGTGAAAAGCCAGCACCCCCACCATGTGCACCCCCACCTGCCCCTCCCCCTCCCTGGCAGCACCAGGGACTGTCAGAGGAGGAGTCCTGGCTGATGACTGGTGGTTTTCTAAGTTCTGGGTCATGTTCTCAGGGCACTGTGGTATTTCTTTCCTCTCTCAGATCATACTTAGAAATGCCAGGAGATGATACGAAGATGGGGGAGAGATGAAGACTAGGTGCTAGGGTGCAGCCGGCCTGCGGATCTGTAGGCTGATATTACTGTTGGTGGCAGAGCTCTGGGGGACTGGGCCCAGGCGTAGCACTGGGCAATACCTGCCCGGGCTAACCATTCTCGCCCTCTTCCCTTCCTGTCTGACGCAGACCCGTGCTGGCCATCGTGGAGGTGGAAGTACAAGAAGTCGACGTGGGTGCTCGGGAGAGGGTTTTCCAGGAAGTGTCCTCTTTCCAGGGCCCCCTGGACGCCACCGTTGTTGTAAACCTTCAGTCGCCAACCCTAGAAGAGAAAAGCGAGTTTCCTGAGGACCTGCGGGCTGAACTCATGCAGACCTTGGGGAACTTTGGGACAATTGTGCTCGTCAGGTAGCCACTGCCCTCAGACATGGGCTCCCGGCTGTGGGAGGATCTGGGAGGGCTGCCAGGTGGTTCCGGGCTGTGACTGGGCTTCTCTCATGTACTCCAGGATCAACCAAGGACAGATGCTGGTGACATTTGCAGACAGTCACTCAGCCCTCAGCGTCCTGGATGTGGATGGCATGAAGGTAAGTGGCACTGGGTCACACCATGGAGCAGGCCTGACTGATCTCACTTCTACATGGCTGTGTCTTCCCTTCCTCGGGCCTGGCTCATGCTGAACCTGTGGGGACCTGTGCCTCTGTGTAGGTGCCACACGGAGAAGGAGCTAGGATTGGCTATGGTTCTCGGATGTTATGAGACAGTCCTGGCTACTTGCAGAATCTGGCTGCCACTGAATTCTTAGTGTATTTCCCTGCCTCTGTGCAGGAGAGATTCCTTCTCTTCAGTATGTGTTTTGGGACATGTGGCTCATAGGTAGTTTCTATTTTAATAAATTCTGGTTTTAAATTTGCATGGAATGAAAAGCTGGTGATGAGGGGCAAACTTTTATTCAGACCAAATGTGAAAACTGTGCTGATTCCACCTGGGGCCTGGACCCCTGTTTTTTCTCAGCCAAACATGAAGATTGGCCTGTGCCGGGTGCACAGGTAGGAAAGGGGCACCCTGGTCACAGGCTCTGCTATGACTTTGGTATTTCTTTTCACTTACCATGCTGTCCTCACAGGTGAAAGGCAGAGCGGTGAAGATTAGACCAAAGACAAAGGACTGGCTGAAAGGTTTGAGAGAGGAGCTCATTCGAAAACGGGACAGCATGGCTCCTGTGTCCCCCACTGCCAATTCCTGTTTGCTGGAGGAAAACTTTGACTTCACAAGCCTAGACTATGAATCAGAAGGTCAGTGACCCTTCGAGGAGGGGCAGGCTAGTGTTGCTCCTATTTGGAAGGGTTATGGAGGACATTTGAAGTGTGAGTGTCACATCCATGTGATCCACTGTTCATGTCTAGGGATGATGCAGGAAATGGTAAAGGGACCCAGAGACATTTGGACTTACACCATGCTGTAGCCAGGTGTGGTGACACACACCTATAATCCCATGACCTGGGAGGCTGAAAGAGGATTATGAGTTCAAAGCCAGCCTCAGCAACTTAGTGAGGCCCTAAGTAACTTTGCAAGACCCTGACTCAAAATAAATAATACAAAGGATTGGGTATATAACTCAGTGGTAAAAGTGCCCTTGAGTTCAATCCCCAGCACCAAATAAAATAGAAAAAGGAAAAAAAAATTAGCTTTGACACTATTGGGGTTGTGGGTGCAAGTGGAAGTGGGAGCCAGGGAGGCGAGACCCCGGCTGGAGGTGGGCCGCAGCATCCTGGTGCAAGCCAGAAGACCCACTGACCAGAGGCTAGGCCCTTGCACTGGACTGTTTTTACCTCACTGTGGGCCAATCCTCCTCCCAGGGGATGTTCTCGAAGATGATGAAGACTATTTGGTGGATGAGCTCGTGCAGCCTGTGGTCTCAGACAGTGAGCTGGGGGGAGACGACCCTCCTGATGCCCCCAGCACTACAGCGGTGGCACCTGCCAGCAAGTCTCCGGCACTAACCAAAAAGCAGCACCCGACGTACAAAGGTAGCTCAGCCTCCTTCCTCACATGGGAGGAGACCGTGTCGCCCTGTCTCGCAGCAGGCAGTGCTAGGTAGTGCCAGCAGTCCTGTGCAGTCCTGGCAGAGGCCCAGGAAGGCAGAGAGTGTAGAACTGTGCTCTGGGCAGGAATCCAGTAGCCTCATGCTGATTTCCTCTAGGTATTTAATTTTTTACAGCTTGTACTACTGTAACACCAGGTTCAGGGTAATGCTTATTTCCACTGTAATTCCCATTTCCCAGTTCTCAAGTGTGGTTACATTTGTGATTTTTCATCCTGAAACTTTTGTAATTCAATCCTTCAAGAGAGAGACTTAATATCTACAACTTGACATATTGTTCCATTCACATAATATGATATTTTATACAGCTATATTATATAGCAACAGCATTATGTCATCTTAGACTTAGGGGAACTAAAAGGTCACTGGATGGAACTGCATACCCTGGATTCAAGTGTAGAGTAATTCTTTTTTTTTTTTTTAATTCATTTATTTGTATGTGGTGCTGAGGGTTGAACCCAGGAGCTTGCATGTGCAAGGCAAGCGCTCTACCTCTGAGCCACAACTCCAGCCCTAGAGTAATTCTTTTGAATAAGTTTTAAAGCCAACTGGTGTTACGTGGCTGGCGAGTAGGGTAGTTCATATTTCTGCATTAGACCAGATTAAGTCTGTTCCATCCTGAAGGTGTCCGAAACACATTCAGTGTCAGTCACCGTGTCCCTACTTGGACAGCTCTAACTTGACCATGTGTTGGGCCCCTTGAACTGGGCCCAGGAACAGAAAACAGGGCTGAAATTGAATTAAGGTACCTCCTAGGGAAGTGCCTTGCCAGGAAATGCAAAGACCCCCGTGTTCCCAAATGACAATGGTTCCCAAACTGAACAGTGGCTTGCCTCCTGGGAACCACAGGAGCTTTTAAAGTTAGAGACTGCTGAGCCCCACCGTAGAGATTTGGATGGGATCCTGGAAATCTGGCATTTTGTGACATTCCCTCAGTGGGTGGGATGCATGGCTAAGTCCAGCAGATGCTGCCCGACACAGAGGCAGCAGCTTTTGTCACAGTCACGGTGGCTGTGCGCACTGCTCATGCAGAGAGGCTGCTACCCTGGCATGGAAGCAGGTGCAGGAATGTACTCTTCAGAAGAGGTGGCCTCTTACCAGGAGCAGCTGTTATTTGGGCAGCCCCTGGGGGCCAGGCCAGGAGTGAACGCAGTTGCCTCTGAATGAAGAAATTAATAGAGCAAAAGGACCCTGGGCAGCCTGGCCCCTGGTGAGCACCAGGTGGGTATGTCCGAAACCTCAGGTATTCAGCCATTCCGCTGGAACCTGTTTTACTCCAGTTTCCGCCTCAGATGCACGGGCTTGAGCTGTTGGGTTTGAGGGACAGGGTGTCTGAGCCAAAGATGAAATATAAGGGGCTATGTCATGGTGAAGGAGAAAAAACCTGTAACTGGGTTTATGTCATGAGCCACAGGCAGCCACCTCCACAGGCCCCTCTTGGCTTCTCGGAAGGGATGTGAGGCCAGTCAAGATGGCTGACACTCATGAGGTGGCAGCCCAGGCTCTGGCCACCAGGCTGGCAGAGAAAGGGAAATGCTCTCAGCCTCCAAAACAGTGATCACTTTTTAGTGAGGAATGAAAACTTTCCTTCCTCTGTGTGGAATTCTGGCTGATTGTTTTAGAAGGAAACAGGCCTCCTCTTTAAAATTTGTTAATGTCTCTCAAGTCTGGAAAACAAACTGTCCAGGATTGACTGGGTGTTCCAAGAGGGCACTGATGCATCTGCCCATCAGGAAGGGGTGCCATTCCTGCTGAGGCCCTCCATTGTCCTGGGTAGCTCTGCCTGCCACGGGTGGCCTCTGTGCACAGGCTCTTGTCTGACCATTTACACCCGCCATATCCTTCAGACGATGCTGACCTGGTGGAGTTAGAGCAGGAGCTGGGAGCCATCGGAGATTTCCGCCACCGTTCTCCAAGCAGGTCTCTGTCAGTTCCCAGTAGGCCTCGGCCACCTCACCCACCGCAGAGACCCCCCCCTCCAAGTAAGATTTTGCTTGACTTTGGCTTGCCACAATGCCTGCTGGGGATAATCGCACATCTCCTGCTACTGAAAAAATAGCACTAAACAACCTCCCAGCCACCGAGTCCCCCCATGCTTTTCCCTGCATTGGGCATCTTTGTCTTAAATCCAGGACATACTGATAGTACAGGCAGTTGTCTTTCTCATGGCAAATGAGCTGTCCGTCCTGTACGCTGCTTCTGCTTTCAGCTGCCTTCAAATGGAAACCTTCAGAATGGAAACTTGGCACCGCAGCCCAAAGAAGAGGGACTGTTCTAGCTTTTCAGAGTCAGGCTGCTGCTTCCTTGGCCTGGCCCTCTCTGCTGCTTAGGAGTCTAGCAAGCCCAGGTGCCAAACATGTATGCCTCTAACCCAGGTCATGATCCCAGACCCCTGTCGCTGAGCTCCTCCCACTGAGCATGGGCCCTTCCCTGGCTCCAGTCACACAGGAAGTGGTTTTCTTCTCGATCCTTAAACAATGCTTTTCCCATCAAATTTGTCTTCATAACCTCAAAATACAGCTGTGGCCTGCTTTCTTTTGATCAGTTTTCATTTTACCACTGCAGTTTATTTTTACCCCCCCCAAAAAAAAATATGACAATCAGATGTAGATTTTTCCACAACCATTCCTTTCAGGTTTGGGTTCACGATAGTGATCCGTGGCAAGCAAGGAGCACATAGCATTTGAAATGTAGTTTTGCTTTTTTGGGTTTATACTTAAAAAATAACAGATGCAGTGGTAAATACCTGTAAACCCAGCTAGTTTGAGGCTGATCTGGGCAACTTAGTGAGACCCTGTCTAAAAAAAAAATAAAACTACTGGGGGCTGTAGTTCAGTAGTAATGAAGCACTGGGTTCAATTTCCAGAATTGCAAAAAATGAAGATAAATTTAACAATCATGTAATTGTGAAAAGTTTTATAGAGAACTATGAAGAATCAAATTTAAAAATTCACTTGATTACCTACAGATAAGTTACTAACCAAAATACTTTCAGCCTTTCTCTGTTACATATATCTGTAGTTACACGTAACTTTAAAAATATTTTGTAAGCAAAGTTGGTTTCTATTTCACTTGATTGTCTTTCATTTAATGAAACACATTTTCTGTGTCACTGAATATTTTTAAAGAGGACTTGTTAATGGCTATAAACATAATGTTACATAGTTTATTTCTCTGATTTGGGAATTTTTTTTGTTTTCCTCAAGACATTTAAAAAATTTGGACCTGGTAATGATAGTGTGTTTTGAACCACTTAAAAATCAATTAGTTTTTATATCCAATTAGAACCGCCCCTAGAATATTATATTCAAATTTGTCCAAATCATGCTTCTACAGAGAATCTGCATTAATAGACCAAGCTGTTAGAGAATTAGAAGAGAAACTCCTCACGCATGCTGGGCATGCGCTCTGTGCCCCGCCAGCACCCACACCTAGCCAAAGCTGCATCTGCCTGCACAACTGCCTCCCTCAGCTTTCTTGTAGCTCCTTGGCAACTTGTGACTTCACTGAGGCTGAGATCTGCCCTTGTTGGTTTTTGCAGCTGGTTTAATGGTGAAAAAGTCAGCTTCAGATGCATCCATCTCCTCCGGCACCCATGGGCAGTATTCAATCTTGCCGGCAGCAAAACTTTTGCCTGGAGCACCTCGGCAACCCGTGAGTTTCTCTGTTCAGCTCCAAGAAACAATTGCATTTCAGACATCTCTAGCCTGCCCCAGAGATCTGCAGGATCTCTCTTTGCCCCTCTCCTTGCCTACTACCTCATTCCCATCTCCCCTAACTCTTGTAGATTGTAAGTGGTTGTTCAGGGTATTCTACTAGAAAGTCACCTTGGATGAATCCCCAAGGGTCCCCAAGAATCCCCAAAGTGCAATCACAGGTTTTACAAGTCGTGCTTCTCTCCTGTGATTCTTGTCCTTGTCCTTGGATGACAGGCTGTTGGTTAGCATAAGGGAAGATAGCAGAAATTGAGATCAGTCATAAGAAAATAAATGATGGTCATTCTGGTGCCAGAATAGTTGAGAGAAGCTGCTAAAGAGACCTAATAACCACATAGAGGGTCATAGCAAGACTAACCCTCGTGGGGGTCCAGAGGGCCCAGTGACCTGCCAAGTGTTGTGAAGGTCAGCAGGAAGAGTTTGGCAGGTGAAGGCAGGTGCTGAGGTGCCTGAGTCACCACACAGTCTGGTGAGCCAGGCCAGGCAGGCACACACCGTCACAGGCCACAAGGAGTGACTAGATAGCAGTGGTGTCTGATGGTGATGAGTAAGGAAACTCAGGTTATCTGGAAGGTATTTTAATACTCAGATAAGCCATGGAAGGTGTGGCATAGTTCTGCTCTCTGGATTTTATCTGATTATTGAAATAAAGAGATTGTTTTACCCCATTGCAAATCTTTCATTCTCTGGTTTGGGAGACCGGAGTCATCAGCTCTGACCACTCCTGGATTCTTCTTCTTGGAATGAAAGTGCTCCTAGGGGAGGAGGGATTGAGGGGTTCAGTTTAGATTTGGTGTTTTTAATCCACATCTGATGGGGCTTTGTAGGGTTCACATATATAGCACAGACCCCTACCACCTGGCAGACTGGCAGCATGTGCTGAACACACCACCACCCAGGCTGCTTTCCCCCCTTGTTGACATGCTTCTCTTCTTCATTCTGTCCTCAAGCCCAAAGCTAGGACCGGAATAAGTAAACCTTACAATGTTAAGCAGATCAAAACCACCAATGCGCAGGAGGCAGAAGCAGCAATCCGATGTCTCCTGGAAGCCAGAGGAGGTAGGTGGCCTACACTGGGGAAGCTCCCTGTGGAGGAGGCTCAGTCTCCTTTCTGTTCATTTTCCCACTGAAAGTGGCCTAGGAAAAGATCTTTTTTTCCTTTTGAAACAATATAAAATGAAAGTAGCCTTCAGTAACATTTTACTTATTTCATTTGTTCTCTATTTAAAATTCAGTAAGTATATAAAATAAACCCAGGATTATTAAACACTATTTAAGAGAAAAATAAAATAAAATTGTAAAAAGGTTAACTGCAGGTGCTGACTCAGTCTGGCCAGCTCTGTGAAAGAGACAGCTGTGTGTCCTCATTTCAGGCTCAAAATCTACCTCTTAAATCTGGAGCAAGTGTGAGTCAATTCTTCACTGTCATGGGAGGCCCTCCTCCACCACAGTGCCTGTTGATTTTTTTCTTACTTCACTTACTCCAAGTTATCATAGTTTACTTGGGAATCTCCCATATTTAATCACTGGTAACTCACATTTGTTTTGGTTTGTTACAGAATCTCTTGTAGAGGGGAGATTGTGCCCATTGAAAAGGCATATGCAATCACAGTCACCTAATTTGTTTTGAGCCAGTATTTTAACCTATTTGGGATTCTTACATAAATTTAGGGAGGTTGAATTAGAAGGCTGTTGTGGAACTACATACCACAGATAGTTTATTTTTATTAAAAATTAAAACTGTGTAACAACCCACACATGCCTATTAACTGATAAAACGACCAAATATGGTATAGCCATACAATGGAATATCATTCTGACATTTAAAAATAAGAACTGATACATGGTACACTGTGGGTAAACCTTGAAAACATTAGGCCAAGTGAAAGAAGTCAGACACAAAATGCCGTAAATGTCCAGAACAGGCAAATCCATAAAAGTTATTAGTAGTGAACTGGGTGTGGTGGCACACACCTGTAGTCCTAGTGACTCAGGAGGTGGAGGCAAGAGGATTGCAAGTTTGAGGCCAGCCTCAGCAATTTAGCAACAAACTTGGCAACCTATCTCAAAATAAAAAAGTAAAAAGGACTGAGGATGTAATTCAGTAAAGTGCCCAAGTTCAACCCCCAGTACCAATAAAGTTTGGTGTCCAGGCTAGAAAGAAGAGGGAATGTGGAGTGACTGAAATGGATATGGGGTTTCTTTTTGGTTAATGAAAATACTCTGAAATTAAATAGTGGCAGTTACTGTATAAGTTTGTGAGTATATTAAGAACCACTGAATGTTAATGTAAAATGAATGAATTTTATGGTATATAAATTACATTTCAGTAAAGCTTCTGTTTTTAAAAAACTCAGTTGTAGTTGCTAGTAGTTTGAGATTTTAAATCTACCCACATTCTCAACATTTTCTTGCTCATGAGCCTATTGGGATTTGATACATTTTAAGTCATCTCCCCTGAAAAATGTCAGTACGCATGACACTTTGCATATGGTATCAGGGTCTCGCTGATCTCCCATCAAGACCATCCCTGGGTACCAGGTCCCACCTCTATTGAGAAGGTGAACACAGAAAATACAAAGCTGGACACAGCTGGTGTATTCTGACAATCTCTGAGGATTTTTTTTAAGAAAAGAAGAAGTACACTAAATTAGTAAATTATCATTAAGATACAGACTTCCAAAGATTAAATCACACAGTAGGTTGCCTCATCCTCATGCTTGAGCCTCTGATTTTGTCTCAGGCGTCCCAGAAGAAGCCTTCAATGCCATGCCCCTGAGAGACCAAGGATCCTCCAAACTAGAGCCCAGCCCTGGGGAGGCCAGACCTGAGCCCTCCCAGGTGCCCCCACTCCTGCCCCGGCGGCCTGCACCCAGGGTTCCTGCCATCAAGAAGCCAACCTTGAGGAGGACGGGAAAGGTAGGGATCCGGAGCACTCTGAAGTTGCTCGAATATCTTCTTAGATAAAGGTATGTCTCTTAGACAAAAACCAAGTTCAGTTTGGCTTTTCCACCCACATTCTTGAGTCCTAAACCCAGCTGCTTCTTTATGGAAAGCTGTTTGACAACCGCTTTCTCCCTTGTCCCTCTGCTGCATCTTGGCCCCAGCAGAGCAAGAACAAGCAAGGCGCTGACTCCTTCAGAGACTCTCACTGTGAGAGAGACTTGGAGGGATTCTGCTTCCTTGGTGTTGAGCACCACGGGAACCACTGTGGGTTGTTTTCCCAAGTGGCCCGGCACTGCCATCTGTGTGGTGTGTGCACGTGGTTTTACACGCACAGATTTTACGAGTATTGGAGAAGCATTGAGTGATGTCTGGGTTAGCAGTTCTGCCAGGGCTCACGTGGCTGCAGTCTGTTGAGATCCGACAGCTTTTCTTGCCACTTTTCTTGCAGATTGTTTTTTGCTCTCGCTCTCAAGCTTCTCAGCCTTGCTTACTGCTTCAAAGACATGAGTTTGTAAGGACAGTGGCTGCCCAGAGACTGGCACCTATAGACACATCCGGATCTTCCGTTTGATCTCAGTTCTAGGAACAGGACCCTCGGTAATCCCTGCCTGGGCCTCCCAGAGTGACTGCTTCTCCTCTACCTGTGGAGAGCATGAGAGGTGGCCCTGGTGCCCACTCTTCACTGAGCTTGCTTTGTATTTTCTGGGTTGCGCTTCTTCATGTTGGCTCGTTGCCACATGTCCATTTTCCATGCCTTCTTGCAAAATGGACCCTTTCCTTCCTCTTCCTTCCTGCATTTGCTTTGTCTTTTAAAAGCCAGGAGCAGAATAGATTCATTTTCCCAACCAGCTGCACAGGAGCTATGGTGTCAGGCTGGTGGAGAAAGGATCATGCTTTTGGTTTGTTTTCTAAAGAACCAGAGGAGACACTGGGATACCCATGCTTGCCCACCAGGAATTGCTTCCCTAGCAAAACTGCATTTCAAACTGTGGGTTGATTTCTTTGTGATAGTTTTGAAGCAGAACTAAGGAAGTGAAGTTCCTATGTAATGTTTTGCATTCTTCATATTTAAATAAAAATGATTCAAGGAGAAAGGCTATCCATTGGTCCTTCATATAGCTTCATGCTGTGACATGTCATATCTCCCGAGTTGGCACAGACTGCATGAAGTATCTGCAAAGCTGCGGCCTCCAGGAATGTTTTCAAAGAGGTTAGCTTTACATAATGAAAGAGCAGAACTCCCTTTCCTAAGGTAACAGACAGTTTTGTCTCAAATTGCTCACTGTGACCCTGGTTTCAAAATTCCCACTCATCTTTCATTGGACATGCTGGTCTGTCCTGATCAATGTGTGCTTCCCTAGTGACACTACTGGCATCTCAGACTTCCTCCAATCCTGAATTGGCTGGAATGTCAGCTCAGTCTCCTCCCTGTTCCCTGCTGCCCACTGAGTGTTCTAAGTCTCAAATTACTAAGGGCTGGCTTCTTAGTTACACTCTGTTTTACCTTTCCTCAGCCCATGTCACCAGAAGAACACTTTGAGCAACAGCCTATCCATTTTATAGTCGGAGACCCAGAGACAAGCCTTGAAGCCCCTCTTCTGGCTACAGCCCCTCGAGTCCCTCCTGTTCCCAAGCCAAGAACATTTCAGCCCAGTAAAGGTGACGAGAGGAGGCCCAGCAATGGAAAGCCAGTGCCAGATGAAGCCCCTCTTGTGGCAGGAGCCACCATGCCACCTGCTCCAGAGGCTCCATCTCTGGTGCCCAGGGTGCCCCCAAGGAGGAAGAAGTCTGCACCAGCAGCCTTCCACCTGCAGGTTCTGCAGAGCAACAGCCAGCTCCTCCAAGACCTCACCTGCAGCAGCGGCAACGGCAGCAGCAGCAGCAGCTGTCTATCCGGACACCAGCCCGACACTGATAATCTCTTTCCACAAGTGGGTTTTCTTGGCACTACATCTGCCACAAGCCCAGAAACTGATAGCTCCAGAGTAATGAAGCCAGAAGCAGCCTCCCTTCTTGGTGATTATCCGGATCCCTTCTGGAACCTTCTCCACTACCCTAAGCTGTTGAATAATGCCTGGCTTTCCAAGAGCTCTGATCCTTTGAATACAGGGGCCAGGAGCCCTGAGAAGGCACCCAGAGACCCAGCACAGGTCAGCACTTCAGAAGCTGCTGAGGGCAAGATGCCATTAGACCATGGGGGAGAAACCTTTGGTCACTGGGTGACCATCAGTGACAAAGACAAGAGGACGACACTGCAGGTGTTTGACCCACTGGCAAAAACATGACAGACAACTCTGAAGGCACTCCTTCGCAGAATGGAGCCCTTCTTCCCCATAGGCAAGGCTTGAGCAGGGCAAAGCAGACATCTATTTAAAGGCACACTGAAAAGAACATTAGTGCATCTGTCACTCTTGTGTAGTTTATGACAACTCTTTTTTCAATAAGATTGTTCAGCTATGAATATGGTTTATTCCAGATTTGTGCATTTTAAATTTGCTCACAGGGGAACAGGATGACTCCTGTTAGGTTCAGTGTGTGAATTTTAAGGAAGAAATCTAGCTATAAGGCCCAAGAAATTCTCTCCCGTTGAATTTTAAATGGTTGTTCAAATTTTGTGTGTACATAGTAGAGTTTTTGTTTCATGTTGTTTGTATTTTACAGATTTGGAATAACTCTTAGGTGACCCACCTGAAAGTTGATGCATAAAGGATGATACTAAAAGAAGTTGGGAACAGTAAAAGTTGTTCCTGGCCCACTTTAAACCAGGTTTTAAAAATCAGAGATGGACATGACACTTGGTCAACCAAATGTCTAGACTTGTATGTTCCTGTGAGCCCTTGTTTATTTATATAGTCCTTCCTATCTGCAGGTTCTTTAGCCACAGATTCAACCAACCACTCATCAAAAATATTGTTTAAAAACTGCACATGTACTGAACACACCAGACATTTTTCTTGTCATTATTCCCTAAACATTACACTCTAACAACTATTTGCACAGCATTTATGCTTTATTAGGTATTATAAGTAATCTTGAGATAATTTATGGGAAGACACGCATGGGCTTATGTGCAAATACTATGCCACTTTATATAAGGAGACTTGTGCATCTGTGGATTGTGGTGTCTAAGAGGGTCCTTGAAGCGATGCCCAAGAATTCTAAGAGGTGCCCTTGATTATATGTAAATCTCATGGGATTTACACTATCTTGGTTCTAAAGCATACACCATTAGCTTACCCTCAGTTTAAACTAGCCGAAGACTCCTGGACCATGTCTTAGACACTGCATGCCCTTTAAATTGCTGTGGTCTTGAACTGTGGTGTGCTGTTCACAGCAGGTGGTATCCACCCTCTGGTCCTTATTAACTGAAACCTCATGGACTCTTTCTTCCCCTTGTATTCCAAATCCCATGAAGGCACCAAATGTGAAAACTCATCCTGGCACATATAATATTTTCATTGTTATTTGTTTCAACTTATCTACCTGGTTGTGGCTTTAGGAAGGAAAGAATTCTGTTTCCCTGTATATAACAATTCCCAGGGCATTATATCTGGGTTTGTTTATCTGTTTATTAGGTTTATTTTTTTCTGTATGTTTTTCCTATACATTTCCAACACAACTTCTCAAATATTCAAGAATTGAGATCACCGTACTGTTTCATATTTTAAGATCCATGTTATAAGGTCTAGAATTCATTTGGAGCAGATATACTATTGCTTAGAACAAGTTCACCAGTAAAATCTCACTGAGTCACCTGCCATATTTAGGTCTTTCACATGACCAATCACAGCAGTGATACTGTTGTCCCTTATGCAGCACAGGGGGCATCCTGTACCAAATGCTATTGGCTGGGATAATCATGGTCATCTTACCTAGGATATACTACTCTTCATTACCAATAAGACCTCTGAGATTTTTTTATTTGTTTTTGTTGTCACTGTCAACAGACTGTAAGTCATATCTGGTTCTCAAACAAAATTTTGTGTATATCACTCCTTCTGAAAATTAATAAAAATCAGTGCCCCACAGAGATGAACAGGCACACAGTTGAGCAGTCACAGAAGATGTTGATTAGGTGATCAGAGTGCCACTGATGGCACTTACATACTTGAAAGGATTATGTTGTCCACTTCTTGTTTGTTACAGAGGTAAAAATCCTATAGAGTTAAGGGGAGAAAGCAAGATGGGTTGCTTGGAGTTAAATGATTGGCCAAGATGCACATTGCTACTAACAGGTAAAATCTGGATAGAATTGAAGATTTCTTCATTCAAATGCTGTTTTCCCTGTACCCTCTTTTCCCACCAAAACCAAAACAACAATAAAAGACCACAGGCAGATTTGAAAGCAGATATATTTTACAACCAGTCAGAAAAGCAGAGGGAATCAGCCCTACAAAAGCTGCTTGCAAGAGGTGGGCAGTGGGCCTAATCTGTAGGTCTTTCCTTGTTCTAGATACTAGCAAATAGCAAATGAATGGTACAGAACAAAAAGGTAAAGTTCCATTAAGACAAGTGCTCATCAGACAGGTCACTCGAGATCTGACGGTTACTGTTAACACAGAAAATTTTGTTGATCTAGGAATGCAAGAAAATTTACAAGTAAAGAATTGACCAGGGGGCTGGGGTTGTGGCTCAGCAGTAGAGTGCTCACCTGGCACGTGCAGGACCCTGGGTTTGATCCTCAGCACCACATATAAATAAATAAGTGAAATAAAGGCATTGTATCCAACTACAACTAAAAAATAAATCTTAAAAAAAAAAAAAGAATTGACCAAGTATTAGTGGATCATGGGTGTTCACATTTAGTGAACAACATATACTGGATTTTGAGTTGGCAATATGTATGGTCCTCACACCAGAGTTCTTTTAAGAATGGAGGAAAATTGGAATAGCTTCATCTATTTTCTTAAATCAATGTTTATTAGCTGGAAGGTTTGTCAAGTTAGCAGCAGAGTCTGTTAAATAACCTTGATCATGACCAGCTGTCTCGGAAGGAATTTCATTTTTTTTTTTTTTTTTTTTGGTCTGCTGTGATGCTACCATAGGGGGGACTTCTTATGACCTATGGTTTCATTACCACTGTTCTGAAACATAGTGGAAGTAGAGTGTTTAGTAGCATACTCACCAGTCAGCATTGGCTCTCTGACCACAAGTCTAGTCCCTTTTAAAACAATCTTCTCAGACTTCTTGCCCATTTTTAGAATTTGTTCTGGTAAGTGACTGAAATCAGGACATCTGTCCAAGCAATGCCTGAAAATGTTGAAAGTTGTTAAAAGTTATAGATACTTAATAAAACTGACATAAGTAGAAACAAAGTATGTATTAAAAACTTTGTGGGTGATGAAGGAACACTGCAAAGGTGATTGATTGTGGGGGATGAGTGATTAATAAAAACCCTATAATATTTTTTGAAGTGGTAAATTTGTACTGATGTTGTACAGAATATCTATTAAATTTTTTGTCTTTTTAATTGGGCTTATTTCTTTTCAGATATGAAGAAAACCTTGGAATATCTTATTTGGCTAGCCTTCTGTTCTGGATCAAATGTTTGTTATTCCTATATGTGAGTTTTTTATTTTGGTTCATTTTCATAACCATCAAATTACATTGAAAAAGCAAAAATAATCAGGTTAAGTTTTTTTGACTTGAAAGGTGCTAGCAGGGACCGCTGCCGTGCATACTCTGTAACTATGCCACACTGTCTGTAAGACCTGGGAGATGATGGGATGTAACTTCTCTTGGGCCTTACAGCAAATTTCAGAGCTCAAGCTGGTGGAAGCACATTACAGTGTAGAGGCAGGAGGGAGGAAGTACTATTCAAGTTCTGTTCTGGTGTGTTCTATGCCAAACACCACACAAAATATGTCACAATGTTCTTTGGTGGTTTTTGAGGAATGAGAATATACTGATAATTCAACCATAAATATGGCTGGTCCTTCATGACCTGTGAGGAGTACCACATTGGATTCACTTACTCTGGGTTCATGGCACTGTGACTCGGGAAGAACCTTCCTTTCCAAGGCACTGGTGGAGATGGGCCTTATACTCATTCATACAAGGTAAACTGTTTGCCTGTATATGAGATGACAAGAATTTAAGTAAGTGATTGTCAACAAAGGATCAGGGAACACTTGAGAAAAGAGGGTTAAGAATTTTTTGTTTATTTACTTTCTTGGAGGACAGCAAAGTTGAGCAGGACATAGAGTTCCCATACACCGCTTACTTCCATACATTCAGCCTCCCTGTACTGATGTCCTGCACCAGAATGGTACATTTGTCATAACCAATTGACCTGCATTGACATATCATTATCACCCAAGGCCATAGTTTACTTGGGCTTTACTCCATGGGTCTGGACAATTGTATAATGACAGGTATTACAGGGTCCTGTGCCAGCAGCTTCACTGCTCTGAAAACTCTCTGCTCTGCCTGTTCCTCCCTCCCCACCCTGCAGCCCCTGGCACCCACTGATCTTTTCACCATCTCCATAGTTTTATTTAGAGCTGGAATCATGCACTACATTGCTGCCTCGTACTGGCTTCCTTCTATTACCAACACACATGTAGGCTTCCTCCATGGCTTTTTATTCATGTCTTTTTAGTGCTAAGTATTCTACTGGCTGGATGTACCACAGTTGATTTATCCATTCCCCTTCTGAAGGATATTTTGGTTGCTTTCAGGTTTTGTCAGTTTACCAAAGAGGGCAATTGCTGGATCATATGTAACAGTATGTTTTGTAGCAAACTGCCATGCCATCTTCCGAGGTGTCTAGTCTGGTTTGCATTCTCATCAACAATGAATGAGAGTTCCTTTGGCTCCACATCCTTATCAACATTTGTTGTATTTTTGGATTTGGGTCATTCTAGTAAGTACTCAGTGGCATCTTCTTGTTTGCCACCTGTATATTTTTGGTGAGATATCTACCCAAATCATTAGCCCCTTTTAAATTGGATTGTTCAATTTCTTGCTATTGAGTTTTAAGAATTATTTATATATTTTGGACATAGATGTTTTTAGATGTGGCTTTTGCAAATATTTTCTTAGTCTGTGTTGCCTTCTCATTCTCTTGGCATTATCTTTTGTAAAGCAGAATTAAGAATTTGAAAAGTAACAAAGTGGATTTATGTACCTGGAAGGGATATTAGCTGATGGGAGAAACAATTTCAAAGGATTAAATGAGTTTAGGGTTTTAATCTATAGATGATGAAATAGTGGGTAGTGGTGATATCTGTGTGTGTGTGTAGGACGGTCAAGGTGACAGGCTTTGCCTAATAGCAGCTTGTCAAAGCATCTGGAATGTAGTTTATTAATAGTGTGAATTAGGGGCCCCACACCTTCTTACTGAGGGATCGTTAGACAAGTACACTTAATAACAAACCATTGCTCATGCTTCCTTAATTGTTTCTCAAGAGAGTTAATTTTGTTGACATTTTCAAATAACAACTTCAGGATTTATATACATTATTTGAATTTCTTTTCAATGTTTAAAACATTTTCGTTAATTTCAACTTTAATTTGTATCTGTTTTCTATGTTTTAACTTCGTTCTTTTCCTTATCTTAATTAAAAGTACTAGTTTCCATTTTTTTCACAATAAAGATATTTAAGGTTATACATTTCCACCTAATTATAGCCTAACAGCACCCTAAACATTTTGGCATGAATTATTAGATTATAATTTTGCTTTTATTTTCTCTTTATTTAGGTGGCTGTGTACATTCCAAGTAAAGGTTTTTTTTTAAAAGAGAGAGAATTTTAATATTTATTTTTTAGTTTTCAGCGAACACAACATCTTTGTTTGTATGTGGTGCTGAGGATCAAACCCGGGCCGCACACATGCCAGGCGAGCGCACTACCGCTTGAGCCACATCCCCAGCCCCCAAGTAAAGGTTGTTCTGTGGTTTTTGTTTTTGTTATTGGCAATTTAAAGTTACTTTTAATTGTATTAGTGTGACCTGAGAATATAACCTAGTAATGCATTTACTTTTCAAAATTGTTTGTTGTCGTGTGCGGAATTTTTTTTTTTAACTGGGCATTAAACACAAGGCCTGTGCTTGCTTAGCGAGAATTCTACCACTAGCTGTAACTCCAACCTTTTTAAAGTTTTTGAGACAGTGTCTCACTAAGTTGCCTAGATTGGCCTTGAATTTGTGATACTCCTGCCTCAGCTTGCTGATTATAGGCCTGGTGCAAGATTTGTTTGTTAGTTAGTTGGTACCAGGGATTGAACCCAGGGGTGTTCTACCGAACCACATCCCCAGCCCCTTTTTATATTTTATTTAGAGATAGGGTCTCTTGAACTCACAATCCTCCTGCCTCAGACTCCCTAGCTGCTGGGATTACAGGCGTGCAGCACCGCACCCGGCCACAAGATATATTTTTTAAGTGATTTCAGTAATACAAGAAATCTTTTTCTTTGGTTGTAGGGTGCAAAATTGTGTGTGTGTGTGTGTGTGTGTGTGTGTGTGTGTGTGTGTAGAGAAAGAGAAAGAGCAAGGTTGATTAATTTCCTCTATGTATTGCTAGACAGATTCTCATGTAGGGCAGATCTGGAGAGGGGGATACTGCCCACTGTAACCAAGAACCAAGAATCTGTAGATTTTGTTGAATAAATAAATGCTTCTCAATTTGTTAAGTTTTTTGATTACTATTAAGACTTTGAATGACAGATTGCCTTTTGACCAGTAGTAGATGTTTCTCTGGGGGAGAGGGTCTCCTTAGCTGGCATAATTCTAATCCTTGGGGCTCTCTGTCCTGTGCCATTGGTCTGTCTATGCCTGAACCAATACTACATTGATTCATTTCATTTAACTTTGGTATCTGGTGAAACAAACCTTCCCACTGTAACCTTTTTCTTTAATGAATATCTTGGCTATTCTTAACTCCATATAAATTTTAGAATCAATGCAAATTCAATCTTAAAAAAGAGAAAAAAACTTATTCAAATTTTTGGAATTTTCAACTGCATGCAATAAAACTGACATCTTTATAACATTAAGTCTTTAATTTAAGGACATGGTATATGTCTATATTTAAAGTTTACATTAACAGTTCTAAAAATCATTAATTTGTTGTAAAAATTTTAACATATATGAAATCAGTGTGAACCCTCAGATATCAGATATATCTAGATTTAATAATAATTAACATTTTGCTATATGTCTATGGGTTTTTCTTTTAAGTATTTTAAAATAGTTCTGCTATCACATTTGACTCCTAAATATTTTCAATGTTGTTTATTTGCCATTCCTTGGATGTAGCAGACTTTCTAAGTCTGGTTTATTTGACTTAGCATGATTTTCTCCATTTTCATCCATTTACCAGGAAATGCCATTATCTAATTCCTGTTTATGGTTGAGGAAAACTCCATTGTATATGCACATTTCCTTGATCCATTTATCTACTGATGGGCATCTTGTTTGATTTTATAATTTGGCTATTATGTATTTGTGATGCTAGAAACATTGTAGTGACTGTATTGCTATAGTATATCAATTTTAGTTCTTTTAGATAAATACCAAAGAGTGGGATAGCTGGGTCATATGGTGGTTCTACTCCTAGTTTGAGGAATCTCGACACTGCTTTCCAAAGTGGTTGTACTAATTTGCAGTTCCACCAACAATGAATGAGTGGGCCTTTCCCCCCACATCCTCACCAACATTTATTATTATTTGTATTCCTGATAATTACCATTCTGACTGGAATGAGATGAAATTTTTTTAAAATATTTACTTTTTTTAAAGTTGTAGTTGGACACAATACCATTATTTTATTTATTTTTATGTGGTGCCTCCCACATGCCAGGCAAATACTCTACTGCTGAGCCACAACCGCAGCCCAAGAGATGAAATCTTAATGTAGTTTTGATTTGCATTTCCCTGATTTGATTTGCTAGACATGTTGAACATTTTTTCAAACATTTGTTGACCATTTGTGTTCCTTCTATTGAGAAATTCCTACTAAGTTCTTTTGCCCACTTATTGATTGGGTTATTTGGAGATTTTTTTGTTTTGTAGTTCTTTATATATTCTGGATATTAACCCCCTCTCAGAGGAGTAGCTGCCAAAGATTTTCTCCCATTCTGTAGGTGCACTCTTCACATTTCCTTTGCTGAGCAGAAGCTCTTTAATTTGATGGCATCTCACTTATTGATTTTTGGTTTTATTTCTTGAGCTTTAGGAGTCTTGTTGAGGAAGTCGGTGCCTGCATCTATGTAGTGGAGTGTGACCCTGTTTTATTCTAGAAGTCGCAAGCTTACTGGTCTAATTCCTAAGTTTTGGATGCATTTTGATTTGATTTTTGAGCAGTGTAAAAGATAGGGGTCTAATTTAATTTGTCTACATATAGATATCCAGTTTTCCAAGCACCATTTGTTGAAAAGGCTGTCTTTTCTCCAACATACATTTTTGGTACTTTTGTCAAGTATCAGAAGACTGCATGCATGCAGCTTAGTCTCTGTGTCTTCTATTCCCATGCTTTTTATCTTGTTATATCTCTGTGGTATAATTTGAGATCAGGCATTATGAGGACTCCTGCACAACTTTTCTAATTCAGAATTGCTTTGGCTATTCTGGGTCTCTGATTTTTCCAAATGAATTTAAAGATTGCTTTTTCTTGTTCGGTGAAGAATGTCTTTGGTATTTTGATGGGAATTGTATTGAATCTGTATATTGATTTTGACAGTATGGTCATTCTGTCAATATTAATTCTGCCTGTACAAGAACATGGGAGGGCTTTCCATCTTCTGAGGTCCTCTTCAATTTCTTTCTTCCATGTTCTATAGTTTCCATTATAGAGATCTTTTATTCCCTTGGTTAGATTCTCAGGTTTTTTAAAATTTTGCTTTGGTTTTGAGGATGTTGTGAAGGGGATGGTTTTCCTGATTTCTTTCTGAACTGAATTGCTATTAGAGTATAGAAAAGCTATTGATTTAGGAATATCAGTCTTTTATCCTGCTACTTTGCTAAATTCATTTATCAGTTCTAGGAGTTCACTGGTACAATTTTTGGGGGTCTTCTAGATATAGGATTATGTCACTGGGAATCAGATAGTTTGACTTCTTTTCCTATCTGTATTTTTTTAAATTTCCTTCTCTTCCCTAATTATCCTGGCTAGAGTTTCAAGGACAATATTGAATAGAAGTGGTGACACCAGACATCCTTGTCTGGTTCCTGATTTTAGAGAAAATTCTGTTTTTCTCCATTCAGTATGATATTTGCTTTGGGTTTATCATGTACGGCCTTTATAATGTTGAGGTAAGATCCTATTATCCCTAGTTTCTGTGTTTTTAACATGAATGGTTGTTATCAAAGACCTTTTCTGTGTCTATGATCATGTTTCTTGTTCTTAATTCTATTTAAGTGGTGAGTAACATTTATTGAATTACATATTTTGGACCAACAACCTTGCATCCCTGGGATAAAGCCCACATGGTTATAGTGTATTCTCTTAACATGTTTTTGAATGTGATTTGTTAATATTTTATTGAGGATTTTTGCATCTATTTTTATCAGATATTAGTCTGTCGTTTTCTTTCCTAAATGTGTCTTTGTCTGGTTTGGGAATCAGGGTTATACCAGCTTCATAGAATGTATTTGGAAGTGTTCCTTCCCTTTTAATTTCAGTAAATAATTTGAGAAATAGTTTCATGAAATAGTTTGCATTCACCAACACTGACTCTGTCTATCAAATTTAGCCTTCCTCTCTAATCCACAGGCTACCCCCGTTTTTTTTTGTTTTTTTTTTTTTTCTCACCAGGGATTGAACCCAGGAGCACTTAACCACTGAGCCATATCCCAACCCTTTTTATTTTTATTTTGAAATGGGGTCTCTCTGAGTTGCTTAGGGCCTTGCTAAGTTGCTAAGGCTGGCTTTGAACTTGCAATCCTCCTTCCTCAGCCTCCTGAGCTGCTAGGATTACAGGCATGCACCACCACTCCTGGCTTCTTCCTTTTTTTCCTTTATCCAGCAGCCACATGGTTGCTGTGTTCACTGTGCTGCCACTCATGCTTTTCTGTTATATTAGCCTTTCTGATTTTGCAACACTTAAATTTTTTGTGTGTAGTTCAATATTAATTTTCAGTGAGATCCTCCAGTTACCCACCTCACTGAGAAGCCTTCTTCCTACATTTAAGCCTGCACCCTTGCTTTAGTCTGCCATCTTCCCCATCATTATTATTTAATGAGCTTTAATTAATTCTTTAATTGTGCTTTCATTTTCAGTTTGTTTTGTAATCCTGTTTCCTTTTAGAATCAAATTTTCACTCATGATTATACACTTGTTTTGTTTTGCTGTGTTATGTGGGTTAAGTGCTGTATCATTTTTTTTTCCCACTTTGGCTGGGTATGATAACATCCATCCATACCCTACTGGCCTGAGAAGTAGAAGGTGGTCTCTTCATTTTTATAAGCAGAATAAAAAATGCCTAGTAATACACTGGACATCTCTGCCAGATCTTATTTTTAAAGCATAGCTAAAACAGTTATATTAAGATTTTTAAGGAAAGGGATTTCATTCCATGACTTTAAGTTAATGAGCAGTTATTTCTATTACATTTTGTCTACCAAGACAGAACAACAAAGTGTGCCAAACATATCTTTCCCCATACCATTCCATTAATTGGCACATTACTTTTGTTAGCTACAGTTGTTTTCACGATATACTAAGACAAGTGGATAAGTCATTCATTGTATTGTTGCGTAATTAAACAATTAAATGTTGACAGGGCTTAGGGCTGAACCCAGCTTACCTCAGATGCTGGGCTCCATTTTCAGCTTTGATGATCCCACTCTACACAAGTCCATCATCTTTGCAATCTTCAGCACAGACTTACCGTTTTGACCAGCAATTCCATTCCTACTACACAGAGAGTAAAAACATCCACACAAAAACTTTGTACAAAAATGATCACAGCAGCATTATTTAAAATAGCCAAAAAAAAAGAAAAAAATGGACAGAACCTAGACATCTATCAACTAATAAAAGGACAAATGTGGCATATCATATAGATATTTGCTCAAAAAAAAAAAAGGAATACTGATAAATGTTATGTCACATAAACCTTGAAAACATTAAGCTAAGAGTAAGAAGGGAGACACATATATGATTCTGTTTGGGACTGGGACAAGTGGTGGGAAATGACGGCTGATGACAGGGATTCTTTTTAGGATGCAGAAATGTTCTGAAATTAAGAAAGTTGGCTGTACAACTCAGAATATACTAACAACCAAAGAACTGTACATTTCAAAAGGCTAATTTTGGGCGGGGGTGGGGGAGCTGTTACATGGATTGAACTCGGGGGCACTCGACCATTGAGCCACATCCCCAGTCCTATTTTGTATTTTATTTAGAGACGGTCTCACTGAGTTTTTTAGTGCTTTCCTTTTTCTGAGGCTGGCTTTGAACTTGTGATCCTTCTGTCTCAGCCTCCCGAGCTGCTGGGATTACAGGCGTACACCACCGTGTCCAGCTCAAAAGGTTATTTTTTTCTTAATGCTGTCATTCAAAAGGAAAAAGAAGTCCATCAACATGACTTCCTCTTTGTCACAGGCTGAAAGTCAATTAATACTACTTCTGAGTGAACACGAAAGGTATACTTTATTTAGCCAAAGAGCATCTGAGAATCTTGACACCGTGAGCTATTTATATAACGGCTTAGAATAGTTTATCTGTGATCAGTAATGGATTAGCCCCTTTATCCTTACCTGGGACACATTACAAGCGTAGGTTGCTACAGCCTGGGAAGAATTACTATGAGCTAGAGTTTTTATTAAAAAGGGCTTTTTCTCAGCAATATGAAAATGGAAACAAGGAACTGATAAGAGGCCTAGTGAAGTTAACACCCTGATGTTAGACAAGATTGAACTGGAAGTTAAAAACTAAAATTAGTTTCCAAAACTGACATTTTAAAAAATTTATAGCACAGATATCCAGAACAAAACGTCATGTTCTACTTCATTCTTCTCTCCACTTTAGGTACTCCCCTCATAGCATTTGTATGGTAAGCTGAGCTATCCACAGATCTTCCTTCAGAACCCGCCAGGGCTCCTAGGTGAGCCAGGACAGTCACAGATGAAACAGCCCTCTCCAGCCACAGCAGTGTTACTCCCAGTCACTAGGCCCAGCACTGTGACCCACAAAGTGGCACAAGAGGGCTTTAAGTCAGAGGATCCCAACCTTGCTGCTGCTCCTGTGAGTGCCACTTCTGTGTAGAGCCTTCCAGTACTTGAGTGGACAGCTGCATTCTGATGTCTGCACCACACTCCAGACCATGCTGCTGCCATCATGACAATGTCTGCATGATTGCTTAGAGCTTAAAAAGAACAGCAGCTTTCTTGAACTGTGTTCGCATAAAAAATGGAGCATGACAGCTGTTACTTTTCAAGGTCTTTGGCTAAAGTTTCGCGGATGAACTGCAAAGTGCGTTGGTACAAAAAGGCTTCCTTTTTCTTTGGCTTACAAATGTTCAAATGGTTAACGTCCACAGGAATTAGCTCTCCAATGCCTAAATCTGAAGAAAACAAAATGTCAATAAACAAAAGCTTCCCCCTTATCAAATCGGAAAGAGGTCAATGGTTTGGTTGTGACTAAGGGCCCAATATATAAAGGAGCTTGGAGTCTGAAAGCAACTAAACCACCTTTGACTCATCACATTTGAAAACAGATCTTCTAATTTAATGGTTTCCATGGAGTCTTCACATGTGTGCTGGCCTCCTTCCTAATTTAACAGCCAGGAGAGCCCAAGTACCAGCATGATGCAAACCTTCCTACTCCTATAGGTTATTATTAAATAATAACACATATTGACATAACCCCCACAATGAGCTCCTTTGTCCTAGGGAAAAGAATGCCTATCTTGCACAGGACCCACTCTATCCCTGTGATCACTCCATTAGTAGGGTAGTTTAGGCTTGACTATGAGAGACCTGGAAAAGCTTCTGATATTTCAGTCTGACAATGTCCACCTGGATGGAAGTAATGTGAGACACCAGTGCAGCCACTGAGGGGAGAAATGCAAGTGGCAGGAGGGAGAACAAGCCTTCTGGTGATATGGCAAAAGGGGGCAGCAGAAGTGTGACATAGCTTGACACCAGAAGCAGCTGGTCTGTGGTAGCTTTGCTTTTGCTTCCAACTTCCAAAGTTGTTCTTTAAGACATCTGGTAGTCTTTGACCTCTTTAAATAACTAAAGAATAACCCCTCATCCTGTGGCATATTATTTTGACATAAAAAAGTATTGCTATAAAGTATTAAATATTTTTCGTTTTACTTAGTATATAATGAGGTAAAGATAGAACTCATTATATACACTGAGAAATCATCTGGCAAGCATACCAGGTGCACACTGTCCCTAGCCACAAAGTGCTCATGACATGGCTGAGTACTGCCAGGGCAGCACCCAAGCCACCCTCAGAAGTGATCAAGAAAGGTTCCAAGTTGACAAGCAAGCCTAGGAAGTGGCCCCAGAGGGGGGACAGCATTCAGGGAGTGAGATAAATGGAGGATCTATGATGCAGAGTAATGGGTAAGATCTGAGCTCTACCCTCTAGGACCCAATAAGACATCATAAAACACAATAGTAGCAGGTATTAGGCATTTCCCTCCCCGCTAGGATCATGAAGAAACAGTAGTTTAATACTATCTTTTTCTGATGGACTATTTCCTGTTTCAATATTCCCCACATACTAAAGCTTTCACCCTGTAAACCCTATATATATTTTTAAGGTTTCTACATTCAGCTATCCATCGGTTGAATAAATACCCCCTTTTAATCTAGCTGATGGAAAACCCTGGTATTATTTTATATATATATATATATTTTTAGTTGCAGATGGACAAAATACCTTTATTTTATTTATATTTACTTATTTTTATGTGGTGCTGAGGATCGAACCCAGTGCCTCATACATGTGAGGCAAGCGCTCTGCCACTGAGCCACAACCCCAGCCCCTGGTATTCTTATATCTTAATGCCATACAATTCTGTGGATGCCTAATTTAGAGTTAACACAATTACCCTTTGTCAACTCATCAGTTAAATAAAGGGGGGGGGTGGGAATGTTAAAGCTATATGTTTGCAAAAAAATTTTAATCCATGGCTAAAAAGAACACTAGAATTAGATTCTAGATCTTTATAAATCCATCTCCTAAAACTGAGAATACAGATGTCAAAAATGATATTTTCAATGAAATGCTGGCACCACCACCAAGGCATCTAATAGAAAGTTTCAAAAAGAGTAAATGAATACCTGCTGATTCCACGGGTACCACATGGAGTTTAATCATGCTACCAATATAGGTTGGTTGTGTTTCTACAAAACTTAGCACCTGGAAGCTTTTGTCTTTAGCAAACTCCAGAAAGTCATCCTGTAGTGTTTTAAGTGCAGGAGAATCTGTAGAATTATAAAGAACAAGATTGTGACAAGTTCTGTTCACCCAATTCAGAATACAATAATCTTTCTAATTCAGATAGGGTGTCAGGATTCTGATCCTACACACGTTTATTTTTTCTCCTGGAAAGAAGCCAGTAAAATTCAAAGGCTAAAGCCCCCTAAGAACAGAGAGGACAACCATCAAAGGAAGATTCAACACATTACTGGCTGACAGGAAGCAGTAGTAGCTAGGGCAGTTTGGTGCATGGGACAGTCCAGGGCCCCCAGGGTGATGGCTGGCACCCCACCCCACTAATGCACAGCCCCCCAGTAACAAAGCCTGCCTGATTTAGCCTGTCTCAGCCCCTTGTCCTCAAACATGAGAGGGCAGCTAAGAAGTACCAGATATTAGAAGCCTACAACCTCAAAGACACAGAACAGATAAGCAGACAGGAAAGCTAACCACAGGAAGAAAAAAACAAAATGGAGTCAAATGGAAAACAAGAATGTTGAAGAACACTCTAAAAATAATGAAACCAGGGCTGGGATTATAGCTTAGTGGTAGAGCGCTTGCCTAGCACATGTGAGGCGCTGGGTTCGATCTTCAGAACCACGTAAAAATAAATAAATAAAGGTACTGTATCCATCTACAACTAAAAATATATATATATAAAAAATAAAGATATTGGGCTGGGGATGTGGCTCAAGCGGTAGCGCGCTCGCCTGGTATGCGTGCGGCTCAGGTTCAATCCTCAGCACCACATACCAACAAAGATGTTGTGTCTGCCGAAAACTAAAAAATAAATTTAAAAAATTCTCTCTCTCTAAAAAAAATTTTAAAAATAAATAAATAAAGATATTGTGTCCATCTACAACTAAAAAAAATATATTAAAAAGAAATAATGGAATCATAAAGCAAGAGGATAATACAAATAAAGAACTGGAGAACAAGAACAAACTTATTCTTTTAAAAGTTTGACTTCAAAAAAGTAAAATTTTAGGGTCTGGGGTTGTGGCTCAGTGATAGAGTGCTTGCACTGTGAGGCACTGAGTTCGATCATCAGCACCACATAAAAAAATAAATAAACAAAATAAAGGTATTGTGTCCATCTACAACTAAAAAATTAAAAAAAAAATAATGTCCTGTGTGTGACTCTGGCACAGAGAAGCATCAACAAAGGAGGGAGATCAAGGGAAGACTCCAAAATCAGCAAGGAAGCAACAGGATCCCCAAAGAGCAGGAATAAAAAAGACAACAACAAAGGAAATTGCAAACTCTACCTCCCTGAAGCGGGGATATCCCCACACAGCGGGGAAAGGTAAGTGGGAAAGTCCAGCAGTCCTTCAACCCAGGGCTTTATGCATGCGAGGCAAGCACTCTACCAACTGAGCTATATCCTCAGCCCAAAATTGTTCTTTTTGCATTTAATCTTTTTAAAGATGTTTTTGGACCTTTAATTAATTAATTTATATGTGGTGCTGAGAATTGAATCCAGTGTCTCACTAGGTTAGCTAGCACTCTATCACTGAGCCACCACCCCAGTCTCCAGAACTCCTAATTGCAGAATTCTACAGTCTTGAAATTAAAGCTGGTCCATGAGTAATTGTTCTGCTCCAGTGAAGGAACCCACTTTGGGCTTCCCCAACCCATGAACCCAAGCTACTACTATAGCTACAGCTAGATGCCATCTTGCCTTAGGGGCAAAGCGTGGGGCCAGTGCATGCTTTACTAGGCAGAAAACAGTCCCCTCAGTGTCTTGTAGCATCAGGTCCAGCATCTCTCATAGCTACAAGCCCAAGTCCCATCCACACTTTCCTTACAGGAACTACAGAAGATCTCTTCCCCAGCCCAAAGCTTTGAGGCTGCAGCTGCTGGTACAAAGTCCCAGCTTCCAGAGGACAGGCTCCACAAAACTGCATCCCACAACTCTAGTAACACACTACCAGCACCTACAATCCCCAGCATCACTTACACTGAACCCAGCAATAACTAAGGAAGGTCTTCCTAGCTGATGCTTGTGGAAATGTGATCACTGGTGCGAAAAAGCACTGGCATCACCCAGGTTTATCTCTGGGGAACAGGGGGAAGGTCTTTTTCATATTCTGCAGTTCTAGGACTGTGGCTAATGCTACAAGCCTCATTCCCACCAGAGTTTGCCCTGCCTGATCTAGAGACATTCCTATCCATATCATTCTAGGACCACAGATTCCAAAGCCATAGCCCTAGCACCACCTGTGCTTAGCTCACAGGACCTAGCAAAGATCTCCTCCATGTCCAACTTAAAGAATGTGGATTATAGCACCACAGGCCAAATGTTACATACACATGCCCTGGGTGACTTAGGAAAGGTCTCCTCCACAAACCACAGATGTAGGACCATAGTTGCTAGTGCCAAAATCCCTGGTTACACTTGTGCTTGTCCCCTCAGACCTGGAGAAAATATCATCTGGGTTCACAGCTCCATAAAAGCAGCTAATAGTGCTACAAACCTCAGCACCCAATCATAATTGCTCCTGGGGCCTGATCTTTTGGATTAACCCAGTCAGACAAAAGGAAAGGAAAGGAAGGAAGAAAAAGAACAATGCACAAGACCTAAAAGAATTATGGGACACTATTAAGTGAACAAACATTTGCATTATGAGAATTCTAGAAGTTAAAGGAAAAAGGAAAGGCATTGAAAATCCATGTCATGAAATGGCCCCAAACTTTCCAAATCTTCAAAGAGATATCAACATCCAGATACTAGAAGCTCAAAGGACCCCTCCTAGATGCATATAAAATAGATCTTCACCAAGGCATATTATAGTTAAAATGTCAAAAATACAAGACAAGAATCCCCAAAACAACAGTACAATGTCAAATCACATTTAAGAGAATACTCATTAGATTTACAGGAGATTTCTCAGCAGAACCTTAAGGCAGCAAAAGAATAGAATGATATTCAAAATACTAAAATTAAAAAAACCTGCCAATCAAGAATACTTCACCCAGCAAAAATCATGCTTCAAAATTGAAGTCAAAAATGAAGTATTTTCCAAATAACAGAAACAGAGAATTTATCACCACTAGACCAGCTCTATAAGAAATAACTTAAGGGAATCCCATAACCACCAGCAATGAAGACAAAAGAATATACAGAATTTACTAGAAGAACAAAGATATAAAAGAAAAAGAGAATAGATTCAAACCTTTGCATGAAATAAAGCTACCAAATCACAAAAATAAATAAGCATGGTAAGAAAGAAAAAATGTATACAAAAGAAACAATACAGTTACCAAAATGGCAGGAGGAAGTTTGTACCTATCAATAATAACACTGAATATAAATGAATTAAATTCACCAATAAAAAGATAGTGAATGAATAAAAATTTTTTAAAATGATGCAACTATATGCTGCCTACAAAAACTTACTTCATGCAGACTAAAAGTAAAGTGTTTAAGATGTATTATGCAAATAGAAACTAAAAAAAGCTGGAATAGCTATACTCAGACAAAGCAGACTTTATAAAGAGACAAAGTTACATATTGAAAAAGGATCAGTTCAGCAAGAAGATGTAACAATTATAAATATATAAGAACCCAACATGGACCACCAAATATATAAAGCAAATATGATTAGATCTATGGGGAGAGAAAATATCAACACATCAAAATTTACGGGATACAGCAAAAACAGCAGTACTGAGAGGGAAGTTTATAGCAGTTAATATGCATCCATTGTTAAAAATTAGATCTCAACCTAATAATGCATCCCAAGGACTTAGAAAAGCAAGAACAAATTAAATCCCATATCAATGAAAGAAATAATATCAGAGCACAAATAAAATCAAAACTAAAAAAAACCAAAAAATGATTGTTTTTTACTTTAGCTAGACTAATCAAGAAAGAATGAGAGATGACCCAAATAAAATCAGAGATTAAAAAAAAAGATGCATTGCAAATGATACCACAAAAATATAAAGGATCATAATAAACTACTATGAATAATTATATGCTAAAAATTTATAAAACTTAAAAGAAATGGATAAATTCATAAACCCATACAACCTACCAAAACTGAATCAAAAAGAAATAGAAGAGCCAAACCAACTGAAAATGAGTAATGAGATTGAAGCAGTAATTTAAAATTTCTCATCTAAAAAGAGTCCACAGCCTGATGACTTTACTGCTGAATTCTACGAAATATTTAAAGAAAAACAAATTTCAGTTCTTAAACTATTTCAAAAAACTGAAATGGAAGGCACTCTACCAAACTCTTTATATGAAGTTAGCATTACTCAGACAAGATAACTGTCAGCTTTCCATCACTGTGACAAAACACCTAAGGATATCAACTTAGAGAAAGAAAGATATATTTCAGTATATAGTATATGCAGTATCAAGCCTTTACCTTTACCGTTGGGGATCAAGCCTTTAACACATAAGCTTTTGAAAGACATTTCAGATTGAAACCATAATGGATAAAACAATAACAACAAAAAAAAGAAAACTATAAACCCATGTCCTTGAAGAACATAGATGTAAAAATTCTCAATAAAATACCAGCAAACCAAATTTGAAAGTATAACAAAAAGATCATATACCCTGATCAAGTGGGGTTCATCCCAGTAATTCACGGATGTTTCCACATATGAAAATCAATAAATATAATGCATCAACCGATCAAAGGACAAAAATCACACGATATTTCACAGATACTAAAAAAACATAAGATTCAATATCCCTTCATGATAAAAACTCACAAAAAATTAAGTATAGAAGGAACATACCTCAAAATACTAAAGGCTATATATGAAAAATCTATAGTCAATGTCATTCTAAACAGGGAAAACTGACAAGATACCTTCCAAGATCTAGTACAAAACAAGGGTGTCCACTTTCACCATGGTTATTTAACAGTTCTGGAAGTCTTAGCAAGAGCAATTAGACAAGAATAGGAAATAAAGAGAATCCAAAATAGGAAGAAAAATTTTCATGTATTTATACATAGAAAAACCTAAATTATCTGTCAAAAGGCTGTTAAAACTTATAAAGAAATTCAGTAAAATTGCAGGCTACAACACACAAAAAACCCCAGCATTTTTATAAACTAATAATGAACCTGCTGAAAAAGAAATTAAGAAAGCAATTCCATTCACAATAGCTACAAAAAATAAAATATTTAGAAATAAATTTAACCAAAGAAGTGAAAGATTTCTAAAATGAAAATTATAAAACACTGAAAAATTATAGAGGACTCACACAAAAAATCAAAAATATACCACATTCATTTTTGGAAATACTAATATTACTAAAATGACCATATGACACAAAGCAATCTACAGATGAAATGTAATTACCATCAAAATACCAGTAACTTTCTTCACAAAAATTAGAAAAAACAATCCTAAAAGTCCTATGGAAACATGAAAGACCCAAAATAGTCAAAGCAATTCTAAAACAAAACAAAACAAAACAAAAAAAGCTGAAGCATCACAATACCTAACTTCAAAAACATACCACAAAGTTATAGTAACCAAAACAGCATGGTACTGGCATAAAGACAGACACGTAGATGCATGGATCCAAATAAAGAACCCAGAAATTAATCCATGTCCTTATGCTGCCAAAAACACACCCTGGAGAAGACAGTCTCTTCAGTAAATGGTGCTGGAAAAATTGGCTATTCACATAACAGAATGAAACTAGGTCCCTTTCTGTCACCATACACAAAAATCAACTCAAAATGGATCAAAGACCTAAATGTGAAATCTGAAACTATGAAATGAGTACAAGAAATGGGAAACCCTTCAAGACTTCCATATGACTTTAAGGGTTGTTCTTTCTAATTTCTATGAAGAAAGTCATAGGCAATGATTTTTTAGGTAGAACCCCAAAGGCATAGGCAACAAAAGTAAAAAAAGACAAATGGGAGTATATCAAACCAAGAAACTCAGCAAAGGAAACAATCAACAGACTTCAGAGGCAACCTACAGAATAGGAGGAAATATTTGAAAACTATTAACTCAACAAAGGATTAATATCCAGAATATGTAAGGAACTTAAAAGCTGAACACCAAGAAACAAAACCATTTTAAAAATAAGCTAAAAGACCTACATAGACACTTGTCAAAAGAGGACATACTAATGGCCAACAGACCATATGAAAAATGCTCAACTTCAATGATCATCAGGGAAACAGATCAAGGCACTGTGAGAAGTGGCCCACAGCCTGAAATCCCAGCACTTGGGAGTCTGAGGCAGGAAGTTCGTGAGTTCAAAGCTAGCTTCAGCAAAAGCGAGGCACTAAGCAACTCAGTGTGACCCTGTCTCTAAATAAAATACAAAATACGGCTGGGGATGTGGCCCAGTGGTCTAGTGCCCCTGAGTTCAATCCCTGGTAAACACCCCACACACACATACCACTGCCGCCCAAAAAAAAAAAAAAAAAAAAAAAAAAAAAAAAAGCACAGTGAGAGAGCACCTCACTCCAGCCAGAATGGCCATCACCAAACCTGTAATCCCAGCAGCTCAGGAGGCTGAGGCAGGAGGATCATGAGTTCAAAGCCAATATCAGCAAAAGTGAGGCTCTAAGCAACTCAGTGAGACCCTGTCTCTAAATAAGATACAAAATAGGGCTGGGGATGTGGTTCAGTGGCCAAGTGCCCCTGAGATCAATCCCTGATACAAAAAAAAAAAAAAAGTGCTTATTAATCAAAACAAATAGAGCGCTTTATAATCCATATGTAAAAATCCCAAAAGTTCATTTATACTTTAACAGTTGATGATATTCCAAATTCATGGGGAAAAGCAATTTACTAATAATTTGGAATAATACTTAAAGCAAAGCATTATATAATTTTTCTAATTTAAGTACTTATAATAATATTAAATTTATGGCTACATTTGAGTAAATAATGGCATAAGAACAAAAAGAGAAGGTATAAAAGAAAAATCAAGTCCAAGCTAAAATTTTCCATCGACAGCCTAAAGACAATATATACAAACAATCAAATGAGATAATACAGTCAACGAAGAAACTTTTTTTTTTCCTTCCTCCTGTATCATGTTAATACAATCCCAAGTTCCTGCTCAACAGAAAGCATTACCCTTGCTGAGTTCTTTGACTTCCAAAGAGGGAAAGAGAAGATAGCGAATATTAACAGAATATTCAGCCAAATGTGATCCATGATGAGGAACACTGTAAAAAATTATTCCTCTGGTATTGCTTATAATAGGACTCATCTCTGGCTTCTGAGAGGCTTCCAACAGCATCTTTTTGACAAGAAGACCTGGCCACAGAGAAGAAAGAAAAAAATAAGTGTAAGCTATTTTCCTTCCCTCTGTTATTCTTTAAAAAAAGAAGAAGGGGAGGCAGAACAAATACAGAAAGAGAGGTGTATTCTTTTAAAAAAGAAAGTTTGAACAATTTTCTATAGTACAAGAAACAGGGCCTTAAATACCTTAAATATTAATACTCCTGATTCTCTAGAATTTGTAGTACAGACTACAAATAGGTAAGAGCCTACTTTGCAGGACAGATCCTCCCATCACAGGATCCGCTGTCCCACAGGAGGGTGGGTGAGGCACTGTCTGAGCTGGGCACCCACTGCTGCACAACTGGCCTCCCTTCTGCTAGGGCAGCCTACACCCAGGAAGATACTAATACACAGTCATGGTCCCACCGAGCTTGGGAAAAGCTGCTGTGGGATCTCAAAGCTGGTGGCAGTGGGTCTCTGAGGGACACCAAAGGCTATCTGGACCTCTCTCTCAGCAAAAAGGCCCAGCTCAGGATCAGCTATTTTGAGCATTTCATCAGATAAACTAGGTCAGGGGTTGCAGAAAGCTCCTCTCTGAAAGGCAGATGATGAAAACTGAGAGCTGGATGGGGGATAGTGGGTGGGAGGAGGTGCACATGTGACTAGAGAAGCAGCACTAGGCCCCAAAGCACAGCTGCAGGGACACAGGGGCCAGGAGCACACCTCTGAACATTAAAGCAACGATGGAGTCCGTAATGGTGAGGAAGCGCAGGGAAGAAGAAGGGGAGTCCCTGGGAAGCCAGGAAAGCTAGCTATGTAAGCCCAACTTGTCAGCATCCCTGGGTGTAATGTTTACTTACTCCCAAGACATGGAAGTTTCAGGTAGTTACCCCCATGCCCTCTTGTATGTTTTGTTACTAGTTGCCACCTTCTGGGAAAACGAATAGCATGGAAGGAGAGTGCTAATTTTAAAACTCCAAGCCATAGCCAAAGACATTAACCTGGGGAGAAAGGGGCCACTGGTAAGTACAGCAGAGAGATACAGGAATTTAGCCTAGCTGCAATGGTGACAACCTCACAATGGTCACTCTGTGAAGATGAAATCATCCTTACCTCCCATGCTATGTGAAATCCAAATCATTGGCCTATCCCCAACACCAGCAGCTCTGAGCTTCGAAAGGAGTTCGTTGCTTCTGAATGCAATGGTCTTTCTGAACAAAACGAAAACAGGAGGCATGACAGGAGGCCTCTATCCCCTGAATCTTGCTATCTAATTTTTAAGCTGAGAACTTTTGTCTGTTGAATGAATGCTACATGCTACTGCCCTGAAGAGTGAGGAATACTTCTCTCTCTCTGCTCCACTTCTGATATTGCTTACTTTCTTCTTCAAACTTATTAGCATAATTAGGATTATTTAAGCCCAGAGAGGTCATTCATACACTAGGTGAACATCACTTTAAGCATCTAATTTTTCCAGGTCAAACCTGGCTGCCCCCAGCACTTAGGATATGTGTCCCTTCCCATTCCATAGCCCAATAATGAAAGTGTCCCTAGAGATTTGGTTCTCTTTTCTGAGTTTCAATTCTACTTGTATTTATGCCACAAATTGAAGCTTTCAAGCTAGGCATGGTAGTTCATGCCTATAATTCCAGTGATTGGGGAAGCTGAGGCAGAAGGACTGCAAGTTCAAGCTAGCCTTGGCAACTTAGCAAGACCCTATCTCAAAATAAAAAATAAGAAGGACTGAAGATGTAGCCTGGTGGTAGAACCACCTCTGAGTTCAATCCCCAGTATCGCTCCCCAATTTTTTTCCTTTAAATATTAAGTTTTCATCATTTTAATTATTTAGAAATGCTAGGAAACTGTTTCAGAGAATTCAAAATAAGTAATGTTTAAACAAAAAGATAACTTCAAAACTATCCAGTCTGATAGTTTCTTATCTGTAGACACCTTTATTCAAAGCAAAGGTTCCCCCAGAGCCCCTCCAGGGAAAACAGGAGGGAAACCTGGGTCCTGCTCACTTGCCTCCCTCCCTTCTTGGGCACTTACATGGGGTCCATTCACAAAGCACAGTTTGATAACACTGGTTAGACCGCTCTCTCAATCTGTAAACAAAGCTTCCCAGACATGCTAAGTGACTTGCCTGAGAAAGCACAGCATATCAAAGGTAGGATCAGGCTACAATCCAGGTCCCATAACCCAGGAACCTAGTGCTCCTTCCTATGAACTCAACTGGCCTATGGGGCATAAATGGTACACAGGAGCCAAAATGGCTCACATCTTTTTCTGTGCTTCCTCTAGCTGGTATAATTGTGAACACAAAGCAAAAGAATATCACTTTTACTTCTAAAAGGAATGGAGGGGGGCTGGCGATGTGGCCCAAGCGGTAGCGCGCTCGCCTAGCGTGCGTGCCGCCCGGGTTCGATCCTCAGCACCACATACAAACGAAGATGTTGTGTCTGCCGAGAACTAAGAATAAATAAATGTTAAAATTCTCTCTCTCTGTCCCCCTCTCTCTCACTCTCTCTTTAAAAAATAAAAAAATAAATGGAATGGAGGTTTTGCTATGGAATCCACCATGGTCCTTCACTATTGTACAAGTTGTAAATGAACCAGGTTAGGAGCCCAACATTGATAATACACCTTAGCCTTCTACTTTACTGTTTGTTTATAGATAATTCCTTCCAAAAGAAAAGAAAAAGGTTAGTTTTCATAAGAAAATCCTGGTTAGGCATGTGGTAGAGCACATAGGTTTAATCTCCAGCACCACAAAAAAAAAAAAAAAAAAAAAAAGAAAAAGAAAAGAAAAAGAAAAAAAAGGAAAGAAAGAAAAAAGAGAAAAAATCCTGCCCTGCTGTGTCATCAAAAGAAAAATCACTTCCCATCCCAAAGGACCCACTTGTAGCCTGAGCCCTTCCCCACCCTTCCAGTCTAAACGTCCCCCACGAAGTTACCTTTCTGCAGGGCACCCAGCTCTCCAGTCACTGAGGGTGGTGTCATACTCCACAGATATAATTCGGAGAGCAGGACAGTCTCTTGCCAACCACGTCTAAGTAAACAGAAAGGTACATAAGAAAATGCCTGCATTTCCAACACTCGGTTACTTCCTAGCAATTGAAATTTATCATTAGAGGACTCTCACAATGGAGTAATTAAAGATGACATTTGAATAAAGTTTGAAGGTGACTATCTTTATCTTTTATATCTCTGGTCACAAAATGGTATCCATATTTATAGTATAAGGCCAATGAAGGGCGCTGTTGCAGATTATGCTCAATTTAAATCTGCTACAGCCAAAAGCTAGGCTTGTTTTTGAAGTCTAGATCCAACTGGCTTTCAAAAGGATTTAGTAGAAAGACTGTATAGCCCAACGGTGAGCATTTGGACCTAAGAATTCAAAAATACAAATGATAGTCACTGGAGATCCTGGATTGATGGTCATCTCCAGACTTCAGTGTCATCAGAGAGAGCAAAACATTCTTTCTACTTGCTAAGTGAGTGAGAAGCAGTGGAGCAAAGCCCTGGAAATGACCCACACATACATGGAGATCATTCCTAGTGGAACTGAGGCTCTTTGGAAGGAATAATATCAAAGAAATGCAAAATAGAGTTACTTACTATTTCTAGTTTTATAATTATTAAGATAAAAAAATTGGCTACTACAAATACAATTATGGTTTTATTAATTTTCATATTATGCTTCAGTGAAATTGAATTATTTTGTTCTTGCCTGTATTTTATGTATGGAATATTCCTTCAGAGCCTCAGACTGCATCCTAAACAGAAATTACACAACTTAGGTCACAAGTCCAGCTGTTAATGTAATAGTCTACAGGTATCCTTAAGGGAAAGAAGATCTGCATGGGAAAAATATCCCAATAAAAAGAGAAAAGGAGGGCTGGAATTGCAGGTCAGTGGTAGAGCGCTCGCCTTGCATGTGGAAGGCACTGGGTTCAATCCTTAGCACCACATAAAAATAAAGGTATTGTGTCCATCTACAACTAAAATATATATATGTGTATATGTATGTATGTATGTATGTATGTGTATGTGTACATAGAGAGAGAGAGAGAGAGAGAGAGAGAAAAGGAAACCAGTCACACCAATGTGGAAACAGAGCATGCTTTAGTGTGGGGACAGAGCTGCGACTTCTTTACCTTGGGCCAGCATGTGGTGTACCTGTCTTCATCTTCCAAAGCCTTTTCAATCAGAATCCGTTCACTGTCCTGCTGGCGCCAGGTCTTGAATGCTGCTCCCATAAGGCCATGAATAAAAAGGACATCAGCTTTAATGGGCTGACTAAGAGGGGAGAGAGTTAAAAAAAAAAAAAAAGCAGAATAAATGTATTATTGCTATGGTAAGAAATGACACAGCATTCTCTGTGGATGGTGCTTCAACAGCTTCACATGACATAAAATAAATTTTCATTATATCAAGTTTTATAAGTACAGAGTTGCTGAGGAATGAATCCTAGGAGTTTTGGCAAAAACAGAGAATATGCTGTCTTATAAATCATATTTATGGGGGCTGGGGACGTGGCTCAAGTGGTAGCGCACTCGCCTAGCATGCATGAGGCACTGGGTTCAATTCTCAGCACCACATAAAAATAAAATAAAGATTGAAAAAATGTATTACATTTTTAAAAATAATAATAATAAATAAATAAATTACATTTATAAGTCATGAGCTGGGGTTGCGGCTCAGTGGTAGACCACTTGCTTAGCTTGCATGAGGCACTGGGTTTGATACCTGGCACCACATAAAACAAATAATAATAATAAATAAATAAAATAAAGATATTGTGTCCATCTATAACCAAAAAAAATTTTTTTAAGTATACATTAAAGAGATTTCAAAATTTTATAAAGGAAAATAAATAAATGTTATCAGAAGGAGAGCAAAGATATTTTCTTTGGCTATATTAAAATATTAAAATTATAGATGGTATGTTAGTTGAAAAATATTTATAGTACATACACAATTATATAACATATACACAAAATATATTATCATGTTATCTGCAAATTGGAATTAACCTGGCAATCCATTTTTTAAATTTAAAAATTTGGAGCTATTTTCTGAGTTTTTTTTTTTCAAAGCACCCTATGAAAATCCAAGACATGTACTTTTTTCATTGCAATCCTTTCTATACTTATTGTCTCAGCAAGGATATAATGGGCAATAGTGACCAGCAATAACTTAAGGAATACAAGGAGTCAAATTTATTATGACTTACTCTTTCCACACATGTTTTGATACCTAGCACAAACTTTCTCCAGACCCTGGAATTCCAGGCCCAGATTCTCCAATAACGTCTAATGTCCTTCCTATTCAGACTGACTTCTCCAATTCAAATCAGTTATTAACTCATATCTAAATGAAAATGGCTTGAAATGACATTCCAAAGTGTAAGTGCCACACATTCTAACAGGTGAACACCTCACTGAAGGTAAGCCCTTTGTGAAAATAATAGTTTTTGTGCTTTTAGACAACCTTCAACTCCTCTGAGGTTATTATGAACAAACAGCTTTAGTAACTGTAGTATTTGACTTACTTATAAAGTATTTAACTTATCTAAATTATGTAGAATTTAAAATTTAAGCCCTCTGACTTTATGTTACCAAAGGGGATAAAGCAACTGTTCTGCTTGCTCACCTCGTCCGGTACTGGGGATGGAGCACGTACACGCCATCCTGGTATCTCTCTTGTACAGTTTCTCTGTCTAGGTTAGCCAGAGTTCTGGCAGCGTGTGAGGACTCCATAATGTGGGGAGATTTCAAGGCTTCTGCCATTATGGAAACCCAGCCTGGTGAAAAGAACAGACCTCCTAAATACTGAGGCAAGTCCATCTCAGACTGGAAGGAGAGGTCTCCACCCTGGTATCCATCCCAACCACTCCAGCTCCATTCTGCCCTAAGAGCCTCTGAGTCCACAGACAACCCCAACCACAGATCCTTTGAGGGATTTAAAAGAAGGAACGAGAGATGCGATAGCCATTTTTTCTGTGTAGAAAATTGCAACAAATGATGATTACGAAAAGGGGACAAAATACCATGGTGTTTTTTCTTTTAGTAAGAATTACTAAAATTCAGTTGGTAAATATTACTTATTTCATTGTCATCAGCAACAATATTAACAGGTTTTCATACAACTAGGAAACTATTAATGAATTTGTTATGTAAATCTTGTAAAATCTAGAGTTTGGAAGAAAAACTGATTTTTTAAAAGGAGGCAAAACAGAATCAGGACATGGTGACACATGCCTGTAATCCAAGCAACTCATGAGATGGAGGCAGGAGGACCCCAAGTTCAAGTCTAGCCTGGAAAATTAAGCAACACCTTTCCTCAAAATAAAAAATAAAAATGGCTGGGGATGTACTTCAGTACAGAATACTCTTGGGTTGAAACCGTAGTACCACACACACACACACACACACACACACAGAGGCAAACAGAAAAGGCATGGACAGCAAGCACTCTGTACACCATGACTACATTTAGTTTTTTTGTTTGTTTGTTTGTTTTATTTTTAACTCCATAGGGGCTGTGAGTGTAGCTCAGAGATAGAGTATTTTTTCTGCCTAGCATTACTGAGGACCTTGGTTCCAACCCCAGCACCACCAAAAAATTAAAAAATAAACCTTCATGTACATGTATACACACACATACACACAAAAACATACGAAGATCTGCAAAGATACAGTATACCAAAGTCATGAACAGTAGTAACCTCTTAGAAGAGAGGTGGAGTAAAAGAAGGCTGTGTGCAAAAGGTAGGTTTAATGTTTCTAATATATCAGTTTTCTAAGTACTGATAATGAGAACCCATTTATATATTATTTATACATGTAAGGTAAAGAAGAACATGGTCCCTGAGATCAAAAAGACTTGGGCTTAAATCTCTGCTCTTGGCTTACGTGCTGTGGAACCTCAGTCACATTACTTTGCATCGCAGAGCTGGAGGAAGGCTTTAGCTTATGTCTGTGAAATCCTGGGCCTTTGAGCAGGCCAGTGCCGCTCACTAGCTGACAATTGTTCTATTTCCTGTTCCCACTCTCCATGACAACAGTGTTGAGAATTAGTGTGATGACGGATGAGGAGAAGATGGCATTTAATAATTCAAAAGTAGTTTGAGATCCTATAAGTCTTTAACAGTATTCAAATTTATAATGTCAGAAAATTCCTCTTCAAAAATCTGCCAAAAAATTGATAACAGAATATCTGTTTTAAAATTCTATGTATAGAGACATAAGATTATATTATTGGAATGTATAAAATATGGCTTTATTTTTAATGGAGTCACAAGAATTATACAAGAAGTATGGCTCATGTCTTTTCTATGGCACTTCTCAGTCACAGTGCCAGAGACACTCTTATAAAATATCAACTGCCCCTTAGAAATTTTTTCTCGAAAATTTAGTTTTTAAACTACATAACACTGAATACATTAAATGTAAAAATAAATAAGTAAATAAATAGGGGATGTGGCTCAGTGGTAGAGTATTTGCCTAGCATATGCAAGGCCCTAGGCTCAGTGGTAGAGTATTTGCCTAGCATATGCAAGGCCCTAGGTTCAATCCCCAGCACCACCACCCCTCAAAAAAAAGAAAGAATTAAAAGGAGTATTCAATGATGAAAGTTCTGCTTTAATGCAGTTATTAAGTAACTCTCATTATTTCCCAATTCCATTTATATCCTCAAAGTAACCAAGGTTAAGACTTTGGTGGACACCCTTCTAAACTTTTCAAAAATTGCAATGATATGCCAGGCACAGTGGCCTGTAATCCCAGAAGCTTGGGAGGCTGAGGCAGGACAATTGCAAATTCAAAGCTAGCCTCAACAATTTAGCAAGGTCCTGTCTCAAAAATAAAAAAATAAAAAAGTCTGGGAATGTGGCTCAGTGATTAAATGCCCCTGGGTTCAATTCCTAGTACCCCCCCCCAAAAGCAATCATATGCCTGTAACTTATACACATACAATGTCATCCTTTGTTTGTAATGAAAGATATAAAAGTTGTATGATTTTATTCTGAAAAATGTATTAAAATGTTTTTGAGTTTTTAAAAGTGTATTTATTTGTTCTAATCAGTTATACATGATAGCAGAATGCTTTGATTCATTATACACAAATGAGGCACAATTTTTTTACTTCTCTGGTTGTACCCAGAGTAGGGTCACACCATTCATGCAATCGGACATGTACCTGGAGTAATGATGTCCATCTGAATCACCAATGTCACTCTCTCTTGATGCATTATTTTACATACATGAAATCATACTATCCCTCCTGTTCTGTGGCTGTATTGGTACTTCAGCAATGTCCTGGCATGCTCTGCACATACATAAACTTTATTCTTTGTAACTACAGCATTCAGTGTGAGTACTGTTGATTATGTAACCGTTGTTCCCAGTGGCAGACATTCAGGTTATTTTTAGTTTTTCCACACCATACAAAAAACTCCAATAAATATTCTTATACAAAATGTTTAAGAACATCCATGGGTTTTTAGACAGGAATGGGTCCAAGAAGCATTATTATTAGGCCAAATGGTATATGCATCCTTCAAATAAACTCACAAATGGGATTAAGGCCTTTAAAAAAAGGTCTTCATGCCATGTTAGACTGCCTTGCAGCCTTCCCTTTTCACCTTCTATTGTGTAAGGATGAAGCAAGAAGGCCCTCACCAGACACCAAATGCCAGCACCTTGATCTTCGACTTTCTGTCTCCAGAACCGTGAGAAATAAATTTCTGTTCTTTATAAATTTCCTAGCCTCAGGTATTCTATCATAGTAGCAGAAAATGAACTAAGACAACTATTACAAATAATAACAATTATCACAAAGTCTATTACATACTTTAGCAGAGAATGTAAATTACAGTGTCAAGAATCTCACAATAGGGCTGGGGATGTAGCTTAGTTGGTAGAGTGCTTGCCTCGCATGCACAAGGCTCTGGTTCAATCCTTAGCACCACAAAAAAAAAAAAAAAAAAATCTCACAATAGCCAGAGGCAGTGGTGCACACCTGTCATTCCAAATACTAGGGAGGCTGAGGGAGAAGGACTACAAATTTGAAACCAGTCTTAGAAATTTAGCAAAACCCTGGTTCAAAATTAAAAAAAAAAAAAAAAAAATGCTGGGTTATAGCTCAGTGGTAAAGCATTCCTTGGTTCAAACCCCAACATAAAAAAAGGAATCCCTGTGCCCAACTGATGGGGAGGGAGGGAGGAAGGAGAGGGAAAGAAGGGCTCTCCCTCCTGTAGAATGCCAAATGCTGAAAAGCACACAGAGAGGACAGCTAGACCTGGAAAATCATCATCTTCTGGTCAAGTTGAAGGCTGACTCAGGCAGAAATTACGAGGAGCAGTATATTTTCCTGGTCTTAAGTTAGCTCCCCGTGGATGGGTTATTATTTGCCAGAGGGAAAATACACTAATTTTCTACACTACAGTGGCCTCCTTTTGGTTTGATTATTCCTCTTGGTTAACCAAGTCATATTAAAAATTACATAAACAATTAAACAGTCACCATAGCAAACCTGCTCTTCTGTGACTGTGTACATTGATTACCTTAGAGGTGGATTATCTGCAATCTCAAGAAATTCCTTGTCCTTACCAAAATAACATGTTCTAAGGACTCATAAAGTCTCTTGAAAAAGTAATGTACCACAAGAGGAGGTAATGGGAGCACCAAGGACTGGACAAAAAATACTCAGGGGCTGGGGATGTGGCTCTCGCCTGGCATGCCTGTGGCCCGGGTTCAATCCTCAGCACCACATACAAACAAAGATGTTGTGTCCGCCGAGAACTAAAAAATAAATATTAAAAAATTCTCTCTCTCTCTCTCTCTAAAAAAAAAAAAAAAAATACTCAGCATATAATACTGACATTACCTGAGTGGACAATAGTAGAAAAAAGATGCTCATTCAAAGCCATGTTTCCAATGATCCGCATTATATTTCTCTGCACTTTCGGGCAGTCCCTGTGAAGTTGGTACAGCCTCTGAAGCAGCTGCAAGCCTCCACTGGCTTCGATTTTATCACAATGTGTGGATATCTAGCATAGGAAATTAATGAAAGGTTACTCTATGTTGCACAATTCATTATACAAGATGACACAGCAAAATGACAGAGCCAGGTGGCTCCTACTCCAGGACAAAGTGGCAGAGAGACTACTCAAACTTCTGATCTGCTTATTCTTCTGACCTGCTTACTACCTCAAAATCACTGAAACACTCCCAACAAAGCACATCTCACCAGGGCATCTAAAATTCTCATTTTTTTAATTAAAAAAATTTAAAATTCTAATATTCTTACAGTTATTATGCTTAGCTCTTGTTTGTAACACTACTCTCCAAAATGCCCACAGCAATGGAGCTATCCCAAAACTCAGGAGTTGAAAACATGTTTACAGAGAAAGATCAAGTAGCCTGACGTGGTGGAATGTGCCTATAATCCCAGCAATTTGGGAAGCTGAGGTAGAAGGATCACAAGCTGGAGTTCAGCCTCAGCAACTTAAAAGAGACCCTCAGCAACTTAGCAAGATCCTGACTCAAAATAAAATAAATGAATAAATAAAGACTGGCAATTTAGCCTAGTGGTGAAGCACCCCTGGATCAGTGTCTAGTATCAAAACAGAGGAGGGGGAGGAGTCATGTAAAAATAAAGGGACTTGAAACTTTAATGGATAAAAGAGATAAAAGAGAAAGAAAACCAAAGGAAATGTGTATATATAGGTAAAGTAACAGACCTGACCACATCATTATAGTCAACAAGAACATTACATGTTTGTTGCTTTATTCTTTTAAAAATTAAACCACCAGTGCTCACTTTGGGAAAATAAACACTGAAATTGGAACCACAGAGAGAAGATTAGCATGGCCCGTGAGCAAGAAAGACATGCAAATTCATGAAGCATTCTTTTTTTTTTTTTTTTTTTGGTATCAGTATCAGGGATTGAACTCAGGGGCACTCGACCACTGAGCCACATCCCCAGCCCCATTTTGTATTTTATTTAGAGACAGAGTCTCACTGAGTTGCTTAGTACCTCGCCATTGCTGAGGCTAGCTTTGAACTCATGATCCTTCTGCCTCAGCCTCCTAAGACACTGGGATTACAAGCATGTGCCACCGCATCCAGCTCATTTCATATTTTTACGAAACCAACGATTATGTATAACCATAAAGCTCTAAAAATAAAAAAAAAGCTTCTTTAAAAATTAAATTAAATTTAACCATAATCATGCCTGTAGGCCCCACTATTTGGGAGGTTGAGGCAGGAGGATTGTTTGAGCTTACAAGTTAAAAGACCAGCCTGGGAACATAAAAATATTCCTTATCAGAAATAGAAAACAAAATAACAAAAACTGTGATCATGACAGAAAGGTTCCATAAAGCCAAAAAGTTTTTAAATCATTGATATATGGGCTGGGGTTGTGGCTCAGTGGTGGAACACTTGCCAGCACCTGTGGGGCACTGGGTTTGATCCTCAGCACCACATAAAAATAAATAAATAAAATAAAGGTATTGTGTCCATATGCAACTAAAACAAATTAAAATCTTTTAAAAAATCATTGATATATGCTACAGTTATAATTCACATGTATGATCATCTAAGAGTTCCTTCCCCCCCCCATATTCCAAGTCTCTGACAGATATTCTAATGGAAATTATATGGTGATATGTGTGAAAAATCAGAGAATGGCAATAGAAGACACATAATCAAAGGCAAATGCCACATTTAGACAATGGGTTGCTTGCTTTATACACAATTAAAAATCTTTAGAAATACCTAGCAAAAAAATTACATTCATGAACTGGTATTAAATTATGGTTATTGGGCTGGGGATGTGGCTCAAGCGGTAGCGCGCTCGCCTGGCATGCGTGCGGCCCGGGTTCGATCCTCAGCACCACATACAAAGATGTTGTGTCCGCCAAAAACTAAAAAATAAATATTAAAATTCTCTCTCTCTCTCTCTCTCTAAAAAAAAATTATGGTTATTAATTCTAAATTAGAATAGGAAAATAAGAAGTATAAAACAAATGAAAAAAATTTTAACCTTTTAGAATAAAGGAAGATTATTTCCCTTCGATGAACTAATCTACAAATTTTTTTCAATGTAACCATAAAAAGTAAACCACATTTTGAAAATGCAAGTTACCTCTGAATGTTTTACTATAGCTTCTAAACAGAACATTTCCACTGTAGCTGAAGGAACTTCTCCAAAACTTTCAGCATAAGGAAGTCCATTTCCTCCAAAACACCATAAACCACCCTGAAATTAAGATAATTGAAATTTTTACTAAAATGTGACCAATATTTTTTGATTAACAAAAATAAATCTCTGAACTATATTCAGTATTAGAAAATTCTAACATGTAAAGAACTCAATGTTGCTTATTAGAATAGCAAACACAGGGAATTATCCCAGAAGAGAACAATTTTTGCATCCTTTCCCATTCTTTCCTCTTTGTCCTTTGATCGGAAAATGTGAAGATTAGCAATTAATTCTTTTAGATTAATTTATTTATTTTAATTAGGTATATACGCAGCAGAATGAACTTTGATTCATTGTATACAATTGTATACAATTGTAGCACAACTTTTCATTTCTCTGGTTGTACAAGATGTAGCCTCACACCATATGTCCAGTCATACATGTACTTAGGGTAATGATGTCCATTTCATTCTACTATTTTTCCTGCCCCCATGCCCCTCCCCAACCTTTCCTCTCCTTTGTTCAATCAAAGTTCCTCCATTTTTCCCATGCTCCCCCCTCCCCACCCCACCCCCTTTATGGATCAGCATCCACTTATAAGAGAGAACATTTGGCGTTTGGTTTTTGGGGATTGGCTTACTTCACTTAGCATGATATTCTCCAACTCCATCCATTTACCTGCAAATGCCATAATTCCATTCTCTTTTAATGCTGAGTAATATTTCATTGTGTATATATACCACAGTTTCTTTATCCATTCATTTATTGAAGGGCATCTAGGTTGCTTCCACAGTTTAGCTATTGTGAATTGATCTGCTATAAACATTGATGTGGTTGTGTTACTAATTCTTTATCAAGTAAGAAAGGCTCAGGACTGATCATAAAGTTCTAGTGTTATCTATTTCAGAACCCAGTAATTCATAGAATATTTTATTGTCCAGGACATGCTAACAAATCTACTGAAAATTTAATAATAAAATTTTTTAAAAAGTAAAAGCATTATCAGGCAAATTAAAAATAATGACTATGATGATAATGGTCATTGATGTTTTAATTCTTCCCAAGTTCAAATTCAAGTTCATATGGAAAAATAATTAGGATAATTACGAAACAGAAGAGTACTGAGCATTATTCCTAGTAGATATTAAAACATAGAGAAAAAAAATTAAAGGAAAATTTTCAATCTTACCACAGATCAAGGACTGTTCTAATATGCAACACTCTCCTGTAATCAGTGTGAAAAAGACCAACACATGGCATGGAAATAGTCCAAGGATCAAACAGAATGCTAATAGGAAAAGAAATACAATGCCTTTAAAATATGAAACAATGTTCAACATTGGTCACCACAGGCACACCAACTGAAAAGATACTGAGAAACATTTTCATCCACCAGATAGGTAAGGTTCTGGAGGGGAAGGCACCCCTATCACCCTGCTGCTGATAATATCAATGGCATAACTTGAGAGAACAACTGGACATCAGCCATCAAAATGACAAGTGCCCATGCCTTTTAACCATTTATCCTGACCAAATACACATGGACAAAATGAGAGAAACAAAGCTTTTTCCCTGAGGCCCTGTTCAGAAGAACAAAAGACTGAAACTAGGCTGGGCTGGGGCTCAGTGGTAGAGCACTTGCCTGGCACGTGTGAGGCACTGGGTTTGATCCTCAGCACCAAAAATAAATAAATAAATAAAGGTATCATGTCCATTTACAACTAAAAAAAATTTTTAAAAAAGACTGAAACCATCCAATATCCATCAACAGGGGTTCAGTTAAATAAATTATGGTGCAGTTTTAGGTATAAAAATTTTGAGTATCTTCACATATTGATATATACCAATCTCCAAGAAAACCCTATATAGGAAAAAGTATGTTTAGAACAGTGTGTGCCATGTGTTGTTACCATTTATGTAAAAGTGTGTGTGTGTGTGTGTGTGTGTGTGTGAGAGAGAGAGAGAGAGAGAGAGAGGGAGAGAGAGGGAGAGGGAGGGAGGGAGGGAGGGAGAGAGAGGGTGGGAGGATGGGTTACGGTATGAGAGATAGAAGGGATAAAAAGAAGACTTACTGAATCTCTTTTTGAAATCCTTCACCTTGAACTAAGGATCATAACTGTGTGCATACAGACCATGTGCTGACAATTACAAGATAATGCCTTTCAAAAATACCTATAGAGCTGGATGTGGTGGCATACACCAGGAATACTCAGCAGGCTGAGACAGGATGGAAAGTTCAAGACCAGCCTCAGCAACTTAGTGAGACTATGTCTCAAAATAAAATAAAAACGCTTTTAAAATTCTCTGGTTTGGAGCTCTGTGCCCTCCTGTATCCCAATGACTCTTAAGTTTGGCCTTTTAATGTTATCCCATATCTCTTGGATGTTCTGCTCATGGTTTCTTAGCAGTCTTGCTGAACTGTCTATGTTCTTCTCAAGTTGAAATACTTTGTCTTCATTGTCTGATGTTCTATCTTCTACGTGATCTATTCTGCTGGTAGTATTGTCAATTGAGGTTTTAAGTTGGTTTATTGCTTCCTGCATTTCTAGGATTTCTATTTGTTTGTTCTTTATTACTTCTAGCTCCCTGTGAAATTGATCTTTTACTTCCTGGATTTGTTTCTGTAGTTCCTTGTCAATGTGATCTTTCATTGCCCTAATATCCAGAGTATACAAAGAACTCAAAAAATTAGATAATAAGATAACAAATAACCCAATCAACAAATGGGCCAAGGACCTGAACAGACACTTCTCAGAGGAGGACATACAATCAATCAACAAGTACATGAAAAAATGCTCACCATCTCTAGCAGTCAGAGAAATGCAAATCAAAACCACCCTAAGATACCATCTCACTCCAGTAAGATTGGCAGCCATTAAGAAATCCAACAACAACAAGTGCTGGCGAGGATGCGGGGAAATGGGTACACTTGTTCATTGTTGGTGGGACTGCAAAATGGTGCAGCCAATTTGGAAAGCAGTATGGAGATTTCTTGGAAAGTTGGGAATGGAACCACCATTTGACCCAGCTATTCCCCTCCTCGGTCTATTCCCTAAAGACCTAACAAGAGCATGCTACAGGGACACTGCTATATCGATGTTCATAGCAGCACAATTCACGATAGCAAGATTGTGGAACCAACCTAGAAGCCCTTCAATAGATGAATGGATTAAAAAAATGTGGCATTTATACACAATGGAGTATTACTCTGCAATAAGAAATGACAAAATCATAGAATTTGGAGGGAAATGGATGGCATTAGAGCAGATTATGCTAAGTGAAGCTAGCCAATCCTTAAAAAACAAATGTCAAATGTCTTCTTTGATATAAGGGGAGTAACCAAGGACAGGGTAGAGATGAAGAGCTGGAGAAGAAGAATAACATTAAACAGGGATGATAGGCGGGAGGGAAAGTGAGAGTTAAGGGAAATTGCATGGAACTGGAAGGTGAGCCTCAGGGTTATACACAATTACATATAAGAGGAAAGGAGGAGTAGGAGAAAAATTATATAAGTGGAAGAAACGATTTATAGTAGAGGGGATGGAGAGAGAGTAGGGGAGGGGAGGGGAGGGGAGGGGTGAGGGGACAGTGGAGAATGGGATAGACAGCAGAATACATCAATCACTAGAAAGGCAATTTGTAAATCAATGGAAATGTAACTGATGTGACACAGCAATCTGTATACGGGGTAAAAATGGGAGTTCATAACCCACTTGAATCAATCTGTGAAATATGGTATAATAAGAACTATGTAATGTTTTGAACAACCAACAATAAAATAATTAAAAAAAAAAAAAAAAAAAACGGCTGGGGGTGTTGTTCAGTGGTACAGCACCCTTAGGTTCAATTCCCAAAACCACTCCCCCACCTCAAAACAAATACATACATAAAATCCAATGTGTTCTATAGAAAATAATATCTTTGGCTGGGTGCAGTGGCGCACGCCTATAATCCCAGTGGCTTGGGGAAGCAGGAAGGTCATGAGCTCAAAGCTAGCTTCAGCAATGGCAAGGTGCTGAGGTACTCAGTAAGACCCTATCTCTAAATAAAATACAAAATAGGGCTGGGAATGTGGCTCAGTGGTTGAGTATCCCTGAGTTCAATCCCCAGTACCAAAAAAGAAAGAAAAAAAAATCTTTAAGATTCTGTATTTTCACAATAGCGAAGCTATGGAGCCAACCTAGGTGTCCTTCAACAGATAAATGGATAAAGGAAATGTGGTATATATACACAATGGAATGTGGAGAGAGGAGGATAGGAATAGGAAAGACAGTAAAATAAATCTAACAATTTTCCTATGTACAGATATGAAAACACCTAAGTGAATCCTACCATCGTGTACACTCACAGAATGGTGTCCTAATTAGAATAAGTTATATTCCATGCTTGTATATTATCAAAATGCATTTTACTGTCAAGTACAACTGAAAAGAAACAATTTTTTAAAAATTCTACATTTTGAGATAGTTCATAATGTTCATGTCTCAGCAAACCAACTAAATGTTCAAAGGAATTTTGGGCCACTTTATAATTTTTATTCATGCCTTCTTCTCCAATATAGTATATGTTTTTTTCCAAGATTACTTACTTGCAGGTCAAAAAATTCACACTTATTCAATTAAGTAATTGTGAAGAGACTAGCTCATTGAAAGCCATTCTCTTCTCTGACAGAGATAATAGTAAATATTGGATTGGAAGATTTGGGGGGGACGGGATTTTTTTTGGGGGGGTGCTAGGGATCAACCCAGGCCAATGAGCCTGCAAGGCAAGTACTCTACCACTGAGTTATACCTCCAGCCACCATAAGGGTGTGTGTGTGTGTGTGTGTGTGTGTGTGTGCGTGTGTGTGTGTGAGAGTATGTATGTTTTAAAGATTTATCAACACATCCTAGCATGTCCACGGTCCTGAGTTCAATTCCCAGAAACACAGGGAAAATAAAAAGATTTACCACTACAACCTGACTCCCCCAAACCTTTCTTCCCACTTTGTATACTAAAATCACCTGACCACTTTCTACACTAAATACCCCAAGGAAAGAAAGGAGCTAAGGTAAAGAAAAACATGCAGGATTTTAGTTTTTCTTGATCATTTCTGTGGCATGAAATAACAGTGCAATTCCAATTCCACAGTTGCTGTTGGCAAACTGGTGAGCTGGCAGGTTGTGTGGCAGTAAGCATGGGCAAAAGGGAGGAATGTAGAGGTGCTCAGTCCTGGGATGGCCATGTGGACTGCATTCTAACTCCTAACATGAAAACACACATACAACTGCTACTTTATCACTGGATTAAAATATAACAGGAGTAAATAAATTCGTAAAGATTTAAGAAATGCTGTATCAAATTCTAGATGCAACCAAAAAAATGAATTAAGGATTAAAGAAATGCATAGGAAAAGCTGAAGAGTGAATGTTCACAATGAAGGGTAAGGTATAAAAATTTAAAAACAGCTTACTAAAGTATAAGAGAAAACATCAACCAAGTAGGTACTAAAGCACTTATATCTATATTATATATTAATCATAGGTATGTCCAAGTACTTTATGTAGAAATTTTAAAAATTATGATCCTCAAAATGAGTCTCAATGTCACTTTGATTTAACAGGGTATTTTTCACTTGTCAACAAGTTTTTAACAGCAGAATGATTTAATACATTAAATGGATGTCTTCTTACCACATAATCTAAGTTCCAGTTAAGCATAATCTTTAGGATTACTTTTATTTTTGTCTTTGTCATGTAAAAGTACTTTGATTAATAATGGAAATATCACACTTGTTATTTATTTAAGCTACATATAAATCTGGGCATGATCTAGCTCTTTTAGCAATATTATGGCTCTTTATTTGATGGATACTTATGAGGAAATATTATGTGTGAAATTCTGTACTTGGTACTGGGGAGATTACTGACTACTGGGAGAGAATTAAATAAATAAGCAAGCAAATGAAAATATAAATAAAGAATGGGAAGCATGCTATGAAGGGCACTATAAGCAACGGACATTTGAGATACGAGGAAGGTCTCGGAGGAGCTTCCTTGCTGAATCTGCAGGCTGACAGGGAGGCAGCATGTGACATGTACCCAGAGGCATGGGGTTCCAGACAGAGAGAGCACAGGGAGCTACACAGTCAGCAAGTTCAAGGAATGGAGAGGAGGCCAGGTGGCAGAAGCACAGTGAGCACAAGGGAGAGTGGGAAGAACAGGTCAGAAGGCAGTGAAGACATAATGCTCAAGCCAGCCAAGGCGAAGGCAGTTGAGAGGTATGACAGTTGAGAGGCAGTTGAGAGGTATGTCTACACGCCTAGGAAAAAAGCACTTTGAAATAAGCAGATTCACCCATAGCCAGAGTCAGGGCTGGGAGTTATAAGGATGACAGTGGTTTGTTCATTCCTTGAACTGCACAGGTTGCATGCAGGAACTTGGAAAAGCAAGGAAGCCTGCCCATCTATCTGAAAGCAAGCTCACAACCTCCCGTTCTGCGTAAACATTTATGTCTTTATGCAGGTTTCCACATCCTCTGGCATTCAAGAAATCTCCATCCATAGCATCATATCACTTAGCTTTCCCACTTCTTGGTATTTTCCCCAAAGATCTAAAGTCAGCATAGCAATACAGCCACCTCAATACTTACTGCAGCACAATTCACAATAGCTAAATTATGGAATCAACCCAGGTGCCCACCAATAGATGAATGAATGCATTAAACTGTGAGTCAGCAAAGGAAACAATCAAGAGAGAGCCTACAGAATGAGGGAAAATCTTTGCCACCTACCCCTCAGATAAAGCATTAATCTCCAGGATATAAAGAACTCAAAAAACTTAACACCAAAACAATTAATAACCCAATCAATAAATGGGCAAAGGAACTGAACAGAGACACTTCACAAAAGATGAAATATGATCACTCAATAAATATATAAAAAAATGTTCAACGTCTCTAGCAATTAGAGAAATGAAATCAAAACTACTCTAAGATTTCATCTCACTCCAGTCAGAATGGCAATTATAAGGAATACAAGTAATAAAAAATATCAGTGAGGATGTGGGGAAAAGGTACACTCATATGTTGCTGGTGGGATTGCAAATTGGTGCCCAAAGGACTTAAAGTCAGCATACTACAATGATGTGGCCACATCAATGTTTATAGCAATTCAATTCACTATAGCTAAGCTATGGAAGTAACCTAAGAGCCTTCAACAGATAAATGGATAAAGAAAATGTGGTATATATACACAGTGGAATATTATTCAGCTATAAAGAAGAATGAAATTATGGCATGTGCCAGTAAATGGATGGAGTTGGAGAATATCATGCTAAGTGAAATAAGCCAATCTCAAAAACCCAAAGTCCAAATGTTCTCTCTGACATGCAGATACTAACACACAATAATGGGGAGGGGGAGAACAAAAGTTCATTGGATTAGACAAAGGGGAATGAAGGGATGGGTCAGGGGTTGGAAATAGGAAAAAGAGTAGAATGAATCAGACATAACTTTCCTATGTTCATATATGAATACACAACCAGTGTAACTCCACATTATGCTCAATCACAAAAATGGGATCCTAATTAGAATAAATTATACTCCATGTATATATAATACATCAAAATACACTCTACTGTTATGTATATCTAAAAAGAATTAAAGAAAACATTGCCAACAAAAAAAATTGTGATGTATATACATAATGGAGTTCAACTCAACCATAAGGAAGAATGAAACTATGGCATCTGCCAGCAAAGAGATGGAAATGGAGAATATCATGTTAAGTGAAACAAGCCAAACTCAGAAACTCAAAGGTCAAATGTTTTCTCTTATAAGACTAAGACTAAGCTAATTTCATAGAGATTCTAGGAAGTTACAGGGGTTAACTTCCTGTGAAGCTACTTACACCTACCCTAGGCCACAGGTCCTCTTCCAATTCCACGTCCCCTCCCCTCCACCTACTTTCCCTCCCTCTGTCCTGGCTCCTTCCTCCTCTGTAGAGGACTCTAGAAACCAGACCCTGAGTTCATGGAGGGTTCTGTATGGTGCAGGGAGGGGTCAAACAGTCAGGTGTCCCTTACTGTACACACAGAACAGATATTCTTCATATATATTTAATATATATGAAGCATACCTGTTTGTAGGGCATGATGTAACATGTGGGGCATGTTGCATCAGAAAAGAGGAAACCTAACTTGCTAACTTGCTACCCGCTTCCTGGTCCTGGGGCCACATGTGGCTAAGATGGCGCCTGGCAATCAGCCAGGAGGAGGTGCTGTAGGTGGTGACGAAAAATCAGATGACCTCTAGGATAGGCTCAGAACCCTCGGCCCCTGTTTCCCATTACGGCCTGTAGGATGGGTGTACATGAACTCTCCCCACCCTGCTGACCTTTATCCTGATTGGGTCCTGTACATTATATTAGCTGTGTGGGTTTTCTCAATAAATGAGATCCTGTTTTGACTGGTCTCCCTGGCCCGTCTGATAGTCCTCCGGTGAGGGAGGGCTGGGTGCCGGCGGCCAGTCGACCTTTGCCTTTCTTGGCTAGTCCTGGTAGGGCGTGCTTTCCCCATCTCTCCCGCAGGTCAGGAGGAAACAGGGGGCTAAAAACCCCGTCATCTGTTCTGTGTGTACAGTAAGGGACACCTGACTGATAATTCCGGACCACAAGATTTTAGCTCGACCATTCTTACACCAAGCCCCTAAAAGCCTTGTGATGGGAAACCCTCTTGATGCACCCTATCCACTGTTCTCCAGACTCCAGACAGATTGACAATAACATCAAAAATAAATCTCTGGGGCTGGGGTTGTGGCTCAGTGGTGGAGCGCTAGCTAGCATGTGCCAGGTGCTGGGTTTGATCCTCAGTACCACAGAAAAATAAACAAATAAAATAAAGGTATTGTGTCCAACCACAACTAAAAATTAATAAATAAATCTCCATTCATAATGGCTATGCTTCTGGTCCCCAGTTGTTCCTTCAGGCACCTAAGGTCCTCTTAGGGAGACTGTACACGGGGACAAGGTGACTGACTCCAAGTATCCAGATGGCAACCTGGACTCTGACTTCAATAAACCACAGGTGTGGCTCTGTCAGCAGTAGAAAGCACAGATATTTTCATATCACATCACATTTGTCACAGCCATCTGATAAGGTGATTATAACTTATTATTCCTTTGAATGTCAATTATCAGAGAAGTTGCATTTTCTCATACTGATGATCCAGAATCTACACTGCTTTTCAGAATTCCCTAGTAATAACTATTTGAGATTAACACATGAGCATATTAGTCTATATTTTCATAATCTTTTTTTTAATATTTATTTATTTATTTTTTAGTTTTCGGCGGACTCAACATCTTTGTTTGTATGTGGTGCTGAGGATCAAACCCGGGCCGCACGCGTGCCAGGCGAGCGCGCTACCGCTTGAGCCACATCCCCAGCCGCTATTTTCATAATCTTATTCAGCTAAGCATAAAAGCATTCACACTGATATACAATTAAAACGTAAAATTTACATATTAAACTGAGACATATAAAGCTTCCACTTTCCCCAGCTCCTTCCACTGAAAGGGTCTAAAAGCAACATTATCAGCAATGAGCTTACCTACCCCAGAGCTTGGCTTCTAAATTCAACCAGACCTAAAATGAACTAGAATTTCTTTAAGAATAAACTGATCCCAGTACCACAGCAAGAAATGTTTAAAATGATCCAAAAAATAAGGAGTACTCCAAAAATAACACAGATATTCCAAAAGACATGGAGCCAACCTTAAAGGGCTCCTCCCACAGCCAAATATGGAATATTCTAAATATCATCATCTCTAGCAAATCAATATAATAATGTATGAGCCTATAAGGATAAGAAAGTAAGAATGCAAGAAAAATGGAGGGATGAATGAGGGAAAGCTTTTCCTTATGTAGAATACTAACTTGTGAGTAAGAAATAATCTAAATGGAGAAAAAGCACTATTTTTTTTCCCCATACAGGGGTGATACTAAGACCACGGGCTGGAAGTTTGAAGCACAGAAAAATCTCATAGTCTCAAAGTATCTCCTTTCTCTACAGATCTCATATTCATTACAAATATAAAAACATTAACATTAAAGCAGAGAAACCTGGCAGATGTCACTTTAACCAACTGGACAAAGTTAACATGTGCAACAGGGGGAGGAACTGGCATCATGGGCTTCTGAATGTGATGCACTGAGTAGGTTACAAAACCACCAGGGTCATATCCCTGTAATAAATGAACATCTGAACCTAATCATAGAGAAGTGTAAGACACTAGACTGAAGGGCGTTCTATAAACCACTCCTCAAAGACAGGGATGAGATGGAAATTAATGCTGAAGAAATTTCCCAGATACGCGACTAAAGAAACAAGATCAAAACATGCAATGCTTAATCCTAGTCTAGCTCTTGGATCATATTGTTATTTTTTAATACCTTTATTTTATTTATTTATTTATTTATTTTTATTAATGTGGTGCTGGGGGTCAAACCCAGTGCCTCATGCATGCTAAGCAAACATTCTATCACTGAGCCATAACCCCAGCCCTGGATCATATTCTTTTTTTTTTTTTTTAATATTTAGTTTTTAGTTGTAGGTAGACACAGAATATCTTTATTTCATTTTTATGTGGTGCTTAGGATTGAACCCAGTGCCTCATGTGTGCTAGGCAAGTGTGCTACCACTGCATAGTACTGGCACCAAAACAGGCCAGTAGACCAATGGTACAGAATAGAGGACACAGAGACTAACCCACAAAATTACAATTATCTTACATTAAACAAAGGTGCCAAAAACATGCACTGGAGAAAAGATAGCACCTTCAACAAATGATGCTGGGAAAACTGGAAATCCATATGCAACAAAATGAAATTGAACCCCTATCTCTCACCATGCACAAAACTTAACTGAAAATGGATCAAGGACCTAGTAATTAAACCAGAGACTCTGCATCTAATAGAAGAAAAAGTAGGCCCTAATCTTCATCATGTGGGATTAAGCCCAACTTCCTTAATAAGACTCCTATTGCACAAGAATTAAAAATAAGAATCAATAAATGGGATGGATTCAAACTAAAAAGTTTTTTCTCAGCAAAAGAAACAATCTGTGAGATGAACAGAGAGTCTACATCCTGGGAACAAATTTTTACCCCTCATACATCAGATAGAGCACTAATCTCTAGGGTATATAAAAAACTCAAGAAGCTAAGCACCAAAAACACAAATAACCCAATCAATAAATGGGCCAAGGACCGGAACAGACACTTCTCAGAAGAGGATATAAAATCAATCAACAAATATATGAAAAAAATGCTCATCTCTAGCAATCAGAGAAATGCAAATCAAAACTACTCTAAGATATCATCTCACTCCAGTCAGAATAGCAGCTATTATGAAGACAAACAACAACAACTGTTGGTGAGGATGTAGGGAAAAAGGTACACTCATACATTGCTGGTGGGATTGCAAATTTGGTGCAGCCAATTTGGAAAACAGTATGGAGATTCCTTGGAAATCTGGGAATGGAACCACCATTTGACCCAGCTATTCCTCTTCTCAGACTATACCCAAAGGACTTAAAAAAGCATACTACAGGGACACAGCCACATCAATGTTTACAGCACCACAATTCACAATAGCTAAACTGTGGGGTCAACCTAGATGGCCTTCAGTGGATGAATGCATAAAAAAATTGTGGCATTTATACACAATGGAATATTACTTAGCATTAAAAAAGAACAAAATCATGGCATTTGCAGTTAAATGGATACACTGGAGAAGATAATACTAAGTGAAGTCAGCCAATCCCCCCAAAACAAATGCCGAATGTTTTCTCTGATATAAGGGGGGGTGACTCACAGTGGGGTAGGGAGAGTATGGAAGGATTAGATTAATTCTAGATAGGAAGAGGCGTGGGAGGGAAAGGAAGGGGGAAGGGGATTAGCAAGGATGGTGGAATGTGATGGTCATCATTATACAAAGTACATGTATGAAGACTTGAAATGGGTGTCAACATACCTTATATACAAACAGAGATAAGAAAAATTGTAGTATATATGTGTATTGAGAATTGTAATGCAAAAAAAAAGTACATGTATAATGGCATAAATTGACATGAACATACTTTATATACAGAGATACGAAAATTTGTGCTCTATATGTGTAATAAGGATTGTAATGCATTCCACTGTTGTCATGTATTTTTAAAAAATAATAAAATCAATTAAAAAAAATGGTCATATGAGGACTGGGGCTGTGGCTCAGTGGTAGAGCGCTCGTCTCTCATGTGTAAGGTCCAGGGTTCGATCCTCAGCACCACATAAATAAAAGTATTGTGTCCACCTACAACTAAGAAAATAATTTTTAAAAAAGTCATATGAATTACTTTTTCAGACATCAGTCTGCTAGTGAAAAATCTTTAAAATGAGCCAAATGAGATGGGTAGGGGAAGGGGAGAGAAAAGGGGCTGAAGCTATAACTTTTGGGTAAAGTGGCACGGTGGTATTAAAGCACTTTCTCTCTTTTCACTTGGAAAATGTTAGGAAATGTAAAAACAGAACCTTATGAAAGGTAGAGGAATACTAACCACACAGTAACCAGGTGAGGAATCAGGTCTGGCATGGGAATGTAGCAGAGGGGCTACAGCAGAGCACAGCAGAGCACCCAAGTCCCCATCATGACCCTGTCTATAAATAGCCTGGACATGGCCATGCCCAAACTATCAAGCGTTAAACAGGGCCTGCCAAAATTTTCCCTGGCTTCCAGATGAAAAGGAGAGCCTGAGAATAAAAAGGGAAACATAGATTTAGGTAAGAAACTCCTGAGAATAACAGGCCCATTCTTGAGCACAAATAACAAAAGAAAAAAATATATAAATCTAACTTCTTCAAAATTTAAAATGTTGAGCTGGTTATGGTGGCACCTGCCTATGGTTCCAGCTACTCAAGAGAATGAGACAGGAGAATTGCAAGTTCAAGGCCAGACTGGGCAACTTAGTGAGACCCTGATTTAAAAAAAACAAAACAAACAACAACAACAAAAAAAACTTGTACATGAATGTTGATATTGGGAAATAATAAAAAAATACACATTTGGTCTCTGCCCTGGTTCCTGAGAGACAGCTCCTAAAACTCTTGGAATCTCCAGAGTGAGAAGAGTACCTTTGTATGCTAATGAGATGACTGGTGGCTAGGGTCCCCATATAGTTTCAGGAAGGGGCTAGTAACCAAAAAGACCAAGGTAGCATTAGAGGGTTGGGAGTTTCAGCAGCCAAACCCCAAACCTTTGGGAGAGAGGGGGGCTTAAAGATTGGGCCCATCACCTGCAGCCAATCATGTTGTCAATTGTGCCAATATAATGAGCCTCCATAACCCCCCAAAAAGGACAGGGTTCAGAACATGTGGCGCTTCCTGAGGGGTATGCAGAAGGCATGGATACTCTGTGCTCCTTCCCACCCCTTGCCCTTGGCATCCCTTCCATCTGACTATTCTCTCGTGTCCTTTATAATAAATTGGTGAGTATACGTGTTTGTGTTCTACAACCATCCTAGCAAATTAATCAGACCTGAAGGAAGAGTTCATGGGAACCCAATGTCTAAAGAGTCAATCAGAAGTGCAGGTAACAACCTGCAGCTTGTGGTTGGCACCTGAGGTAAGGGCAGTCTCAGGGCAGAACTCTCAACCTATGGGTTTAATGCTATCTCCAGGCAGACAGTATCAAAACTGAGTTGAATTAGAGGACACCCAACAGAGTGGTGTGTAGGCAAAAGGTCACACATGAGGTGATTCCATTACATGAAATACAATAGGCAAACCACAGACGGAAAAGATCAGTGGTTACAGGGTGAAGAGGAAGGGAGTGGAGAGTGAATGTTGATGGGTACTGGCCTTCTTCCTCGGATGGTTATAACATGCTGGATTAAATTATGATGACTGCCCAACTCCATGAGTATAGTAAAATCCAATGAATTGTGTATTTTAAAAGGATTGTATGGATGGGCATGGTGCAGTACACTTATAATCCCAGTAACATGGGAGGCTGAGGCAGGAGGATTGCAAATTTAAGGTAACCTTAGAAATGTAAGAAAACCCTAAGCAATCTAGCACAAGCCTGTCCCAAAATAAAAATAAAAACGGGCTGGGGATATAGCTCAATGGGTTCAATTCCCAGAACCAAAGAAATAAAAATACCTCTGGGTTCAATTCACAAAACCAAATAAATAAACAAATAGGTAATTTATGGTATGTGAATTATATCTCAATAAAACTGTTATTTAAAAAAAAAAACTGGTTCAGGGCTGGGGGATATAGGCTCAGTTGGTAGAGTGCTTGCCTCATATGTACAAGGTCCTGGGTTCAATCCCCAGCACCACAAAAAAACAAAACAAAAACACTAGTTCAAGAGGAAATATCATCATGGATTTAAGGCCTTTTAAGAAAAAGGTCATTGCTCTGCCCTGTTACTTGGCTGTCTGAGGCCCCAGTCTACCTGCTTTACCCTCATGTACAACTATGCAAGATGTCCTTCTAGTGATGGGTTCTATACTCTACCTTCCACTAAGAAGAACCAGATCTCCTTGAAAAAGTAGCCCATACATGTTACAGGGTAGGGAGGAGCCAGAGAGCCAGGGACAGCTTACTGTCAGAAAACAAAGGTACTTTCACAGGCACCTCATGAATGGAATTAAAAGGTTAAGGAGATCAGCCCAAGGAAGGGCTGTCATGACCAGGCAATGGCATCTTGAGCATACATAAAAAATAACACTGGTTAGAATTCACTGGAGTGATTCTAGATCTGGCCCCAAAGGGGAAATTATACAAAGTATACTAGACTACATATTGATGCATCCCTAATTTTTCATAAAAGGTAAAATGAGAAAAAGATAAAGTCATTCCACTGAAAGAATATAGAATATTATGATTTGTTTTACTGATAAAGCAAATTGGCCTCTTTGAGTAGATTACATCATTATTATTTATTTTTCTCCTAGAGATGTAAGATTTTATTTAAAAAATACTGAGATGAGAGCACAAGACTGGGATTCAGCGACAGCCTCAGACGGGCCTGAAGTAGGAGGCTGTTTAGGACGCCACATCCAGGACACCTTCCTTGGACATACAAGGAAGACGACCGTGGGATTGTGCTGGGAGGTTTCGTGCTGGTTGTGGATCTAGTGAATGGCCCACAGCTGAAACATTAGGAGCACAAGAAGCAGAGGGGGAGGGGGACAACATGAAAATCTGCATCAGGGTGACTTTTCCATCTCCAGGGGAGTTGGGTGCCCCTGGAAGTACTGTGAGAGCTCTGACCTGACTGACCTTCAGCGAAGCTCTGTTCTCTTCCCTGTGTCAGACTCTCCTTGGGTTTTCACATCCTTGCCGCTACAACTTTATGTCTTGTAATCGCCTCCTGGCATCCTCCTATCAATCTCAGCTCTATCCCTAGGAGCAGCCACATTGGCAGACAAGGGTCCACCGTCATCAGCACAAAACATACAGAGCTTGAATTTAACACATAATGGGAAACCACTAGAGGACTTACACGGGGGCATGATAGAATCTGTTTTGTTTTATTTTTTTCTGGTTTTAGAGATCAAACCCAGGGTCTGACCCATGCTGTGCAAGTGCTCTATCCCTGAGCCGCACCACCTGTCTTAACTAATGTTTTTTAAAAAAATCTCTCTTTAAAAGCTCAGTGCACCTGTGGTCTCAAGTTACTCAGGAGGATGAGGCAGAAGATCACTTGAGCCTAAGAGTCTGAAACCAGCCTAGGCAACAGAGCAAGACCCTGTCTCAAAAAAAAAAAAAAAAAAAAAAAAAAAAATCCCTTTGATTGTAGGGAGGAAAAAGAACTGAAGAGACAGGTAAGGAGCTTGCTACATCCTCTAGTCAAGAGGTATGCAGCTCAGGGGCAGAGCACTTGCCCTGCATGTGTGAGGCACTGGGTTTGATCCTTACCATTACATTAAAAAATAAGAATAATAAATAAAGGCATTCTATCAATCTACAACTACAAAAAAAATTACAAAAAAAAAAAAAAGGTATGAGTGCTATGAGTTGATATAGATGTGAAAAGAAAGCCTCCTGGACCCAGCAAGACAGCATTCTCAGCTTCTATTGGACCCTCTCACCACATGCATATAGGATGTTTGATAAAGTATAAAAAAAATTATTTAAAATATTCTTTAGACAAGCTCTAAAGAAAAAAAGAAAAGATGGGGTAGAACTAAAGTCAACACTAGGCAAAGGAGGTGATCAAGGGAAAGGGCGGCTCTGGAGATGGGATCTGAACACACTGAGGTCTCATTCTGTCAGAGCTCGATTTGAGATTTCTGCACAAAGAAAGGCCCTGAATAGCTGCCTCCTCTCCAACAGGGGGTGTGGAAAAACTCTTCCCTCCTGCCCATGAAAGCAACAAGAAAGCCTGTTGTTGCTCAGGGATTTGGGTGGGGAAAATGTGTTCTGCAAAAAATCACAATCCTAAGATCATGATAAATCTGAATTTATACTACATCAGTGCCACAGAAGTTCCAAACTAAGAAATGAACGTAAAGATCTAGTCCTAGTTGGGAATGGTGGTGCATACCTGTTATCCCAGCAGCTCAGGAGGCTTAGGCAGGAGGATCATGAGTTCAAAGCCAGCCTCAGCAAAAGTGAGGTGCTAAGCAACTCAGTGAGACTCTGTCTCTAAATAAAATAAGGCTGGGGATGTGGCTCAGTGGCCAAGTGCCCCTGAGTTCAATCCCCAGTACAAAAAAATATAAATAAATAAATAAAGATCTAGATCTATAAAAGTAAAACTCCTGGGGCACCCAGGAGAACCAACACAAAACAGCTCTATGGGGGACATCTATAATGGTGCCTGGAAGTCCCACAGGAAGCAAACACTTTGGTCAAAAGTAAACTCACAGTCAAAAGGCTCAGCCCATGTAAAGAAACAATCCATCATAAGGGAGAGCTAATGCCAGCACAAACAGGAATGGATTCCCCCCAAAAGTGAAATTATACAAGCACCTCTTTTCCTTTTTTTCCCTCCAGCACAGGGAAAAATGTGTTCTGCAAAAAATCTACAACCTCTACCACTGAGCTACATCCCTTTTTACATTTTATTTTGAGACAGGGTCTCATTAAGTTGCTCATGCTGGCCTTGAACTTGCAATCCCCCTGCTTCAGCTCCTGATTCACTGGAATTACAGGATTATAGTGCCACCAGGCCTGAAAACCTGTACCTCTCTTGCATGCTTCTGTGACTGATTATTTACATGACTCTCTGTTTTCCCTGACATCTGGCCCAATGCATAGCACAAACCAGAAGTCAGTCTGTTTATTCAGTAACTGGGCAAATGGCTGTTCTAAGGTTCTAAGAACTAGTCACAATACGTTAGAAGGAGTAAGAACTAAAAAATATTTCCTGAATGAATAAATGAGCAAACCTTCTGAGCAGCCAGACTTTGGCTGCTTTCACTAAGGGCCAAGGATGTAAAATACTGGATACACTCATCTAGTTCTGTTTGAGGTAAAGAAGCCAGCAACTGTCTGAGTTCTTCTTCAATGGAAGAATCCTGAAATAAAAGGAAAAGAAAATATAAACAAACTCAACAGCTGAGTATAAAGAAACCTCAAAGAATCAAAGTCAAAATACAAAAAAAAACCACACACAAATATATACATATATACTATATTATATATTAGCAGAGATAAATTAGTGCTTTTAGACTTGAAAACACTTACCCACCCAGGTAAACACTTAATTTTGAATTCTATACTTTCCTGTCTGTTACTGCATCTGAAAGACGTATTGCAAAATATTAACTCTCAACTTTCACCTCAGAGGCTTTTTGACATCTTGACTCAAAATAAATAAATAAATAAACAAAATTTTTAAAAATTAAAAAAAATTTAAATGATTATACCCTTTCTAACCAGTGATTGCTTTTTTTAAACTATTTATTTTAGTTATAGGTGGACACATAATATCTTTATTTCATTTTTATGTGGTGCTGAGGATTGAACCCAGTGCCTCATGCATGCTAGGTGAGTGCTCTGCCACAACCCCAGCCCCAGTGATTGCTTTTTAAATCCAAAATTCTTTACTATCTCATTTTCCCTTTTAATTAATATCTTACATATTCACTTTTCTATTTTTTAAGAACTGACAGCTTACATAGAAGCTTCTAAGAGTTTCATTTAAACATACTTTAAGTCAGGAGTAGTGGCATGAACTTCTGGTCCCAGCTACTTGGGAAACTGAAGCAGGAAGACCACTTAAGCCCACAAGTTCAAAAACAGACTTGGTAACAGTGAGACCAACCCAAACAAACATGTTTATCTATGTTCAAAACAGAGGCTCTCAACCCAGGACTCCCCCACCCCCAGGAAATACTTAGCAATGTCTGGAGACATTTTTAGTTGTTCCAACTTGGATGAGGGGGTGCTGTTGGTGTCTAAGGAATGGAGTCCAGAGATGCTGTTAAACCTTCTACAAGGTATACAGCCTGCTTCAAAATACAGCCTGGCCCAAAATATCAACAGTTAAATTTGAGAAAACCTGATCTACATATGGCAAACTCAGATCAAGGGACTGACTCATAGATATCAATATGAAGTCATCTAATGGTGTAGTGGCTCCCCATCCCCAAAGATAGAAAATTATCTTGAAAGAACAGCCCATCTGGAGGAATCAAATTTTCATATGAAAATTAACATTCAGTTTGACATCCTAGTTTACTTGCTTGTGAAAATTAGCTAACAACTACTTTTTTAAAGTTTATTTTGCATCCACAGAGAAGATAATATGTTAAGGTGTTTTTCACTCTGGATTATATTATTTACTTACTTCTTTTAAAGATGGCAAAGGAGGCGGTGGGAGAAAAAAGCGAAGATCACTCTCTTTACTTCGTGCCAAACCAATAAGAGTCCTAGCATCACAGGCCTGAGCGATTATTCTATACTGATAATCTGTTGTAAAAGGAGATTTTTTTGTAAACACCCAAAGTACCTATTATTGTCACAAGAACTAAATGAACAAACTACTTTAAAGCACCCATTTTTAAACTTTTCTACAGGTTTATAATAAAAAATTTCCCAAGTATTTTTTCTCATTTTCAATGCCTGATTATACAACATTTCCACAACAGATCTCACAAGTCCCTTTAATATTTATCTGGGGACCAGGTCATGATTCAGCTAATTTTTTGGAAAAAATAAAGCTCAAACATAAAAATTGGTAAGTTAGAATCAGTATAGGTTCTTCTTTTTTAATAATTCCAGCATTCAAGAGCTGTTTTTAAGCCAGGACAGTAGTATACACCTATAATCCCAGCTACTAGGCCAACCTAGGCAGTTAAGGGGGATCCTGTTCCAAGATTTTAAAATAATAAAAAGGGCTGAGAGTGTAGCTCAGTAGCAGAGCACTTGCCTAGCATACGTGAGGCCCTGGGTTCAATGCCCAGTATGACCAAAAAAAAAAAAAAAAGCTATTTGATCATGACATAAAACACAAGTTGCATTAAAGTCTTTGTCTGGTGGTGAAGGGGATGGTACTTTGGCATCAGTGACATCCATGAATATTTAGTCTGAGATTCCAGATGGTAGAACTCTGATTCAAACATACCCTCTTTATGTAGCAAAACAAAATTCCAGCCACTGAAGGGACATTCTTTTCAATAACAGCAGCTAATAAACTGGGCAAATACTTCAAGGTCATGTACATTTGCAAAATATACATGCAAGGGATCCTCCCTGATTTTTCTGATGCAGTAAGTCTGGAATGGAGCCCTGGAGGGCAGATTTTGAAAGAGACTTTTATTCTAAGTCTTCACTAACATTAAGTGAAATTAGTATAATTATCTCTACCAACCAATCAATAAATTAACTTACATGAAGACAGAGATCTTATTCTAAGACTAAACTTTTCTTTGAGAACATCAGTTTTTTTTCCATTGTTCATTTTTCACTACTAATAAATTAAAGTTTAATCCACGGACTATAATCAGAGCAGATTTGATCTTTCATTCAAACACTTTCACCATATAACTCGTGATTTTTAAATACAATATTTTAAACATTTCTTAAAAAATATACACACACAATTAGATACATTTAGCTAATTATTAGTATTCGAACCAAGTAGATTATCAAAGTGAAAGTAAAGATAATAGTATGGTGTAGCAAATAATAAAATATATTTTATTAAATAGGAACCAAAAGAAAGTACAAGAGGTTGGAACTGTAGCTCAGAGGCAGAGTGCTTGCCTAGCATGTCTGAGGCACTGGGTTCAATCGATTCTCAGCACCACATATAAATAAGTAAATAAATAAATAAATATACAAGTTCATCCACAACTAAAAAATATATGTTACAAAAAAAAGTACAAGAAAGCATTAAGCAGTAACTATAAGAATCAGAATTTCTCTTGAGAAAATATGTAATCAAATAAAATTTTGTTCTGGTAAAAAGTTACATAAATACACACACACACACACACACACACACACCCTCAGTTTTGAGGTTGCTGTTACCAAACATATCTGGCTACCAGGCAGCAGGTTTCCTATTTTATTGATCACTGGAGCTTCTTCTCAAATTTTGAATACATTTTTTATATATATTAAGATTGCCTGAACTATTTTCCTTCCTTAATCTCATTCCCTTCTCTTTGATACCAGAAACCCAGAGCCCAGCTAGTGTGTGCCGCGGTTCCACGGCCCTCTTACCATGCCAGTGGTGGGTCTCTGACATCTCCTGCACGGCCTCCAGTCGGGCGGTCCTCTCATCCGCCTTGCTCTTCTTCAAAAGCAGCCACATAGCACACTCATGATCTTCTATATCAACCGTGCTAAAAGTGTCTTTGCAAAGAGAAAAAGACACAAAAACAAGAAGGTGGATGGTTAAGATAACATTTTTATCTTTTCTTTTATTTCAGAAGGCAATTTATATACATTTAAAATATACAACAGGAGAGTTAAATCCATATAGTGATATTCCTATTGATTGCTATGTTTGCTCTCAGTGCTATCACTTTGATGTATTTATTGTAACTGTTATGCATGTACTTTTGTTTTATAAAAACAAAAGTACATGCATAACAGTGGCTTATGGTGGCTTTCACTTCATAGTCATTTTTTTTTCTCCTTTCCCCCTTAAAAAAAACTGTTTTAAAACAGATCGACTATTTAAAGACATGAAAGAATGAAGTGCTAACACCCATATGCCTATCACACGTAGATTAAATAACTGCTATCTTGCCATATTTGCTTCATCATCCTGCAGGTGTCTATTAACTATTAGGAAAGAAGCTGCAGACATAATGACATTTTACCCTTTAGTAGTTTAACCTACATCCCCTAAAAATTAGCCTGTATTCTTTTACACAACTGCAAAATGCATCATCCCATCCAGAACACTAACAATAATCTTCCAAAATCATCTAAAATCTAGTGTAACACCATATGCAAATTTTCCAAGTTTTTTTTAAAGATGTTTTTAAAATCAGGATTTGATAAATTCTCTTTAGCCTCTTTTAATTCTAGATGGTTTTCCTGCCTATTCTTCATGATGACAAAGACTTAAAGAAATCAGGTCAGCTTTTTTTATACATAACTTCACATTGTAGATTTGCCTGATTATAAAATAAAATTTGCCTGATTATAAAATCTACATTTTTATGCAATAGTCTCATTATGAGAAAGCATGGGAGTGATTTTCTAACAAATTTAAAATTCTGTAGTACTTGTCAAGAAAACAGGGTACATTTAAGGGCTGGGATTATAGCTCAGTGGTAGAGCGCTTGTCTAGCATATGTGAGGCACTGGGTTTGATTCTCAGCACCACATATAAATAAATAAAAATAAAGTTCTATCAACAACTAAAAAATAATAATGCAATTAACAAAAGAAAAAGAAAACAAGGTACATTTACTCTCAATTTATTTACAACTAATCACAATCTAGTCACAAAGAGGGAAGAAAACTGTCCAGGGCATCAAGCCTTAAAATTAAGTACAGCCCAATAGAGTTAGTTACTCAACTAATTTTCCATACCTATTAAAAACATTAGTAAAGAATTTTTTTAAAAACCTCAGGGTGGTTATGCAAATGACTTTAAGATGACTGATAAGGGTTCCAAGTTAAATGTTTATTACTTACCAGCAAATGGACTCTGTAATATCTTGGCTGATGCTGCTAATATTTTTCTTACTGCTTTGTGAAGTTCTTTTCTTGCCAGCCAGGCAATCCCTGAAATGATGGCAAACTTAAATCAACTAATTCCAAACTTTTTCACAAGGAAAACATAAAATAGCATCCCTGTCTTTTTATTACTATTATCAATTTTTAAAATTTCTTTTACTACTATTAATTTAACTAAACTATTTATGGGAACACAAGTTGTTCTCAAAGTCAGGGAAAAAAGTAAAAACAAAACAAGAACATTAGCCAAAGCTATCAAAACTCTTCAAGGCTAAAAATATTCAAGAAAATGTACCTTGTAAACGGACCACGTGGAACTGAAATTTGAAGATATCTTTTTTTTTCTCCCCTCAGTACCAGGAATTGAACTCAGGGGCACCTGTCCACTGAACCACATCCCCAGCCCTATTTTGTATTTTATTTAGAGACAGGGTCTCATTGAGTTGCTTAGCACCTCGCCTTTGCTGAGGCTGCCTTTGAACTGGGATAACAAGCATGCACCACCATACCTGTCGAAATTTGGAGATATCTTAGAGATGAGATTAAGCCTCACTTTATAGATAAATCACAAGTCATAACAACTGTCTATGTAACTGAAATTATGAACATACTGTAGAAGCATGCTGAAATACAGAAGGATAATGTAATAATAAACACCAACAAGCTAGCATAGTGATACATACGGTTCACAGTCAGGGGAGCTGTACTAGGGACCATAATGTGCTCACAGGCACAGGCTGGCTGACAACGTCAACGTAGGAACTAGCAACTGTAAGTTAGTGTGGCTGACTCACTGCATGAAAATGCACCCCTCTGCTCTAAAATGTCATATATTCACTAAGTTACCCAGAGGCTCACAAGTGACCTAAACATTGAGAAAGAGAATGTCCTAATTAGTAAGGGCAGTTGTTTTAGTCTCCATGACAGAACATAAGTGAGCTGGTGTTCACATTTATGAATCCATCTCAGGAGTAAAATCATTAAAGCAGAAATATCTCTGGGCCAAATGAGAAAATCGAATTTCAGTACCTGCCAAACTGAGTGCCAGCCTCTGAACCAAGGGCCCCAACTGAGGAGGGAACTGCAGGTTCAGACTAAACAGCTGGCTGTCCTCACTTCACTGAGTTCTAGAGGAATGACAAACTTTAATCAGGTATAAATCCAAAATTTGGTCTTCAATCCATGCTTTCAGAACTTAGTTCTGAGGATCTAGTGATTCTCAAAGTGAGCTGAATCTATCTTCTTAATACCGTGTTTTAAAGAAACTTGTTTTTAAATTCACTAACTAGTTCCACTTTTCAAGAGATAACTTTACAATAAACTTACCATGATTTTCTCTTTTGTCTAAAGGAACTGGGTGCAAATATATGTATGACTTCATTTTTTCTCTTTCTACCACTTGAGTATCTAATGTCAAAGACTTCTTCAGGGCCAGAACTTCGTATGTAAGAAATAAAGAACCTCTTAAGAAGAAACAAGAAATTCATCATAAATACAGAATCTAAATGTGATACAAGATTTTCACAAGGAAACATACATAATATCCAAATAATCTTTGCATACACACACATACATCTCAATTTAAATAACAAATAACTTCATAAAATTTTCCAGTCAAGAAACATCACTAACAGCATCCCAGAAACCCACAATGTGTCCTTGTGTCCCCTCCCTAATCCTGACTCTTCTTTCACCTCTATTGGTTATTTTCTGATTTTTATTATAACAACGTCCTTGCTATTGGTTAGTTTTACTGCCTATATAGGCATCCTGAGACAACAGAGCTTAGCTTTGCCTGTGTTTGAACTTCATTTGAATGGAATCACACTAGATGTATTCTTTTTTTAACATTTTTTTAGTTGTAGATGAACACGATATCTTTGTTTTATTTATTTTTTTATGTGGTGCTGAGGATATATATACACATACATACATACATACATACATACTCCTGTAGGGAACATATCCAGAAGCAGAATTACATACTTCCTGACAGTACGTAACACTGTTCAACTTTACTAGAAAATGTCAAACTAGTTTTCTAAAAGGATTAGGCAATTTATACTCCCATCACCAGAATATACACATTTCTCCTTTCCTAAAGGCTATATCTAAAGTTTATTTTTAAATCTGAGATAGAAAATTATCCATCATATATCCTGACATGAAAATTTTCTTCCTCATTAGATTGACCTCCGTAAATCTAGACACAAAGGCTCAGCAAATTCAGTTATCCTGTGCCTTCTGCTGACCTGGGTTTCTGTCCTAAAGCAAGCAGATGAGACAAAGGCCAGACCCAGACACACCAGAGGAACACACAGAAGGCTCTAAGGAATCATCTGCTCCCTTGGAGATCCATCTGAGCAGTTTTCCAGGGAAGATGATGTTCTTCATTAAAAGTTGGGCAATACATTTTCACTACAGTCCTGAAACAATTGCCATCTAGACAAAGAAACCGCATTGTAGAAAAGGGTATAGATTTCTCCTCTGTGCAGAATGAGTCAAAGGGGAAAACCATCTAAATAACTTTTGCCTTTCGTTACAATGTCAGGAAGTAAGGTATGTGTTTGGATAAAATGCCAAATATCTCCTTTATAATTTTAGCATCTGAACTGATTTTACATTTATACTAGTGAAACAAAGTATTAGCAAACTCAGTAGAGTAGTATCAGACATACATTTAACATCTATACCTCTCCCTGAAAAAGGGAGATAATAAAGTAACAAATGTTAGAAAGAGGGACACTCCAATCACTGGGCGGGCACCTCTCAAGGAGCGTGAGATGTCAGATGTCAGTTTTCTCAGTCAGCCTCCATTTCCTTTCATTAGAGCTTTATTGTGATTTAGGGATTTTCAAAAATAATTTTAAGGTGACTTTCAGCCTCTTCGCTCACTTTCAGTCCTGATATAAGACGTGACTTTATGTGAGTGAAGGCTGTGTGGGTCTCAGACTCTCCCCTCAGCAACAGGGAAAGGCAGGCAGTCCCCAGTGTACACTTTAGACCAAAGAGAAAACATCCCTCAAGGTAGAGAACCAGATCAAGACAACACTGAATTGTTGGAACCAATGACTAAATCCGTATCCTTTGACTACTGCATGTGACCTATAAATCACTTCCACTGAGATTTCAAATATTAATATAATGGGGTCAATTGATATTTTGCAGTTGAACTTACCCTAAAATAAGTGATCCAGTAAATTTTATTATATTTCCTTAAAAAAGAAAGGGAGAAAGTCAATAAGATGAATTCCACTCTTAAAAGTGTGACAGGAAATAGGCAATAGTCTTTATTTCATATATAATCAGATAAAGTTATTGATATTTTTCTATTAATACAATCAGTTGCTATTAACACATGACTTCCCATCCTCAGACACAAACAAACCAATCAATAAGAACTTCAAAAATATAATTCCTATTTATAGCTTTTCATACTCACTCTCTCCTTCCTTGAGCTTTCGTTATGCCATTTCCAACAAAATCACTGGGGAACATAGACCCTGATCCACTAACCATACTGCCAGGACCAGATTCCTACTGAATGTGACGCCCAGAAAGCTCACCTCCTTTCTGACTCCTTTTAGTTAACAACCAATTAAATAAAGGAACAGGGAGCATTATCCCTATCACCGGTAGGACTATGATGAAAAATTATGTTTGTCAAGTGCCAACACAAACTGGCATTTCTCAAAGTAATTATGTTTGGTGGTTAAGTATTATATGTAGGTAGCCTCATTTAAAAAATAGGTCAGAAAAAAAGTGTGTGTGTGTGTGTGTGTGTGTGTGCGCGCGCGCGCATGTTATAAATTTATTTATGCTTTTGGTGGAACTTGGAAAATAGCTTTTTAATATTAAAAAAATTCAATTGGCAGACACTGTTAGTTGCTTATCCAACATACATATACATCTAAAATTATTCAAATCCACAGACTACCTGGCAGCTGGCCATGCAACACAGCTGTAGCCAATCAGATATCAGATATTAGTGAAAGTCTATGAGGAGAATACCTCCCCTACAAAAGACAAGCCTCACAAGATGGCTTTTGGCCTGCTGCCTTCTTGATGCCCAGGGATTCAGCAATCATCCTGTGACTATGAGAACAACACAAATAGTGGAGCAGGAAGACAGGAAGATTGCTAAGTTTCAACTCCTGCCCCAAACTGTGTCTTGACTTCCTGTTTTGTATGGAAAATAGAAATTTAATTTAAGCCACCGTGATCAAGTTTCTGTTGTATACACTGTGCACAACCTTAACTGGTGTATTACAGTTTTCACCCTAAGATGGCCTCATGGACTTTCCCTTCCTGTCCTCACACTGGGGACCCCAGGAACACCCCTATATTGCTACTCCCATTGCTTACTAGAATTTCTCTTTTTCATTGGACCCTTTAAACAAAATACAGCCTCATGAGCCTTTTCTTCCTACCCTAAAGTTCACTATTATGGGCCAGGCTAATGGACAATGACCAAACAGTCTCCATTTTACCCTGAGACTCCATCATGAGAAATGCTTCTCCCAAGGGAAAGTCCCACCTCTGTACCCATTAATAATTGTCTAACATGGTACACTTGGCAACACAAAATAGCAATTCTTATACAATGTATAATTGTTCTCTTTGGTTTCCATTTTTCTTGGGTAATGTACCTTGCAGAGATTGATTATCTAATAGACATCAGTAACCATTCTCTAACTTGTACTAAACTAGGGTCATTTTGACCCACTTCCCTTCTGTTTGCTTGCTGCTATACCAACCTGGAGAGTCCCGTGGAAAAAACTAATGTACCCATTGCATTGTCTTGCTAACTGCCCAATTCGGCTTCTGTACCTGCTTGCTTGCAGCTACGTCAACCCGGATGTGGGTTTTGCAGTTTTTTGCCTTTAAATAACCTAAAATGCTCAGGCTGGGGGCTGTTCCTTGCAGAGACAGTTATGGGTCCTGTGGGGAGGAGTCACCGGCTGGCTGGCTAAATAAAGACTCTTCAATTTGGACAAAACTGGGACTTGGTGTTTTCTGAGCGACCTGCCTCACAATATTTACCACTCTCAGAGTTTGTTCTGCTAGAAATGAAGAGAAAAGAAAAGCTCTCTTCCCTTTTCCTTTCTTCTCTATATCTACTTGTCATTTTATATTTAAAATACAGAATCAGTCAGGTATGGTGACACAGGCCTGTAATCCCAGCAATTCAGGAGGCTGAGGCAGTAGGATCACAAGTTCAAGGTCATCCCCGGCAACTTAGAGAAGCCCTAAGCAACTTAGTGAGACCCTGTCTCAAAATTAAAAAATGAGGGCTGGGGTTGTGGCTCAGTGGTAGAGTGCTTCCCTAGCATGTATGAGGCACTGGGTTTGATTCTCAGCACCACATACAAAAACAAATAAATTAAATAAAGGTCCAACAACAACCAAAAAAATTTTTTTTTAATTAAAAAATAAAAAAAATGAAAAGGAGTGGGGATGTAACTCAGTGGAAAAGCATCCCTAGGTTCAATTCCTGGTACAAAAAACTCAAAAAACAAAATCAGAATTTTCTAGATGAAAGGGAACTATCCCTAAAAACAGATCTATCCTAAAGATCAAAACTCCAGGAAGACAGGGGCTTTGTCTTACTGGATATTGTATCCTTAGGGCCCAGAACAGTACTTGGCACACAGCAGATAGTAGATATTTTTCTTTATTATCACATGAATGAAAGATGAGTTAGGTCAATCTTCTCATTTCATAAATATAGAAAATAGTTCTCTGAAAAGTAGGAATAATTAGACAGGAACTTCATCGTTCCCCTGAACCTTGCAGCCTCCCCCCACCATAGCTCCCCCTCTTTGGCTTCCCTCTCACTGCTATGAAAGATGCATCTTGGCCCCTGTCAAAAGACAACCTGGTCAAAGGCCTCTGCTGTTTCCCAGATCCTTTCTGGGCTTTGTTTCTATTATTCAGTGGAAATGCTACAACATGTCTATATATCCAAATGTCTTTGGAATTGTTATCCTATTTCTCTGCTCCCCTTCATAAAAAGTGTCTTCCAGGAATTACCTAGAGTGTCTTGTTTTATTATGGTCAAAATTATACCTCCCCAAATTCATCTGCTGAAGCCCTAACGCCCTGATGTGACTGTATTTGGAGATGGGCACTGAGGGAGGTAATAAAGGATCATAAGGTTCCAAGGGTGGGGCCCTAATCTGATAGGACTGATGTCTTTCTAAGAGATACCAGACATCTCTCTATCCACAGAGAAACAGCTGTGAGAGAATATGAAAAGAAGGTAGCCATCTACAACCTAGGAATTGGGGCCTCACTGGAAACCAATACTGTTAGTACCTTGGTCTTGGTCTCCAGAGCTGTGAGAAAATAAATTTTTATTGTTTAAACCAAAAAAAAGAAAAGAAGAAAGAAAGAAAGAAAAGAAAATAGTTCTCTGAGAAGATAAGTACTTTCTTTCCTTCTTTTAACAAATACTACTTAAACCTCTTGTATATGCCAAGTGTAAGAGTAAACAACAGGATATAATGGTAAAAATAAATAAATAAATAAACAAACAAACAAACAATAAGACATTGCCTTCAGAGTTTACAGTCTATGGGGGACATCAGTTGATTAACCAAGTTCTATATTGACTCTACCAAACCACAGTGACAGATCTAGCCTGGGCTAGCATGCCAGGAAGCATGCCTGAGGGCCTGATTATAGTGCGGGGGGAGCAGATCAGGGCAGATCCCAAAGCCCATCAAGGCAAAGACAACATTTTCTTTGCTTACTACTGCATTCCCAGAACCAAGTACGGGCACCTGCACTTTGATTTGTGAGAGTTTAATAAATACTTGCTGCATGACAATGCACTGACACTTAATTTTAGAAGGATGGGCATGAAGTTGGCTGGAAAAAACAGGGAAAGAAAGAAAACTTCCAAGAAAAAGAATCAGTATCGCTCTGGGCCTACAAATTTGGGGTGAATCATTTGTATGAAAAGACAAAGGAATCTGACCCTTATCATAGATTAAATAAGCTTTTGAGGCCCCCCTGGAAATTTAGCCACGATTCTATCATTGTTCCTGTATGAAAATGGTGTTGTTTGAACTGTACTCACGTATCTGTCTCCAGTATGTGAAACTTTTTGGTGGGGGAGTAGAGGTTCCTATTCTTCTCCAACAGGTGACACAATAAGCAGCCAGAGACATTCTGTGCAGGTAGAAGAATGTAACAAATTTAATTTAGCATCTAATATGAACGTTTAACTAAAAGACCATATCACCATCAGAGTGGATTGTCCACAGTTAGATTTTTCTAGACCAAGAAAAAATTTTCTCCCCTAAAACTTACCCACAAACTTACTAGAATAAATTTTGCTAGTACTTTAGTGATTTTTTTCAAAATGTGTCCAATTGTGATTAATGATTAATAGGAAATAAGGAAAATTACAGAATATTAATTATCAATATAGGGGAGAACTGATATAAGGAATTCACCCATTCACAAAAAAGTTCACCTTCTTTTAGATATTTTGTCATTTTTCTTCATAAAGGTCACTCATGATTTGTTTCTTCATGAAAAAATTACAAATGTATAGAAATATAGAAAAATAAAGTAAAATGAATCCCACCACTCAGCTTTGATAATTATCAACATGTGGCTAATCTTGTTTAATATACACCTGCTCTACCCCAATAGGCTATCTGCATGATAAACATTTTCTATACTTATGTTAAGGTATAGTTAATAGCTGTTATGTATGGATCCAGACAGTTCACTGAAAAGCTCATCTCTTGAAGACTTGATTCCCCAATGCAGCAATGCCCAGAAGTGGGGCTTTTGGAAGTGACTGGATCATGAGAGTCATCACCTCATCAGTGAATTAATCCATTAGATGAATACTAGGAGGAGATGGAAACTGCAGGCAGGTGGAGCATGGTAGAGAATGTTATGGTTTGGATATGAGGTCTCATCCAAAAGCTCCTGTTAATGCGGGAATATCTGGAGATGAAATAATTTGATTGTGAGAGCTATTAATCAAATCAGTCCAGCCTAGTTTGAACAGATTGGATGTAACTGCAGGCAGGTGGAGTATGCCTGGAGGAGGAGGGTCACTGGAAGCATGCCCTGGAAGGGTATGTCTTCTCTGTGGCCCCTTCCTCCCCACCTTCTGTCTGCTGACCCAATGATGAGCTGTTCCAATTTAGAGGTGAGGTATCCCCCAAAAGCTCACATGTGAGACACTGTGAGAGGCTTCAGAGGGAAAATGATTGGGCTGTGAATGCCTTAACCCAATTAGTGAGTTAATTACCCAACAGGATTAACTGAATGGTAACTGAAGGCAGGTGGGATGTGGCTGGAGGAGGTGGGGTATTGGGGGTGTGGCTTTGGGATATATAATTGGATCTGGCAAGTGGAGTCTCTCTGCCTCTTGATCATTATGTGAGTTGTGTCCCTCTGCCACACTCTTCTGCCTTGGTGTCCTGCCTCACCTGGAGCCCAAGGAATGGAGCTGGCTGTTTATGGACTAAGACTTCTGAAACCGTGAGCCCCCAAATAAGTTTTTCCTCCTCTACAATTGTTCTGGTTGGGTCTTTTAAGTCACAGCAGCAAAAAAGCTGACTAAAACATGAGCTGAGCAGCTGTCCTCTACTGGTCCTTTCCACCATGATGTGCTGCCTCACCTTGGGCCTAAAACAATGCAGTCAGCCATCTACACTGACCTCTGAAACCACGAGCTGCAAATCAACTTTCTCTCCTCTAAGTTGTTCTTGTCAGGCATTTTAATGACAGTGATGCAGAGCTAACTAAAACAGAGGACACAGGTCGCTGGGAGCATGGCCTTGGGTACTACATCTTGTCCATGGCCCCTTCCCTGCTCTCATTCTCCCATGCCCCACTTCCTGTCTGCCATGAGCTCAACAGCCTTCTTCTTCCGCATCCTTCTGCCTTGATGTTCTGCCTCACTTCAACCAAAGCAATGAAGTTGGCTGATCATGGACTGAATACTCCGAAACCCTGAGACAAAATGAACTTTTCCTCCTTTATTTATATGTATATTTTTTGAGGGGGTGAATACCAGGGATTAAACTCAAGGGCACTCGACCACTGAGCCACATCCCCAGCCTTATTTTGTATATTAGAGACAGAGTCTGAGTTGCTTAGCGCCTCGCTTTTGCTGAGGCTGGTTTTGAACTTTCAATCCTCCTTTCTCAGCCTCCTGAGCCGCTGGGATTACAGGTGTGTGCCATCACTCCTTTATGTTTTTTTATGTCAAAAGCTAATTAACACTCTAGCTACATGTTTGTACTGAGGACTTAAAATATGACTAGTCCAAATATATGGCAAGTATAACTAGGGAACTGAGATTATCCTATTTAATTTTAATTTATTTAAATAGCCACATATGGCTAGTGACTCTCGAACAGTACAATCTTTACTCAACCCTTATTCACTTTCTGACACCATCACATTACATTATTTTGAAGAAAATACAAAATGTCTAATCATTTAATTTTGACTATCTTGTATGTGCCTTTCCTCAAGGGGGAGAAAGACCTATCAAATTGCCTCCAAAATAAATATAATTCCTTAGAACCAACAAACATCCATTATCACATCAATTATTTCATAAACTTTGGTTTTGTTTTGCACTGTTGAACTGTTAGAATTAGGATCCAAACATAGTCTGTACATTACATTTGGTCAGTCTGCTGGATAACAAGAGAAAGGTTCAGTATTCCTATTAACATAGTCAACATTTACCAAAGTCAAAACTGCCAGGCATGTGAACTCATACCACACTAACCAGCCTCTAGCTGACCCTAAAAACTACTCAGTTGTTTTAGCCACTAGGTCTTGGGATGGTGTATAAAAAGGTTGCTGTTAGATGTGGCTAAATTTTCTGTTGAAGTCCCTATTTCTAATAATTAGGGTTATCTATCCTTCTTGGTGGTTTGCTTGCTTATGTTTGTAATCTTTGATTAAGAGCTCATCTTCCATCCGAGCATCTACTGTGAGATTCCCATGTGTTCTGGTCTATAGTGCAGTTTCAAATTTACCCCTGCCAGAGTAATACAGACACAGATGCATTGCATTTGGATTCCCAGCACTATAAAGACACTGAGAATTTAACCCCACAATCACAAGAGGTGCACATTTAGATTTTAATTTCCATTCTTTCATGTTCCTGGTAAAAGCAAGTGATCAGGCTATTTCCTTAGTCTAATGAGAGGAAATTTTCTAGTCTCTGCACCCTTGAAGGTGTAGTCCCTTAGGGATAATCACTTTTAAGGTGAGCAGAGTTTAACTGGCACAAGCAGGTCTTGATCAGGTTCTGATGACTCAGTAACTTCTTGTCTTCCTCAGTGCTATGACTTCTGCCGAGTTTCCTTCTTCTGCTACACTTCACTTAGAATTTTCACTTTGTTTTGCACTATTGAACTATATAAACGGGGAGGGGGGTAGATGGTGCTGTCTGGAAGTGAATACAACTTTTTTAATCTGAGCATGACCCAAGATTTAAGTCTTTCAATAATTCCTCATTATCTAAAGCAGTGTTTCTTAAATTGAATCCTGAGTTATGTATCAAGAATGCCACAAGTTATCTCTGTTTCAGGTGGAAACATGAGAAATCAATTTTTGTTCACATATTTTTCATCTTTAAGGTATAATTTAGGTAATATTTACTCTTTTAAATGTACAGATCCAAGGGTTTAGACAAACGCAGTCAAATCAAAATACAAAAAGTTCTATGAATTGAAACATTTTTGTGTTAATTCAGAATTAAAAATATTTTCCAGGGCTAGGGTTGTGGTTCAATGGTAAAGTACTTGCCTAGCATGTGTGAGGCACTACGTTTGATTCTCAGCACCACATGTAAATAAATAAAATAAAAATAAAAGTTCCTCAACTAAAAAATATTTTTTAAAAAAGATTTTCTAATTTCATTGACTACTTCTTTAACCCATGGGATATTCAGAGGTATAAGTTGAACTCACAAATCTTGTTAGACCACATTCTGTGCCATAAAACAAACCCTATCTTGATGAATGTTCCATATGCACTCGAAAAGAACATATAGTCTACTACTGTTGGATACTCTTCTACAAAAGTCTATTAGGTTGAGTTGATGGGTAGTGTTTTTCAAGTATTCACTTCCTTTCTACTTTTCTGCCAACTTGTTCTGTTGAATAAGAGTGTGAAAGCAGGGGTCACTTAGATCATGAAAGTACCTTCTAGCTGGGAAGTCTAAAACTTTCTCTGAGTTACAGGAAGTTGTTGGAAGATTAATCTTAAGAAATCAATCAAAATTTTAATTGCTTTTAGAAAAATTAACAAGATGAAAATTAGGTTGAAGAAGAGCCAAACCAGAGATGGGAAAAATCAATATGGAGGTCTTTAACAATAATCAAGGAGAAAAATGTACTTGAAGTAAGATAGTGGCTCTGAGAATGATTAAGAAGAAACAGAATTGTGACATATTAAGAAAATCACCAAATCTGATAAATCATTTGAATGAGGAATGGTGGGAAATGAAGAAGAGGAAGGAGACAAACATGGTTCTGTTTCTGGCCTAGATTACTAAGTATACAGGATAATATTAACCAAAATAGGGAAATGCTAGAAATGATTTTGGCAGAAAGGATTCCAGTTTCAACATGCTGAGATTAAGGTTTTTGTGAAATAGTGGAAAAAATGTCCAATAAGCAGTGTAAGCTCAGCAGAGGACTAATCTATAGATATAAATGTATGAGACATCAGCATACATTACTAATTGAAGCCAGGGGTTTGGATAAAGTTATTAAGAATAGTGGAGAGCTCTGAGTGGTAGCACACATCTGCAGCTTCTCAGGAGGCTTAGGCCAGATGATTGCTTAAATAAACACTAGTGTATAAAACAGTGTTACTCAAAATGTCCAAAGGACTATCTGCAGAGGTACTTAATAAAATGCAGGTTCCTACTCCAGATCTGATTTTTCTGTTCCAAGTTCTATGAAACTAAAACCACAGTTTTAACAGGGCTGCTTCCACTTACTGAAAGCTCTGGGGGAGAATCCACTACCAGACTCATTCAGATTTCAGTTCCCTAGTGATTGGCAGAACTCAGTTCATTCAGCTTTAACAAGGAGGTTCTTATTAACTTGCTGGTTGTTATCTGGGGGCCACTCTTAGCTCCCAAAGGCCTCCTACTGGTCTTTGCAGGTAGCCCCCTACATCTCAGAATTGACAACAGCTTGTCCTTCTTATATTGCCACACCTGTCTCTTCTGCTTTCTTCTTTAACTTTCAGGGACTATGTAATTACACCAGACTACTCCAGATCATATAAAGTAATCTCCCAATTTAAGGTCTGTAACCTTCATTCCATCTGGAAAGTCCTTTTTGCCATATAACATTATGTAACCAGGGGATTCCAGGGATTAAGGCATGGACACCTTTTTTTTTTTTTTTTTTTTTTTTTTTTGATACCAGGGGTTGAATTTAGGGACACTCAACCACTCATCCCCAGCCCTGTTTTGTATTTTATTTACAGCCAGGGTTATCTCTGAGTTACTCAGCACCTTGCTGTTGCTGAGGCTGCTTTTGTACTTGTGATCCTGTTGCCTCAGCCTCCCAAGCCACTGGGATTACAGGAGTGTGCCACCATACCTGGTGCATGGACATCTTTGAGGGGGTACTGCCTACCATAAGCTGCTATGAGTATTCTGATACAAGTCTTTTTTTTTGCAGACATGTGTATTCACATCTCTTGGGTAAATATCCAGGAGTGGAATTGCTGGGGAAGGGAAGTTATATGTTTAACTCTGTAAGACACTGACAGTTTTTTCCAACATGACTGTACCATTTTACATTGCAACCAACAAAGCAGGAGTGTGAGGGTTCCAATCGTTCCACATCCTTGACAATGCTGTCAGCCTGTTTGATTTTAGCCTTTTCTGTGTGTGCATTACAGTATTTTTTCATAATTTTAGTTTGAAATTCCCCCAAAACTATGTTGAGCACTTTTTCATATTTGCTAGGCATTTACATATTTTTTGTGAACTGTCTGTTCAAGTGTTTGCTCATTTAAAAAAATTTTAAGGATGAATTATCAGTATTATATACATTCTAAAAACAAATCCTTAATCAAATATACATATATGTGTGTATATATATATATATATACACACACACATATACATACACATTACAACTAACTCCTCCAACTGTGATTTGTTTATTCCTTTTTTTTTAAACTTTATTTTTTATTTTTTAGTTGTAGTTGGACACAATGCCTTTATTTTATTTATTTACTTTTTATGTGGTGCTGAGATTGAGTCCAGCACCTCGCACATGCTAGGCAAGCGTTCTACTGCTGAGCCACAACCCCAGCCCCAATACCTTTATTTTTATGTGGTGCTAGGGATCAAACCCAGTGCATCACACATGCTAAGCAAGCATTCTACCAGTGAGCCACAACCCCAGCCCTCATTTTCGTAAAGATACCTTTTGATGATAAGGAGTTTTAATATTAACAGTCTCACCAATTGTTTTATGATTATTGCCCTCTGTGTCTTGAGAAATTGTTGCCCACTTCATGTCACAGTCTCATTTTATTAAATTGTTTTAGCTTTTACATTTAGGTCTATAGCCCATCTCAAGTTAATTTTTTTTTTGTATTGAGTAAGCAGGAGTTGAGGTTGAATTATTTTTATATGGCTATTTGAAAATGCCAATAAAATTTGCTTAGACAATTTTCTTTTCACCATTGAAGTGATTTTGTACCTTGCTCAAAAATCAATTGATCATATATTGTATACCTATTTCTGGATTCTTTATTATATCCCACTGATCTAGCTGTCTGTCCTTAAATACCACAGTCTTGATTATTATATTTTTACAGTAAGGGTTGAGCTAAGTAATGTAAGTTTTCCATCTTTGTTATTCCTGTTCAAGGTCCTTGGCACTGCCACATAATTTTAGAGTCAGTTTTGTCAATTTCTATTTTAAAATCTTTTAGGATTAAAACTATAGCTACATTAAACCTGAAACAATTATTTTAAGTAGAGAACAAAGCAGTAATTCTGAAGAGATTAAGAACAACTAAAAAGGGAGATACTATGAGAACAAAATGAAACAAATATTAAAAAATTCCATTAAATTTAACCACAGCAAGGTCACTGGAGCCTTCACAAAGATAGTTTCATTGCCCTAGTTGGAGTGAAAATGGAATGAAATTAAACATTATTTCAGCCCTCCATTCTTACTTATAAAACCTTGTTTTATTAGTAAATTGTTGTCTGGGGTTGTGGCTCAGTGATTTTTTTTTTTTTAAATGTGGTGCTGAGGATCGAACCCAGGGCCTCACATGCGCTAGACAAGTGCTCTACCGATGAGCCACAATCCCAGCCCTAATGGTGCTTTTTATAACTTAAGAAATCCTTCCTGGCAGATGAAAATGTTCTAAAGGCAAACAGTAGGGCTAGCTACATAAAAACATCACTGAGGGCTGGGGCTGTAGCTCAGTGGCAAAACACTTGCCTAGCATGTGTGAGGCACTGGGTTCAAGCCTCAGCACCACATTAAAAAATAAATAAAGGCATGCCATCCATCTACAACTTTTTTTTAAATCACTGAACCACACATCTAAAAATGGTAAATCTTATATGTAGTACCACAACAAAGCAAACAAAAAAATCTTTCCCAGAGACAACATAGTCTCATATTTTTTTCTAAATATCTTAAAAATGTGTATTTCAGATTAAGTTCTTTAATACATCTAGAAATTACTGTTGTAAATGGTATGAAGCAAGAACTCTGTCTTTATTCCAAATGGATTTAATGTATCTTTGCATCATTTATTGAACAGTTTTCCCCTTACTTTGTGATATAACTTAGTGTACTAAGCTCCTATATGTATATGGGTGTGTTCATAGATGCTGTATCTTGTTCCATGAATCTCCTTTACCCCAAACCAACATCATACTGTCTTAATTATTACAAGTATATATTAAGCTTTGATATCTAGTAGAGAGGGACCATATTTAATTTTCTTCTCTGAAATTGACTTAGCTATTCTTGGTACTTTGACTTTCCACATAAATTATAGGTTTAGAATGTCAAATTCCATGAAAACTACACAGTGATTTTCACTGGCACTGCACAGAATGTATAGAATTGGAGAAACCTATTATCTTTTTGGCATTGAGTGTTCCCATCCATGAATATTGTACATCTATCTGTTCAGCTACTTGGTGTACTTTTATGTGTTTCAATTAAGCATTACAATTTTCTACCTAAAGGACCAGACAGCTTTAGTTGATCTATTTCTAGACACTTGCAGTTTTGAATGCCATTGTGAATGGTACCTCTTTATCGTTAAAATTTCTGGTGAATTGTTGCTAATATATATTATTTTTTGTTTTTGTTTTACTCAGAAATATTAACTGAAGGCTATTTCTTTTAACCAATGTAACCCTTTCAGTCACTATCATATCACCATCTGGTATCTTCTTGTTACCTGGTCTCTGTGCCCCCACTAAAATTAGTTACTTGTTTACCACTGCACCCAGAGTGTCTAGAATAGTGCCTGGTATATTCCAGGTACAGAGATTGTTTTTGAGTAAATATGGATGCAGGTTTTAAATCTGGATGCTTGGAAGAAAAGCAGGTTTTGAAGAATGAAAGAGAATGATGAAAATGGTTCCAATTTGAAAGGTGGCGCTCAGATTACACACAAGTTATTAAAGTGCAGGCATCCGTCCAGCACCTGGAGCTCAAGTTCAAGGTAAAGGAACTCACGAAATGGAGGGCTGATTCTCAAGGAGGGCAGATCGGCAGGGAAAAACAAAAGCAAGGAAAAGAGGCTTGGGAAAAACTAAACGAGGCAAATTTTAAAAGGAGCTGAAGGAAATAGGAACCAATGGAAAGAAAAGATGTGAGATAAGGGAAGAGGGAAATAAGTAGGAAAGCAAGGGTTCATAAGAGATCACAAGAACACACGAAGCAAAAAGCTACACAAGCTTAATTGTGGAAGTAAATAAAACCCAATGCACAGAAAGCAAGAACCTATGGCAACTTGGAAAAATGGAGAGCTCCATTAAGACCACATCAGAATTTCGGAAAGGAATTAACTTTAGAGCCTTCTGTGGTCTTTCGCTTTAAAATGACCGTTACAGGTTTTCGAGACTAAATCGGTATCCAGTCTCCCCAGTCTCCAGGGTCAGGGAGCTAGAAGCTGGGATCCGGCAGGTTTAGGAGTGTCCGATGGGCTGCTTCCTTCTGGTCATCTTGTCAACAGAACCTGGATGGTGCACCAGGAGATGCGCTCCCCCTGGCCTCGGGAGCAACCAGAGAAGCAAGCCAGGCTTCAGAGGACCAGAGAGAGACCCTCACGCCCGCGGCGGATCCGCAGGTCGCGCCGGGGCCGCGCGCCCTCACGGGGGCGCCCCGGCCGTGTCGGGCTACCGCTCCCCACTCCCGTACGCGCCTGGCTTCACCGACGCCCTCCCCGACCCACGAGCCCGCCTCTTCTTCCTACCTGCCAGCACGCGGACTCGGCCTGCCGCCAACCGCTCCCTCAGAACCCGCCAGCGGGAGCTACCACCCTTCTTGGCGTCTGCCAGCCGGAGATCTCCCCTCAGGTGGCAGCCGGCACGTGACCCCGCCCCTGCATGCCCCGCCCATTGGCCTAGCTCGCCCCGCCTCTCGCCGGCGCGCTCCGCCCACAAGAGCGTGCTTGGCGCGATGACGTAGACGCGCCGGAGCACTGTGTGGGCGACGCCGAGGCTCCGCGGGGTTTGTGGGCGGAGGTGCGTGGCGATCCTCTGAGCTGCAGGGGAGAGTGCGGTGCGTGGAAGACCTTGGGGTTCGGAATAAAGAGCGGAGAGGAAGGAGAGGCCCGGCACCTGTCCTCCGGGCCCTGGAGTCAGGGCGCTGTCCCGCATATCCTGGAGCCCTTCGTGGCGTGCCTGGCAGCTGTCCCGCGCTGTCTCCTCGTGGATTCCTTCTGGGGTGTCGCCCTCCGCCCAGGCGTTCGGGCCGGAGGGTTAATTTGGGGGTACGCTGGGCAGTTTCCTTCCAGCGCAGATCATGGAGAGACTGGGTGGTTTAGCAAAGGAGCCCACGATCTGGAGCCCTGGCTTTACTGTTTCTTTGATGCGGGGCCGGGAACTAACCTAATCTCATTTGACCTCATCTTTAAAATGAGTGTTGAATCACTACGTAATTTTTTTTTCCTCCTCCTCCCAGTACTGGGGACTGAACCCAATTGGTGCATGTGAGGCAAGCGCTCTGCCACTCAGCTGCATCCCTAGCCCGAATCACTGTGTGAATTTTAAGGGCCCTTTCATCTCTACCGTTGTGAAACTCCTCTGGGAGTTGACTTTTTATCCTTCTCCTGAATGAGAAAGGTTTACGTAATGGACCTGTTTTACACCTGGGGTGGGCATGCCTAAGGGGAGTTTCGTTAATTGGCTGCTGGTAGAAGTTGTTTGCTAATAGTATTTGTACATTTCAGGTATACAATTTTAAGTTTTGTTAAGTGGTCAGAATGTCTGTGTGTTTTAATGTTAGCACAATTTGATGAACACTTCATATTTTGTCTTATTTCAGACGCAGATCCCCAAAGTATACTCAAGTTGATGCTTCTGAATTTCGTGTTACTTTCTTTCTATTAGGATTATTGAGGTCATCTGCACCTTCTGACTGGAAAAAAGATGGTCAACGTCTTGAAAGGAGTGCTTATAGAATGGTTAGTAGTTTTGATGAGTTTTAAATTTACATATCAAAGCTTGATTTACATATATCATTTTCTAAAATCCTGTCTGTGTAAAATCTGGATGAAATCAAATAAGCTTTTTCTACTTCAGTTTTCTTATTTAACAGGTGAGATTTTGTTGGCTAAGTTACTTCCAGGTGCCAAATTTCAGTGTCTGTTAAATTGTTGTAATTGGCACAATTTCCAACGATTTTTGATCTGAAGTAGCATATTTGTTAGATTAGGCCCTATAGAGTAACAGTGCCATATTCTCAAACCATCAGGAGTTGACTAGAATTTTAGGGTTTGCATGATCCCATTACCAACTGGTTTTTAAAAAGGGAAAAAAAAAAATCAGGTTTCTTGAACTCCTTTGCACACTAAAAAGATGATTGACAGAGTTTAATTACTCAAAGCAGTCTAAAGTCTATGGCTTAAATACCATGCAGTCTTAAAACCTTAATTGGTCTTCCCTTGGTTGTTTGCACCATCAATAATTCTTTCATCTGGAAACCCTGAACATACTTGTCCAAAAATATTACTGTCTGTCTTGTTATGGCCCTAATATGAGCCATTGATGGATGATCATACTGTTTGTTTACTGTGATGGTAAGGCTCAGGAGAAGCAAGGCCAAACCCTAGGGTGCCAACATTTAAAGCGGCACTATCCAATAGAAATATAATTTGAGCCTACATATATAGGCTTAAATTTTGTAGGAGCCACATTAAAAAGTAAAATGAAACAAATGAAATTTTTTTTTAATCCAACATATCCAAAGTAGTATTTTTTCAGCATGTGCTCCCCTCCACAAAAAAAAAAATTTAAGTCCATTGTCTATTTTACAGCACATTCACAGACTAACCATAAACAGATTAACAGGAAGGAGAGTTGGCTATGGTGATGAGATGTAGAATGAGGTAAACACAGAATAGAAGCCATGAGTTTGTGTTTTGTTTTCTGGGATTGAAAGTCCCCAGCCTTTTTTCTTTTTTATTTTGAGGGTCTCACTAAGTTCCTTAGGGCCTCATTATATTGATGAAGCTGGCCTCAAACCTTTGATCCTCCTGCCTCAGCCTCAGTCAGTGGGATTACAGGTGTGTGCTACCACATCTGGCAAAGTGGTGGTTTTTGATGCAAGCTCTTTGATGGTGTGGTGTGATAGATGGCCAGTGTTCCAATATCCTCAGCAAGTAACTTACAAGACCCCAGTAGATGCCTGAAACTACAGATAGTACCTAATCACAAATTTAATGCCTTCTCCCTCTTAAATAGGCTTTCATCACACTCTGTGGCCATAACTGTAGTGGGTTGAGGTACAAAAGCAAAACATTTCTTTTTCATCAATTCACTATAGAAGATTCATTCTTATTGTGAATCTTAGAAACTTCAAACCTTTTTTTTTTTTTTAATCCTTATTAAGTCAAGAAGTTTCACCTTTTCATGTAAAGGAAATGAGCTGGATCCATGGGAAAGTAACTGATTACAGCTGATATGGTGATGTTCCCCTGTAGTCTCAGCTACTCTAGGGAGGCTGAGGCAGGAGGATCACAACAAGTTTGAGACCAAGCTTGGCAATTTAGGAAGACCCTATCTCAAAAAGAACTGGAGATGTAGCTCGGTGGTAGAATGCCTGTTGGTTCAATCCCCAGTAGAGAAGGAGGAAGGAGGAGAAAATTGATTAACAGATTACTATTTTTTTATAAGGAGCATGAGTGACTACATTTTGATTTTTAGCCTACTAAGTACAGGAGCTAAGTCCAAAACAATGATCTCCTGTATTTTTTACTTAACAGACTACATTAAGCAAATAAACCAGATTATTGTGGCCATTTAGACCTTGTTTCAGTGTATAGAAAAAAATCAAGGCATTAGGTTATAAAATTCTTTCCTCCCAAGGATTATTAGGTACCAGAAATTTAAGGCCAGGGGCCTGGGGATGTAGCTTAGTGATAAAGCTGGAACTGAGCATTTAAGTGTGAGGCCCTGAGTTCAATCCTCAGTACAAAAAATAAATAAATAAATAAATAATGTTTATGAATTTGCATTTTTATGTCAAAACAAGGTTAGTGAAAACATCTCTCGAGATCCACCATCAACTGCCAGGCTCATATTCAGCATTTTCCCAAATCTAGCCAACCACAGCAGTTACTGAAAAAGTAGCATATGCCCAACAAAACATTTGTGTCCCATTCCAGGTACTAGAGCAGACCTTGTGTGCACTTATACAGTTTGTTCAGCAGCAAAGATTTATTGCACATGTACAAATTCTAACCAGTTTACAGCATAATTGCTGAAAAGAATCTGGAGGAATATGTATTATTAATCCAACCTGATCTGAACCTATATTTTATCTGAGAAGCAAGTAGGAAGACCTAAGGCAAAACCAGTCTTATTATAAGTCTTTTTTGGTACCTGGGACTGAACTCGGGGGGCACTCGGCCACTGAGCCACATCCCCAGGCCTGTGTTTTGTATTTTATTTAGAGACAGGGTCTCAACTGAGTTGCCTAGGACCTCGATGTTGCTGAGGCTGACTTTGAACTCAGTCCTCCTGCTTCAGCCTTTCAAGCTACTGGAGCCATTGCTTCTTAATAAAGCCATGTTTATTGAAGTTTCCCAGGCATCTAAAACAGTGGTAGATAGATAGATAAATAGGAGATTCTTAGTAAATATTTGTTTACTGGTTGAATTTTGTTAATAGAATTGAATCACAGTTTGTGATCTCAGCCTAAATTCCAGGTTGTTTAATGTTTCTTTAGAGCCTCTATCTCTACAGTGAGAATCAGAGTGGATAAAGTATTAAGTAGAACTTCCAGGAAGCCATTGTTTTGAGGTTAGGTCCTGTACTAGATGCCAGCAGACCAGGATAAAAAATCAAAAGGGAGTCATTTAGGACTAGGATGAGTCCGTCACTCTACCTAGAACCGTGGGTCTTTGTAATGGTAAAACCTATAAGTCATGCTGGGAAATTAGAAGTTGTGACTCTGGTTAACTTAATATCGCCCCTGATGTCCCTTTCTCTTATGGCTTGGACCAAATATTTATTGAATACATACATTATGCTAGACCTTAATCTCCAACCCCATATATCTATTCAGACAAAACCCAGACTTTGAAAACATTTGAGCCAGACATGATGAGATACACCTGTAATCCCAGCTACTTGGGAGGCTGAGGCAGGAGGATTAAAAGTTTGAGGCCAACCTGGCCAATTTATTTTATTTATTTATTTATTTATTTTTAATTAAGAGAGAGTGAGAGAGGGGGGAGAGAGAGAATTTTTAATATTTATTTTTTAGTTCTCGGCAGACACAACATCTTTGTTGGTATGTGGTGCTGAGGATCGAACCCGGGTCGCACGCACGCCAGGCGAGCGCACTACCGCTTGAGCCACATCCCCAGCCCAACCTGGCCAATTTAGTGAGACCCTATCTCCAAATTTATTTAGTTTTGGTAGTGCAGAATGACCCAGATACAATTTACCACTGAACTATACCCCCAGCCCTTTTTGTTTTTTATTTTGAGACATGGTCTCACTAAATTGCTCAGGGCCTTGCTAAATTGCTGAAGCTGTCCTTGAGCTTGTGATCCTCTTATCTCAGCCTCCCAAGCTGTTGCGATTATAGTCATGCAGTGCATTAGGCTTCAAAATTTTAAAAATATAAAATTTCCAGTACTGGAAAGAAAAGAGAAAAAAGAAAAAACATAAGAGGGGAATAAACTTAATTGAACAAAACCATTTCATATTCAGTAATTTTTTTTAATTTTTTTGTAGTTGTAAGTGGACAGCATACCTTTATTTTATTTGTTTATTTTTATGTGGTGCTGAGGATCGAGTCCAGTGCCTCACACCTGCGAGGCAAGTGATCTTTCACTGAGCTACAGTCCCAGCCCCTTCAGTAACATTTTCTAAAACGTTCTATTCGTGAAAAAATGCTTTTAAAATTTTTAAATAATATACTGGTTGCCTAATTATCATCTGAGGGATAATTTACCATTGATTAAGTCAAGATTATTATTTTATTGGATGGACAGTACTAACAACTTTGACCAGTTAAGTTTGTAGAGTTGGTAGTCTTGGTAGACACATGGTAAATTTGTTTTTTTCCCCAGAAACATTTATAGAAGCTATATACTAAGGTTGTTTGAGAAGGAAGATATCTGCCCTTTGCAAAAACATTTTTTTCTGTTAAATATCCCTGATTCCAGGACATTGGCCAAGTATTTATATGAACTCGGTTTGGGTTTTTGTTTTTGTTTTGTTTTGTTTCTCCATGCCAGTAGGATTCTCCCACACTCCATGAAAAATTAGAATATCCCTTTATTAAGACTATTTTAAGGCCTCACGTTTCATATTGAAACACCCCCTAAACACTGAATATCTTTAAACAAAAAATAATAGTAAAAGAGTCTTTCAAACCATTACAGTTATCCACAATTTCAGTATATGCTTGAAAATCAACTTGAATTCTTTCTACTCTTTTTTTTTTTTTTTTTTTTTTTTTTTTTTTTGGTTGGGGATGGGTACTAGGGATTGAATTCAGGGGCACTTGAGCCACATCCCCAGCCCTATTTTGTATTTATTTAGAGACAGGGTCTTGCTGAGTTGCTTCGGTACTCAGCCTCCTCAGCTTCTGGGATTATAGGTGTGTGCCACCACACCCAGCTAAATTCTTGATTTTGTACCAGTCATGCTGGGAAGTTAGAAAAGGTAATTGATTTGAAGATTATAAAGTATATTCTAGGACAGCTGAGTGTGTGATTTTTTTATAGGATATTTTGAGGTTCTTAACAGAGCCTGAAATATCTTAACAGTCAAGGACCAAAAGGCCCTGGAGGGTAAAGTGGGCACCAGGGTCACCACTTGAGTCCTCTCTTTGTTGCAGGAAAGGAAGGGTGTAGCTTTGTGGTTGAACTCTAAAACTGAGGGATCTGTCTTCCCTCCCCCCTCACCTATGTCTACTCCTAAATTGCTCTTTACTCTTTGCTCTAGCCCCACCCCCACCCTCTTCTCCATATATAGGCAAGAAAACAGGGAAATGCTGGTAATTTTTTGTTTTGTTTTTAAGAATCTGAGTAAGAAAACTATAGTTTTAAAGAAGTGGAAACTGGTTTCCCTCCTCATTTTCTTTCTGTAATATCATCTGGATGTACCCTGTTAAACTGGCTGTCAGCCCCAGGTTCCTTCTAGAATTGCTTTTTAAGCTCTTTTTAATTTTCTTTTTCTCTTATTGCTCTTTGTCAGTGATTAATTTGTTTGCCTCAATGCAATTTTTCAATGTGTACTGTGTTACTGCTTTACAGATTTATTTTTATTCTGTAATTGCCAAAATTGGGGAAAGACTGAAGATAGGAAATTTAACATTTTCTGTATCTGCTTAAATCTGACCATTGTGTATCTCTTTGTACAAAGACCCCATTTTCTCTCTCATCCATCACCAGCTCTTTCTACCTTGAGATATTCATTCTCATTCTGCCCTTTATGCCTACTTTTCCTGTTGGCCAGTCACCCTGAAAGTTGCAGACTCCAGGCCATCCCTCATCCCTTGGAATCTTGCTGTCTTACAGCTCTCTCTGCCCATTTTTTTAAAATTACTTCTTCTGCTACCCTCCCCCAATCCTTTTTACATTGCCTTCTGGGACACACAGCAGAATCCCCTATATATTTTTTTATAGAGATCTTTTTTTCCATTTTTATTTATTTATTTATTTATTTATTTATTTATTTATTTGGTTGGGGATGGGTACCAGGAATTTTTTCATTTTTATTTTATTTTATTTTATTTGGTTGGGGATGGGTACCAAATCCAGGGCCTCACACATGCCAGGCAAGTGCTTTACCACTGAGCCACAACTCTGGCCCAGAATCCCCTATATCTTGAGCCTCTTCTGAACATTCTCTTTTCCTGTAACAAAACCTTGCTTTCTCTTTAGGTCCTGTTTGATCCCAGCATTACCAGGTTTCTCCTCCTCTACCAAGTGGTCACTTTTATCCTCCAATATATCTTGTGCCATTTGGCCAAAAAATGGTTTGGTACCTACCTTACTCCTCATTACCACTTCCGGAAATTCTTCCATCTTTTTCTATAGAAACACCCATGAATCTCAGGTTCTCAGACTATGCCAGTGTTCAGCCATTCTCTTTATAATTACCCACAAACACCCAAATCTTTTCTGAAGGTTTTTTTTTCCAATAGCTCTCCTGTCTAATCTTTAGTGCTTTCAGTATCTATGTAGACTATCCTTTTGATACCCCACATTCAATTTCCTGAGCTCCAATGAGCTTGTCCTCTGCCATGCTGCAGCCACTTATTCACAGTTATGCTCAGACCTGTCCTCTTCAATGCTGCAATCTCAGAATCTCATTTTCTGGCATCTGACTCTAATCACCACACCTCTTTCCACTTGGCTTCCTCAATACCTTTTCTCTATGTTCTTCAGCTCCACTGGCCCTGCAGCCTATTGCTCCTCCTACCTTTTCAGATGCTTACATCTCTTTCCAGCTCCCACTTTTTTTTTTTTTTCGGTAAGGGATTGAACCCAGGGGCACTTAACCACTGAGCCACATCCCAGCACTTTTTTATTTCGAGATAGGACCTCACTAAGCTGCTGAGGCTGGCTTTAAGCTCACTATTCTCCTGCCTCAACCTCCCAAGCCGCTGGAATTACAGGCATGCACCACTAAGCCTGGTGCTCCCATTTTTTTCTGCTTATTGTCGTGGGCTTTCTCAGCACACCTATTTCTATTCACTTCTAATAGTTCTCTGCCCATTCTGAAGCCCCCTCCAGGGAGCTTTCCTCCTGTGACTCCATCCAAATTGCTCTTGTCAATGTCAGTAACTTTGTGTATTGGTGGTCAGTTCTTGGTCCTCATCTTTCTTATTACATCTACGAACAGCAGATAACACAATTTTTTTTTTTTTTTAATAACACTCCTTTTTTCCTAAAACAGTTTTGTTCCGGTAGCTCTGGAACACTTTAGGTCTCTTCAAAATTTCTTTTGCTGAGTCCTTCCTGACGTTTCGTTTCGTTTCTTTTCTTTCTTTCTTTCTTTCTTTCTAAGTTGCAGATGGACACATTATTTTATTTATTTTTATATAGGGCTGAGGATTGAACCCAGTGCCTCACACGTGCTAGGCAAGCACTCTATCACTGAAGTACAACCCCATCCCTTCTTCCTAACCTTTTGATTATGGAATGTCCAGGGTTCGGTTCTTGCACTCTTCTCTGTAGCTGTACTCAGGGAGCTGGTGGCATGTCATGTCATTTCTATAAAAAATAGCTTCATCTTTCCATTGCTCAAAAATCTTGGCATCTCTTTGGTTCTTCTCTGTCAAAGCTCGTGTCTACTCTTCAGCAAATTATGTTGGCTGTATGTCCACAGTTGTCCAGAATTCAACCACTTCTCATTTCCAGGGTCACCACCAACTCCTGGTCCTTAGCATTATCATCTCTCATCTGGATTACTGAGGTTTCCACGTTTTCCCTGTTTCCACCCTTTCCTCTGCTGCTTTCAGTTTTTTCTCAGTGCAGCAACTAGTATCCTCACATTTAAAATTTGTAGTACGTAGATTAAATCATATCATTCGGTAAAAGCCAAACTCCCCAGAATCAATTCCAAGGTTCGTACTCACCTAGTAAGTGAAGTAAATCCTTTCCTTTGTTAACTTAATACTTGTTTGTACTTAAATAAAACTTATTATCAGTAAATTGCACTGATCTCTTGGATTAAATTGTTGTCTTTATAATTAATTTTGACATTCCTCAGAGCACCAAAAGATTGTGCAAAATTACATTTTCTCTAAAAATTTTAAAAAAATTGCATGTGATTTGGCATTCTTATGGTTTTTTTGCTGAACAGATTATATTAAATCTAAAGAGTGACCTTTGTCATTATTCAGGGTTTTTAATGCTGTAAATCTGTACTACCTACCAAGAAATTGTATTCCTCCTTCTTTTATAACTACTCTGCTTAGTACAAACTAAAAAATTCACCAGTGAATACAATTGAATTTGGATCTTCTTTGAATTTTTGAGCTCAGTATTCTCAAAGTGGTTTTATTATTAGGATTTCCTTCAGATTCTGAATTTTCTGAAAGGAAAAAACTCTAGTACCTATTGCAAGCCGAATACTGTCTTGGCATTTATCTCCTTTAATTTCCATAACAGTTCTGTTACATGTACTCCCATATGGTTGGAAACATAGGCTCTGAAAGGTTTAGTATATATCAGGGTCAAAGAGGTAAGTGTTGAAGTTGGACTTGAATCCTGATCTAACTTTCTATATACCCTGACTTATCAAAATTACTAACATTTCAGAAGTTAATTTGTCGTAGGAAAGAACTGAACAACTATTGGCTCTTAAATGTAATCATCATGGATAAGTAAGGAAATTCATTTTTTTTTAATCAGTTAAGGAAACTGACTCTAGGTCCTATTAACTACAAAGCTTTGAATATTCTTTTTTTCCCCTTGAAAGTGAAAAATTTATCAGTGACCTCTTTCTCTTAAACGTGCACTAACAGGTCTAGAACAAAGTTATCTGTGTAAATAATTCATACTGAGGCAGAGATAAAATGAATTGCATAATCACTCAGAACTTTAATCATCCTAAAAATTCTATTTGCTCAAGTCTTTGTGTGTGGTTTGACTCAAGATGTCTTCTAATTATGTGTTCCTCTGTCCAGCGATCCTGCCATGAAGCAGTTTCTACTGTACTTGGATGAGTCCAATGCCCTGGGGAAGAAGTTCATCATTCAAGATATCGATGACACTCATGTCTTCGTAATAGCAGAGTTGGTTAATGTCCTCCAGGAGCGAGTAGGTGAATTAATGGACCAAAATGCTTTTTCTCTTACCCAGAAATAAAATATCAGATATTGACTGCTTAGGAATTGTAAGCAACAAATAGGAAAGACTGTCCCCATTCGGTGGCTTATGTGGCTGAGGAGCATGCTGTGGGAAAGACTATAATCATTTGTTAAGACAAAAACCCAGAACTGATTTTTGTTGTACTTCAGAATTGAAAGTAAAAAACAAAAAAAAAAAACTTTAACAATTGACAATTAGCTGTAATTTGGCTTTTATTATCCTTTAACAAAATAAAAACAAATGTTTTTCCTATCTTTTTAATACCAATTTAATACATTAAGAATAATGGTTGCTGGGGCAGGGATTGTGGCCCAGCAGTAGAGCACTCGCCTAGCACGTGTGAGGCGGTGGGTTCGATCCTCAACACCACATAAAAATAAATAAATAAAATAAAGGTATAAAGAAAAAAATAATGGTTGCTGAGTGTAGTGGTATGTGCCTGAAATCCTAGCTACTCTGGAGGCTGAGGCAAAAGGATTGCAAATTCAGAGTTAGCCTGGGCAACATAATAAGACTATGTCTCAAAATTAAAATAAAAACAGCTGGGAATGTATTTCAGTGTTAGAGCATCTCTGGGTTTAATCTCCAGAACTGTAAATGTGTAGAAAGAGTGTGTGTGTGTACATGCCTTTAAATGATCATTGTAATCTCAGTATCTGTTTTGCTTTTCTTATTAATGATTGTGGACTTGTGGCTATGGTTGTTTTGTTTTAGTTAGAAATTTCACAGATCTGCTGGGGGCAGTGATGCATACCTGTAAACCTATCAAAGACTGAGGCAGAAGGATTGCAAGTTCAAACCCAGCCTCTGCAATTTAGAGAGATCATACCTCAAATATTTTTAAAATTTTTTTCTTTATTCAGACTTTGGTCACATTTTTCTGTCAAGTCAAACATTCTTTTATAAAAAAAAAATGAGAGGGCCAAACAAAATGGTGCATAGATATGTATTTATGTATAGCCAATAGTTGGAAAAATACCTGCAATCATAATGGATAACTTGGAGGAGATGGGTTGGAAAACTTGGATATTGCATTTTGTAAACTTCTCTGCCATATGAAGCCACGTGTGTGTGAAAACATTAAGTAGTGGTTAAAACAAAGGAAATGCAGTTGATGTCTGCTTTAATGGAAGTAAATATTACATTTTCATCCATATGCTCCAAATCCAGCTAAACCAGATGATTTTACCCTTTTACATGCTATTTGCTAGTCTAGTTAAAAACAAAGTGAATAAAAACTCATCTTTGAAATATTTTTTAAAAAAAGAAAATTAGATTTACTCATGTTATTCCCTATAATAAGAATCCTTGTTAAACAAATGGAAAGAGAAAAACTGGAGCAGCCAACCTTGTGGGAAGTAATGTATTAGGTTGAAATGTAAACTCTGATAGGGACTGTGCCTCCCTTCCTGAGGATATTGCCATGGGGGTAGGTTTCTATAATGGGAATTTTCCAATGCAAGAGAACTTTATTGATGATAATGTAACCATACCAAACCCAGTTTACCACCTTCCTTTTAGTATGTACTCAAAGCACCTGTACATCATTTTAATTCATTTATTCATTTAAATCTAGAAATTTTCAATTTGGCATATTTATTATGATTCCTCAGTTTTGATTCCCACACAATCAAATAATTTCTATAGATTACTGATATATCTGGTACTAAAACTTGGTAAGTAGAAGATATGTTTCTACAGAATTTCCAGCTGTACTGAAATGTTACTGAACCTTATATTTTAGTCCTGTCTAAATCAATATTTTTAAATATTTTTTTAGTTGTAGATGGACACAATATCTTTATTAATTTATTTTTACATGGTGCTTAGGATTGAACCCAGTGCCTCACACATCAAGGCAAGCATTCTACCACTGAACTACAGCCCCAGCCCCTAAATCAATTTTTAATATGCCTCAGTCATTTGTTACCTAATACCTTTTTTATTAATATGATAGAATCTTAGAGTTTAAAAGGTATGGAGAAAACTATAAATTGAACAGGGATTACAAAGAGTATTAAGTGAAGGAAGTCTTTATTTCGTTCGTTCGTGTTTGTTTTGATGATGGACCCTTATCTTATTTATTTATATGCAGTGCTGAGAATCTAACTCAGTGCCTCACACATGCTAGGCAAGTGCTCCACTAAAACCCCCCCCCATTAGCTCTTATTTTTAAGAAGTTATGTTCTGGTAAATGTTAAATATCTTTCTTTTGAGACTGTTAAGAAACATCAGACAGTGTAACAGTAGGAAGTCCCCTTGCAGTTAGTTGCTTCGTTTGCTTGTCTGGCTGCAAGTGAACAGGAAATGTGCCAGTGATTCTTTGCACCCACCCTGTCTCTTGGGGTCTGATTTCTATTTGATTTGGCATACTTTAGATGCCCAGAACAAGACTTGTTGTGGGCTTGGCACTGGAGAATTTACTGTTATAATGTTTTATTTTTAACAAAGCCTTTTCTATTGGAAAAAGATAGCATTAACCTGAATTTTCTTAACTGCATGAAAAAAAAAACATTTTAACTTGAGGAGGGTAGCTGGTCAGTCACACGGATCTGTGCACTAAAATTGATTTAGAGTTGTACTTCTGTTTTTGTAGTTAGGTGCAATACTTTTACTTTATTTTTTTGTGTACTAAAGATGGAGCCCAGTGCCTCCCACGTACTAGGTGAGTACTCTATCTACCACTGAGCCACAACCCCAGAGTTGTACTTCGTGATAAGTGTCTTTTATTATAACTGTATTGGATCAGAAACTCTTAATTCCTTCAAACCCCCATTTCCTTGGGATATTTAGTGTGATCCTGTGTGTTTGCATCACAGTTGATATAAAAATGTGTATTGAGAAATCAGTTCAGGTGAGCAGTAACTAAACATTACTGATAATAAATAACAAAGATTAGCCTCCTTTTTTCTGATACACTATAGATGGTAATCAAAATTATTAATGATTTTATTGCTGTTAACATTAGCTATAACAGGTGGTTTTACATAATTGTACTTTTTGGGGGAGAGAAACTGAGGATTGAACTCAAGGACACTCAACCACTGAGCCACATCCCCAGCCCTTTTTATTTTTTGAGATAGTCTTGCTAAATTGCTGAGGCTGGCTTTAGATTTGTGATCCTCCTGCCTCAGGCTCCCAAGCCACTTGGATTATAGGTGTGTGCCACCATGCCTGGCCATTTTGTCTCTTAATGGATGAAAAATGGTATATGTTAAACATGGAGAGATTAGGGGCTGGGGTTGTAGCTCAGTGGTAGAGTCCTTGCCTAGCATGCACGAGGCACTGGGTTTGATTCTCAGTACCACATAAATGCAAAATAAAGATAATTGTGTCCACCTAAAACTTTAAATATTTACAAAAAAGAAAAGATTTATCCAAAAAAAAAAAAAAAAAGATGGAGATGATGCAGTTTGCAAATATAGGCAATACATATTCTCAAATGTGCATAGTTCTTTTCCATTTGCAGGCAAGTTATCTGTTGAGATTTTTTAATAAGATTTTAAAACACTGTCAATTATAGGAAAGTAATTGACAGCATTGACTGGATCCATCACCTCTCTGCTCACCAGCACTGGGATCTCCCACACATCATTGAATTTCTCTGTACTTCTCGATCCTCATTTGTAAAAAAGGGAAACCTACTTTCAAAGATTATTGAGATGATTGTTAAGTTAACATACATAAAGCAGATAGTTATGAAATTTAGTTGCCGTGAATCTAGAAGAGCGCAGTGACAAAGGGAACAAATGAAATTTTTAGCACACAAAATTTTTTCCTCTGCTGTCACCATGCAGTGGGAGAAGCAGCAGATGAGGGAGGAGGGGAACTCCTAGAACAAAAGCACTGGGGAGATAGGTCCACAGCTGCCCAGTGTCATTGCCGATTTTGAAACTGATCACCAGAGAGTTACCTGGTGGTTAAATAGACCTTTCCTATCTTTGCTTTCATTCTGGAATGATTGTCTATATAGATATAGAACACTTGGGTCACAATGCATTTCCATCAAAACTGAGCCATTTTTCATTGTCCTCAAACATTTACTCTCTGAATCCAGTTTGAATTTTATTCTTTCAAATAATTTTTCTCTCTGGATTACAGGAGTTTCCCTCAAGTCATTTTTCTTGTTTGTTCACCCTACTGTTCGTTTTCTAATTGGATCTCAAATCCCTTTCTCCTTTCCTTTATTCCTCTGCATTGTTTATTATTTCTTTTATATTTTAAAGTTTGACCAGTGTATCTCGTTAATTTTTCCTAGAATATGTGAGTCTTCTTGGTTTCCTCAAGTTCTGGAAGTCTGTTTTGCTTTGCTTGGAGGATTCTTTTAAGTTTTTAGATGAACAGGTTTTCTATTATAACTTTAATATTTCTATTCTTTGGGGGGTGGGTTTGTTGTTTTCAGCCCTGAATTGAGCCTAGGGCTGCCTATCGCTGTGCTATATCACCAGCCCTTTTTTTGGTTTTCTGTTTGAGACAGTGCGGGGAACTTAGTGAGACCCTATGTTCAAATATGTGATCCCTCCTGCCTCAGCCTCCTGAATTGTTGAGATTACAGGCATCTTTTTGTTTTTCTTAGAAACATATAAACACAGTTTTTTATTTCTCCATGATTAACACCTTATCTCATTTTCTTTTTAAAGTTTTTGATTGGCTCATAATTGTACGTATTTGTAAGGTGCAGTGTAATAATTCAATACATGTAAACTATAATTTTCAAATCAGAATAAGTAGCATTTCCATCTCCTTAAACATTTACCATTCTGTTGGGAACCTTCAAGCTTCTCTCTTTTAGTTCCTTATAAAATATTTGATAAATCATTGTAAACTCTGGTCTTCCACTTCTGCAGTGAAAGGCTAAAACTCGCTCCTCCCATCTAACTTTACATTGGTCCTCCTTATCCATTTCATTGCTTTTTAAAGTTTTCTATTCCAGGAATGCTTTCAAATTGGTCACTAAACTTGATTCACTTTTTAGTAAAAATTGGTTCCTGCTGTTTTCACCGTGATTTTATTTTGGTCTTGATCATTTGTTCGATTGCACTCACTTTAAACTGTTTCTAGCCACAGCCATTTTTAGTTTTTGTTCAATTCAGGTCCACTTGAATCTTTTTTTTTAAATTTCTGTATCCTTTTTTTAAAATATTTTTCTTTAGTTGTCCATCTTTTATTTATTTATATGCGGTGTTGAGGATCAAATACCAAGTGCCTCACACATGCCAGTCAAGTGCTCTACCACTGAGCCACTACTCCAGCCCTATTTCTGTATCTTATTTATTTATTTTGGTAACAGGGATTGAATTGAGGGGCAGTAAATCACTGAGCTACATCCCCAGCCCTCTTTTGTATTTTATTTAGAGATAGTGTCTCATTGAATTGCTAAGCACTTCACCATTGCTGAGGCTGGCTCTAAACTCATGATCCTCCTGCCTAAGCCTCCCAAGCCTCTGAGATTACAGGCCTGCACCACCACTCCCAGCAATATCTTTTCTATGAGTAACGCATTCATTTACGGGGATTGGGAAAGGGAAGCAAAAGAAGAAAACAGCATTCGTAATCTGGCCAATCAGGAATAACCAGTTAGACTTTTGGTGACAATCTTTGATCCTTTTTCTAAAAATATAAAAACCATCCTGCTTGTCCATCCCAATAAGATCACAGCACTTTGACACTTTTTCACTTAATTTTTCATAATCTTTTGTTTAAAATATGGAGCAGGATTTCTATCTCAAAGGAAAGTTTTTCTGCCTATTGAGAACATTAGAATTTTATGGGGAGCTTTTGAATATTGATACCAGCCCTCGGCCCCATTATTCAAATTAAATTCTTCTGGGATGGGACCCATCCAAAATAATATTTTTAAAAGGTTTCCCTGGTGCTTCTAATGTGCAGTCATCTGAGAACCCCTTGCCTAGGATGTGCAATAGAGACTTTGGGTAGGAGATTTTGTTGAGGGGTTCTGTTTGGTTTTCAGAAGGCTAATCTACCACCCACATCAGTTTCGTTTTACTGCCAAGGAAGTGCTGAGCCTACCCAGCAGGAACCAATTTTTGTTAAAATTCATCAATTAAATAACTAAATCCCTAAGTAGTTACAGGATTTTATTTATTGGTGGTAATTACCTGGCAGCACTCTTAATTGGTGAGTTTTTTTAATTATTTAATTCATTGTAAGGTACTTATTTACTAATTACCAAGCATAATTTTGTTTTCCGGGTTTTTTGATTTTTTAAATTTACAATGCATAATTTCTTTAGTGAAACTATTAAACTGTGTAACATAATTTCTCAAGATGAGTCTTTCCAAGAGAGGTGTCTAATATTGAATATTAATTTGTTTTTTATAGCTAACATAGTCATTCCTGTGTCTCCCAAAACCCTCAGTGACATCTGCACTGCACAAGGTTTTTGGGTATGTAGGGAAGTTAGTTTTACACTCTGAAAAGCAGGGAGAGTAGAAGTAGGACCAGGAGAGATGTATAGACGAAACTTAGTGACATGAAGAATTCATAGAAATGTTAAAGGATTTGAACTTCCATAGGACATGAGTGGAGGAAATAGTCTTATCAGATACATTAAATCATACAGTATTTGTATAAATGATAATCAACGTATCCTGGAAATTTTAGAGAAGCAACAATGTCTTACAATAAATGTTCTATGAGTGTTTAAACCTTTAACTATGGCTATCCTGGGAAGTTGCTACAAAAGCTACCATGAAATTTTTTTCAGTGTACCTGGGCACAGTGGCATGTGCCTGTAATCCCAGCAACTCAGGAGACTGAGGCAGGAAGATCACAAGTTCAAGGCCAGCCTCAGCAATTTAGCAAGGCCTAAGCAGCATAGTAAGACACTGTCTCAAATTTACCAAAATGACTGGGAACACAGCTCAGTGATAAAGTACCCTGGGTTCAATCCCTAGTACCAAAAAAAGAAAAAAAAGAAATGAAAAATTTCCAGTGTGAAATTGTAATGGCTGCTGCTTCTCTTTATTAGTGCTGCTTAAACTTTAATGAGCACACAGATCTTGGGAAATTGTTTTAAATTCATATTCTGGTGGAGTAGTTCTGGGCTGGGGTCTAAATTTTACATGTCTAAAAAGCTTCCAGATAATGTCAGAGCTACTGTTTGATAGGTCACATTTCAAGTAGTTAAGTTCTTTCACAAAAATTGACCCAGAGTAGAATGGGGATCTCAGTTCTTAGCCAGAGCAAAGGCACATCCCGCCTAAACTATTTATATACCCTATAATACACATTTAAGTGTGTCAAGTTAGCTGTGGCTTTTAATTTCGTATCATTAATTTCCCTTCAAATTTCTCATTTCTTTTGTCTTTATATAATAATATTCAAACACAAAGAAACATTGAAGTATATATCAACATCTGTATCACTCAATGTTGGTATTCCTATTTGATTCTGATATTTTTAAAGAAATAAACAGTAAAAATAAAAAGTTGGATTTCTTTTGTGCTATTCCCTAATCATAGTCATTTTCTTGACTTTTCCAAGGGAAGTCATGAAATGGATATGTAATCTTCCATGTTTGATAGGTGTTCTGAGATAACACACATTATGTGTTTTTTAGAACAAATGATGTACAAATATATCACCTGTAAACTATCATTCTATAATTCTTTTACAGTTCTTGGGATCTAACCATGTTGATCCTTATGATTCCTGTTTGTTCATTATAGCTGTTATTTACTGTGGAATCATATGAATATAAATCCTTACCTGTGTGTATGTGTGTGTTTGTCTGAACCTCATGCATATTAAGCAAGATTGTTCTCATGTTACTATTACAACCAGTGCGGCAATAAACATCTCTCTTCAACACATATAAGTGTTCCTTAATACTACACCAGCAATATGTGAAAGTCTACCATATTCTTGCCAACATTTTAGTTTTTACAAATCAGAGATTTGAGGTGGAATATAATTTCATGTATGTTTTTTATCTTCATATTCACTTTTTAAAACTGTTTCAGACTTGAGAGTGTAATGGGTAATTATACATCCTGGTCAATGGAAATACAAGTTATTTCAGCTTTATTTTTATTTATTTATTTTTTTTTTTGATGACCTTTACCCTCACCATGTGTTTAGAGGTGGAGGACATAGTTAAGAAAAGATGGATGAGATACCTATATCAGTTAGAAATGCTTTTGACTGCAAGTCTCAGGACACCAATTAAAAGTGACTTAGTAAAGAAGCTTAATTCTCCGATTTAACAAGAAGTCTGGAGGCAGATAGCAAAGGACTTAATCCCTCTTCTACTCTGCTATCCTAATAGTTGGGTTTTAACCTTGGCATATTGCCTCATGGTGACAAGATAGATCCTAGGATCCTGCCATTAAGTATTACATACAACAATAGCCCAGACAGAGCTCCATTCACCTGCAGAGAAAATAAGGAAAATCTTCCTTGTCTGTATCTTTTTAAAAAATATTTTTTTAGTTGTTGATGGATCTTACTTATTTATATACAGTACTGAGAATTGAACCCAGTGCCTCACACATCTGAGGCAAGCATTCCACCTCTAAGCCACAGTCCCAGCTCCCTGGTCTGTATTTTTTTTATTTATTTATTTTTTAGTTTTAGGAGGACACGTCTTTATTTTTATGTGGTGCTGAGGATCAAACCCAGTGCCTCAGCATGCTAGACGAGCACTCTACCACTTGAGCCACAACCAGAATCTTACCATAAATCTATCCTCAGACCATTCACTGGCAAAGAGGAATGGAGGGACCAGTAATTAGATAAGAAGTTGTCATTTTTTAAGAAATCCCTGGAGTCTGTCTTACAGAAAACTTACAAATAATTTTATGTAGATAGTCTATACATGAAGGTAGAGCTTAGTCCCTGCCATCCGTGTTTGAGTGGAGGCTATGCTGAGTGACTAGCTTCCAAAGAATAGATTTTGGAAAAAGTGGAACACTCCTGGCCACGTGAGCAGGATTAACTCAGCAGTGGGTCATGCTGAGAGCAGGGACCTCTAGTATGTGATAAGAAGGGGGCTTTACCTCTTTGGTAGTTTCCTAAAACCCATATCTCCAGTCTTAACCATGAGAAGAGCACCAGATAAGCACAAATTGAAGGGGATTCCCAACCAGTACTCTTCAAAATTGTCAAGGTCATGAAAAACAAGGCAGGCCTGAGAAACTGTCACCAATCAGAAGAGACTAAGGAGACTATGACTAAATGTGAAACAAGATCCCAGATGCCATCTGAGAATGAAAAAGGAAATGAGATAAGACAACCTGAATAAAGTCTGAAGTTTAGTTAATAATATAGCAGTGATTGTTTTACTTGTGACAAATGGGCATGCTAATGTAAGATTATAAAATGTTAACCATCATGATGTAGGGATGGGGGAGCTATGTGATCCAAGGTTGGCAAATTGTCCATAAATGTATCTCGGGCCAGGGTTGTGGCTCAGTGGTAGAGCACTTGCCTAGCATATGGGAGGCACTAGGTTTGATCCCTGGTACCACATAAAAATGAACAAAGGTGGAAAAAAAAAATATATATATATATATCTGTTTTGTGCCACTTATGTGATTTGGAGCAGATTATTAAATTTTTGTAAATATTGGTTTATTTGTAAAATACAGGTAATAATCATAATATCTGTCTAGCAGGGTTGTTTTAAGGATTGAATAGGATAAAACATGTAACATGCTTGGGCTGGGGTTGTGGCTCAGTGGTAGAGCACTCACCTAGCATGGGTGAGGCACTGGGTTTGGTCCTCAGCACCATATAAAGATAAATAAAGGTATTGTTTCCATCTACAACCAAAACATACTAAAAAAATGTAACATGCTTTGTTACATGTTATATGCAGAACTATAATATAATAAACTAGATAATGATTTCCAACTTATTTTAATGCACCTGTGTCAATTTCATTGAAATATTCACAGAACTAAAAATTGGGACTTAATGGGTTAAGCAAGTACATTAAAAAGTATACACAACAAACTAAGCACAGGGCAATAAATCTGATGACAAATAATTTATATTTTCTAAATTGTGTACATAGGAATTAATGCAGAGGGACTAATAAATAGAAGCAGCTGCCATTACAATTTCACACTGGACATGTTTCTTTTTTTTTTTTTTTTTTGGTACTGGGGATTGAACCCAGGGTACTTTATCACTGAGCTGTGTTCCCAGTCATTTTGGTAAATTTGAGACAGTGTCTTGCTATGCTGCTTAGGCCTTGCTAAATTGCTGAGGCACATGAGACCCCAGGTTCATTTGCCATCATGGCCAAAAAATGAAGAAGTAATGTGAAAAAAAATACAACTACTTTGTAGGTCCTGATGTTTGTTTTCTTAAAACCTAGGTTAGGTCCAATTAGGTACTTAATAAAGGTCATAAAAATATAGAAGTTTGTTTTGTATTTCTTTATGCCCCCATCCCAAAATAATATGTATTTGTTCATATGACACTTCCACTTGGTAAGAAAAATAAAAGCAGTTTAACACATTAACTCTTCAAATATTTATTAAAAATGCTAGTTTGGATACAACCAGGAACCCACATAAAAAATAGGGTCTTGCCAGGCACAGTGGCACACGCCTATAATCCAAGCGACTTGGGAGGCTGAGGCAGGAGGGTTGCAAATTCAAAGCCAGCCTCAGCAAAAGCAAGGTGCCTAGCAACTCGATGAGACCCTGTCTCTAAATACCATACAAAATAGGGCTGGGGATGTGGCTCAATGGCTGAGTGCCCCCGAGTTCAATCCCAGGTACCTGAAACAGGGTCTTTAGGATTAAGAGACATCAAGAAAGAGACTATGGTTGTGGCTCAGTGGTAGAGCACTTGCCTAGCATTTGAGGTACTAGGTTCAATCAAGACATAAAAAAATAAAGGTATTGGGCTGGGGATGTGGCTCAAGCGGTAGCGCGCTCGCCTGGCTTGCGTGCGGCCCGGGTTCGATCCTCAGCACCACATACAAACAAAGATGTTGTGTCCACCGAAAACCGAAAAATAAATATTAAAAAATTCTCTCTTCCAAAAAAAAAAAAAATAATAAAAATAAAGGTATTGTGTCCATCTATAATTAAGACTTTTTTTTTTTGAAAGAATAATAAACCAAGTCCCTGCCTAACCCAAAAATGCCTTAAAATCCAGTCACTGGGCTGGGGTTGTGGCTCACTGGTAGAGTGCTCACCTAGCACATGTGAGGCACAGGTTTGATCCTCAGCACCACATAAAAATAAATAAACAAAATAGCAAATGGAGTTTAAAAAAAAGCCAATCACCTTTGTCCTTTGAGCCAGCTGGACAATGATATCTTCCTTCTGCTCAAGCAAGATGTCCCAATAGAGTCTTGTTCCTTTGAAGTTGTGCCTTTATATGATTCTTCTGTTGAAAGCATAAGAACTCACTGAGCTAGTGAGCATTCTAATATCCCATTTTGAGATGATGCACACGTTGCCAGGTATCAAAGCTCTGTAAAGGGCTTCCAGATACACAAGTTTGTCAGCTGAGATTATTTAAAAGTCATTCTGCCTCAGAGGAAGTGCCTGGTCTTCTCATAGTTTTTGGAAGCACTCTAATGAACAGAACTTTCTTCCCCTTCCCCTCTGTACCTTCCTCTCTTGTGAAGCCAGAAAACTCAAGAATCATGGCAGTAAAGACTTATTTCCTGGGGCTGGGGATGTGGCTCAAGCGGTAGCGAGCTCGCCTGGCATGCGTGCGGCCCAGGTTCGATCCTCAGCACCACATACAGACAAAGATGTTGTGTCCGCCAAATACTAAAAAATAAATATTAAAATTCTCTCTCTCCCTCTCTCTCACTCTTTCTTTAAAAAAAAAAAAAAAAACTTATTTCCTGGAAAACCAAGATTTGGTGACTGCTAGGTACAGTGTTCTAGATCATCCCCACATGGGCACATAATCTATCGGAGAAGCAATGGAAGTAACCTTTTCCTCCAGTAAGAAGGGTCTTTAGGGAGTCCCCAGATCCTTTTCTGCCACTGCCCTAGGGGACTGGTGGTCCCCAGACCAGCAGTGTTGGCCTCAAGCTGGGGCCCATTCCAAACTTAATCAGGATCTGCATTTTAGTGAGTTTCCTAGTTGAGTTCTACCTACTTTAAAGTTGAAGAACTGCCATAAGGACCCACTGTGGGACAAGGGAGAGGATTTGAAGGCTCTAACTTGGGGCCTTTCCACCAAGATGGGGCCAAAAGTAAAGAAGGAAACTCTTGCCCTTCCCAAAGGTGAGGCCAAAGCAAAGGCACTAAAGACTAAAAAGGCAGTGATGCCAGGCACTCACGGGCAGAGAGACCTGTCACTGCCGCCTGCGACTCGAGACAACCCAAGTATGCTTGGTAGAGTGACCCCCAAGAGAAACAAGCTTGACCACTGTGCCATCCAATGCCTTCTGACCACTGAGCCTGCGAGATAACCTATGTTTATCATAAATGTCAAGGCCAACAAACACCAGATTAACAGACTGAAGAATCAAATATGACATTGATATGGCCAAGATCAAAACCCCAATAGGGTCTGATGAAGAGAAGAAGGCATATGATCAGCTGACTCCTGCTTATGATGCTCTAAATGTTGCCGACAAATTTGGGATCATCTAAACTGAATTCTGCTGGCTAATTTTAAATATTCATGTTTTCATTAAGAAGGAATGGGGAGGGGGAAAGGAATGGAGAAAGGTAATTAGCAACTTGGAACCACAGGAATGACCAATTAAGGGACCAGATAAGGGTCTCCCTGGTGCTTTATATCTAACTATTAACCTCGTGGGCTGGGGGTGTAGCTCACTGGTAGGAGTGCTTGCCTAGAATACATAAGGCCCTAGGTTCAATCCCAACATCCCCCACAAAACTTTTTATTTAGAACAACCTAGTTCCTTAATGAACATATAAACTGAAACACTTCTTTCTAATCCCTCTTCAATTCTGGAGGGAAATCTGGGAATTAAAGACATAGGTCTGGTATTAATGCAAACAAGTTTTATAATATTACCCAACCCAGAGAGGGACAAATGTACATTAAGCAAAACAAAACTGGACTCAGCAAGAAATATGGCCAAAGTTGTATCAGTTAAAAAAAAAAAAAATCAAGATAGGAAGTATGGAGTGACTACATAGAGTGTTTTTGTGCAACTTAGAAAAAGGCAGGTGAAATGGGTTTGCTGCTGGTCAGTGCCTTAAGGAAAAGGCACCTTCTTCCATGGGAATTCAGTCTTCTTTCACCGGGCAACAGTACATCCTTGAGTACAACTGTAAGCCATAACCTGGAAAGAAGCTCAGAGAAGACATATAACAGGACAGACTGCAGGATACTGATTCCTGCCCTCCAGGTAACTCAGGTTCCCTCCAGCCATGCCAATCAAGTTTTCATTGACTCACTTTGTACATCATAACAGAACGTATCCTGTTACTAAATCTAGAGACATTAGCTGTGTACTTATTTTTTTTAAATGTTAATTTCTCCTTATAATATTACAAAAAAGGAGAAGAAAAGAAAGAAAGACATCAGACAAAACTTCACTACCCAAGTCCAACCCAAATTAGCATTTTGGTGTACTTCTTTCAGATTTTTTCCCTCTGGTATGCTGTGCAGCTCTGTGAACATTTGACTCAGTGAAACATTTGAGGCCTTGCATTTAGGAAAAATGGAACACTTTACAGAAACTAGTGTCAGAACTGACCTTCCACACCCCTGAACCTTGATGATGTGGACTCCAACCACCTCATTCTCACTGCAGTTCTACCACAACTATTTAGTAAAGTTCTTCCTCTATTTAAACCTATGGCTCATGTCAGTACCCAAAGACAGGACTGAGACACTTAGCCTCACTTTGCCTTCCCAGTATGATCATATTGATCAACGTTCCTTTCCTGCTTTTCACCATTACTTTTTCCATTTGGTTTTTGGAGCAAGTGGCTAGACCTGATTCATTGAAATTCCAAAGTCAGGCCTCTGGCCTGGGCCTCCAGTAACATCTTTTTATCATAATTTACTTAGCCATTTCTCTACTGCTGAAACTTAAGTGGTTTCCAGCATTTTGTGTATCTAAGTAATATAACAATGATAACACACACAAACATTTTTTAGCTATAGAGTCACTGGGTTACAGAAATAATCAATATTTTTATGGTCCTCAATAAATGTTTCTAAAATTGCTTTCCAAAATGACGATACCAGTTGAACATACCACTGGCAATGTCTAAGCTTACCAATTTCACAATACATTGATCAGAATGTCTTCATTTCACCATTCAATATACAGGTACTGTCCTAGGGGATAGGGAGATGAAAACAAAATTCTTGCTACTTCAGAGCTTGGATTCCAGTAGAGAAATAGCAACACGATGAATTTATAAGGATAAGCTAAAGTCTCATAATCCCCAAATCCAAAACATCTCCAAAATGTGACATTTTCTGAAGGCTGATGACTCCACAAGTGGAAAATTCTATACCTTGTACTCATCAGCAGGTCACAATCAGTACAGGTGGGTGAAAAGTATTGTTCAAAATTACCTTAGGCTGGGCTGGGGATGTGGCTCAAGCGGTACTGTGCTCGCCTGGTATACGTGCGGCCCAGGTTCAATCCTCAGCACCACATACAAACAAAGATGTGTCCGCCGAAAACTAAATATTAAAAAATTCTCTCTCTCTCTCTCTCTCTCTCTCTCTCTCTCTCTCTCTCTCTCTTTAAAAAAATTACCTTAGGCTATGTGTATGTATAAGTTGTATATAAAATATAAATGAATTTTGTGTTTGTACCATCCCCAATATTTCTCATTGTGTGTATGCAAATATTCCAAAATACAAAACAATTCCAAAATCTGAAACAATGGTACCAAGTATTTTAGATAAGAGCTATTCAATCTATTTATAAATTGCTGTGTGGAAACATCTAATTCTGCCTGGAAACCTCAGAGGAAAATGGACATTGACAATGAAATTTAAAGAATGAATAACTCATCAGACAACAGGACAGGAGAGGAATTTCAAGCAAAACCAACATGGTCAAAACACTGGAGGTGTGCACTAGCATCTCATATTTCAAGAACTACACACTGTTTGACAAAGGTTGTGGACAAATAAGGTTTGTTTGGGAGAGTGGTTCCATAGGACCTTGTATTTTAATGATAAAATGTCTAAATTTCATCCTATTGGCAGTGGTGAATCAGAACATTTTTAAGCAAAATTATCTCATGACTTCCTTGCACTTACTTCTGTGTAGATTTTGATATAAATTTGCTCCTGGTATCTGTTTAGACAGATCAAAGAAGCCAGTGGCAGGAGTATAGAGGATGAACGTGGAGGTGGACCAGAAGCAGAAGATCTGGTTAAGAAGTTGTCACAGCATTCCACGTGAAAAAAAGAGAAGGCCTCAACTATTGAGGTTGCAATGGAGGTAGGAACGAGTAAATCAGAGGTTATCTAGGAACTTGGGTTGGCAGGGGTATTTGGGAAGGGGAGAGAGGAATGATTAACATATTCACCAAGACAAGCAAGAGAAGGTGGGTTGAGGAGGAAGGTATGTTTGAGTATGCGGATGCTGTGGTCATACAGATGCACAAATCCAGTGGCACTAGGATACATGGTTTACTATTCGGGAGAAAAAAGAGAGGTAGTAATATAAATTTGGAAGTTAGTGTGGGAGAGGTAGCTATAGTTTTGAATATTCTTTCTTATGAATTATCTCAGAATGTCCTTTGTCTATTTATCTTCCTGGGGTCTTGATATTTTTCTTATAAATTTGGGTAGGCTTATTTTATATTACTGCTTGTCATGTTGGCAAAAATCTAAATGTCCTTATAAATCTCAAGTTTCTAATTAAGTTCTTTTATTTTATTTGAGGGAAAATATAAGTTTAATAAATTGATGCCTATGGAGGCAATAAGCCATCTGAGCTGCATATATGGAAGCCAAGATAGGAAATAGCCATTGGCATATTTTAGACCAAGAGAAAAAAAAAAAAAAACAGGAGGGAGGAAGTGAAAGAATTCCCCACGCAAAGACACTTCGCCAGGAGAATTCCAATTTTATTGCAAAAAGCTGTGTGCTTATATAGAACTACAGGGGAGATGGCAGGGCTTAGATAAATGGCAGGCCGCCCGTCTATTGGCAAGTTCTTCCAGATATCAGCTCCCGCGCCCAGGAATTAGTTCTCATTGGGGCTGAGGTTCCCCGCCAGCGAGGTTTGAAATTGGCGCCGGCGGGAGAGTTCACAAGGGCGGGAACTTTCCTTGCCACTGCAGAGAAGAAGAAGGTAGGAAGAAGTCCTTAGGTGCCATGTTGGGGTTTTTTCTCTGGGGTACGGCTGCCGTTTATACTTTTCCCGACATTCCTCCCTTTTTGTTTTCTTAGGAATTGGGGCGTCCTTAGTCAGATCCGGCTGCTTCCTGCTGTGTGGGGGCGCCGTAGGGCCTAGAAAGGGAAGTGGAGGAATGTTCGGGGGGCAGGTCTGGGGATATCATGGCAGCCAGAAATAAAACCCAGTGGCTATAGACAGCTACTTCCGTAGGGGTGAAGTCTGTGAAAGTTCCCTGAAGCCACAAGTCGTCGATGGCATCGAACCAGTCCTGGATGGAGGAGATTGTTGGTTTCAGCCACTGGTCCTGTAACAGAGACTCTAGGAAATACTGGAAGCGTTGCCTGGACATGGCGTCACCAGCACCTGAAGAAGATCAGAGCGAATAAAAACAGAATGAAGATAAAGATTAAAGCAAAGGTCAATTTTTGGCAGAAGTTCCATGTTGGGGGACTGACAGAGAAGAGGCCAAGGGCCATGAGGAGGCTTAAAAGGACATAAAGACTCATGAATCTAGGATGGCAGATTAAGAGGTTCTCCGAGCTCGTTGTCTCCCGCTGTCTGATGTCCGTTGCATTCCATCGTGCCTGGTAGGGAGCCTCAGCACTGAGTGAACTGTTCTCTTGGAGATGTTGGGGGTTCATCGGTCATCAGAGGCTGGTAGTGCCTAAGCAGAAGCTGGTTGAAAGTTTGATTAGAAATTTTCTGCAATTGGGTTTGAAGGAACTTCATTATGCAGGGCAAGAGAGCATAAAAAAGGAGCATCCCAATAAGGGACCCCAAGATAGGTAGTAAGTACATGGCAAGAGAGGATTGGAAGAACCCCGTTATGGGATTAGAGGAGGTGGGTTTGAACAATTGGGTCGATAATTCCTGCAATTTAACAACATTTTTTTCTATTAGCCCAGACTCATTAACATAGTAGCAACATTCCTCTCTGAGGAACAGGCATGTACCCCCTTTTTCTGCAGTGAGAAGATCAATCGCTCTTCGGTTCTGTAAAGCCACTTGTGCCAATGAAGTACTGGAAGGAGCCCAGAGACTCAGCAGTGGTATCGAGTGCTTCCTGCAGTTTTTGTTGCAGGTCATTGGATGCCCATAGAGCATGACCTATAGCTCCACCAGAGAGTCCGAGACTCGCCACTGAGGTTGTTAAAGTGAGGCCTACCAGAACCGGCAGAAAGACTGCCCTACGGGTGCGGGAAGGTAGGGCCAACTGTCAGAACTCGGTGGAAGTATATAAAGACAGCTGAGGGACTACAGTAACCAAGAAACAGGTGCCAGAGACATTGATTGTTGAGGTACTTAAAGACCCATTACACCAGAGGAAATGTCTAGGTTGCATGAACGCAGGGCTCGATGGGGTGCGATAGCTCAAGGAACAAATGGGTAAAGGATCCATTGTTGGCAGGTGGAAACAGATGAAAGGAAATGAAGTATTGGTGGAATAACTTTCCCATAGTGGGATACGTGTCACGTGTAGGGGTTGTCCTTTTTTAGAGAAATTGTAGGTTTTTGTTGAAATATTTCCTGCTGCTAATGGGACCGCTGCTAGAAGTGGACGACTAAGTGAAGCACAGAGAAAGCACTGAGAAGTAGGCACAGAAAGAGGGGTGGAGTTTAATAATCGAAGAGTTTGGTGTAGCAAATTGAGCCATGTGGGAGGGAGGCCTGAAGGGGCTGAAGGCTCTGAATCCTCTTTGGATGGGCTATGGATAAGATCTCGAAGTTTTGATTCTGACTCCTTGATGTGTTCGACTACCTGGATGGTTGCCTTAGGTGGCGTAATCAGGGTGCGGCCAACAGTCATCCACCCTGTGGGTCTGGCTGAGGTTGTCCGAGCATAGACAGCAAACTCAACATAGTCCCAACGTTTGGCCTTGGGGTCAGGTATATCTAAAGTATACCATCCATGGTTATCAGATGAAGAGCCTTTATGCCATTTTAGGTAACTAGAAGTCCATCCTACAGGGTAACCAAGTGAGTGGTAAGAATAGCTACCACGTTCATCATGGAACCTGCATGACCAATAGGGGCACCCATTATATATCTCAGGCCACCAATGGCAATAGCCTTTGGTTTGATCAAAAAGGAAGCAAATGAAAGGCCAGTTCCAGCTACCAGGGACGAAGGTCCTGGAAGGTGACAATTTTAGGGAAATAGAGGTGCAGTTGTGGATGAAGCAAGTAGTTGCATCCACTTCGCGGACCTTCTGCATGCCATGTTCTGAGTATCGTTCCCGAAGAGTGAATAGATACATGGTAGGAGAGGAGGGTAAAGACCGGTCCTGACAGAGCAGAGAAAAGAAGCAGAGCACAAAAAACAAGCAGAGAGAGAAGACTGGGGTGTTGGGAAAGCTCATTGTGCTTTCTTTAAGAGGAATTGGGCTGCGGGGAACACCGTGTGAGCCGCAACTTAAAGGGGTGAGATGGGTGTGGAGAGCAGGAGTAAAGGGGAGGTTCAGGAGGTGATTCTTGGAGTTCCTCTGGGGTGGTCCTGTCGTCAGCAGGTGGGGCCTCCTGGTAATATGGCTTCAACCTAGAAATGTGAATCCAGGGAGTGAGACGGTTTTCTGGTAAGGAGAGTTTGGCAGCGGTGAGGGTACAGCTCCTTCCATATTGCAGCATTGGATAATAGAATATGGAAGACATATTTTGAGTCAGTATAAAGGGTGAGGGATTTGCCTTGAGCTAGAAGGCAGGCACGAGTGGCTGCTATGAGTTCAGCCTGCTGGTTGGTAGTTCCTGAAGGCAGAGCTTTGGACTCTATAATCTCAGTGGCTGAAACTACAGCGTATCCAGAGTAATGAGTGCCCTTCTGTCTAAAGGAACTGCCATCAGTGAACCAGATAAGGTCAGGCTTGGTGAGTGGTCCCTCAGAAATGGAAGAATGACAGGGGAGGAAATCATCCAAGGTTTCCAAGCAATTATGAGTTGGTGTGTCAGACGTGGGAGTCGTTGGGAGCAGTGAGGCAGGGTTCAGTGCAGAGCAGGGGAGGAACGTAATATTAGGGTTTTCCAGAAAAGAAGTGAGGAGTGACAGAACTCTGGATGGAGGAAGGGTTTGAAGGCCCTTATAAGCTAAAAGATCCTTCAAGTGATGTGGGGAGTGGATAGTTAAAGGGGCCCCAAAAGTCAGCTTAGAGGCTTCTTTGTGTAAAATTTGTCCAGCAGCCAGAGCTCTTAAGCAAGGGGCCCACCCACGGATGGTAGGGTCTAGTTGCTTGGACAAATATGCCACAGGTGCAAATGTAGGCCCATAGTTTTGACCTAAGACCCCAAGTGCTTGCCCCCTTTTTTCATGGACATATAGATGAAATGGTCTTGAAAGATCAGGAAGGTGAAGGGCAGGTGCCTTCAAGAGGAGTTGCTGAAGCCTGAGGAAGTGGTAGTTGGGGGAGGAGGCAAGAGATTCACTAGGGGGTCCCTTTGCTAGGTCATACAGGGGTTTGGCTAGAAGAGAATAATTTGGGATCCAGGCCCTAAAATAACCTGCTAGTCCTAGGAATGATAGTATTTCGGCTTTCGTATGGGGCACTGGAAGATTAGAGAGGAGTTGCCTCCTATCCAGTGTTATTTCCTTTTTCCCGGGTGTAAGGCGAAAACCAAGATAGGTGACAGCAGACTGGGAAACCTGGGCCTTGTGGGGAGACACCCTATATCCCTTGTCTGCTAGGAAATTAAGAAGCTGGGCGGTGTGGGATTGAGAGTGTTCCCAAGAGGGACTACATAGAAGAAGGTCATCGACATATTGAAGGAGAGTAGAGTCAGGACAGGTGGGGTGAAAGGATGTGAGGTCCTGGGCAAGAACTTGGCCAAAGAGATGGGGGCTATCCCTGAATCCCTGTGGGAGGACAGTCCAGGTAAGCTGACGAGAATGGCAGGTGTGAGGGTCAGTCCACGTAAAAGCAAAGATATCCTGAGATTCTGAGGATAAGGGAATAGAAAAGAATGCATCTTTCAAATCTAGGACCGAGAAGTGGGTAGTAGTGGCAGGGATCTGAGAGAGGAGGGTGTAAGGGTTGGGCACTAGCGGGTGGATGGGGACCACAGAGGAGTTGACAAGGCGAAGGTCTTGAACCAGCCTGTAGGACCCGTTAGGTTTTTTAACTGCCAGAATGGGGGTGTTGAAAGGAGAGTGTGTAGGCCTAAGATATCCCTTTCGTAATAAATCTTGGATGATGGGTTCTAATCCGAGGAGGGCTATGGTTGTGAGTGGATATTGTGGTTGACTAATATATCTTGAAGGGTCCCGTAAGACAATATGAATAGGACTGCATTTAGCCATAGAGGGTGTAGGTGTGTCCCAAACCTCAGGGTTAACTGGTTTAGATAGTTGTGGAAGAGTGTGTGAAGGAGGTGTATCTGCCCCTAGGAACATCATGAGGAAATGAGAGGTAGGAGAGATGTAGGGTGATATGTGAATGGTGACTTTCAATAGTGAGAGTATGTCCCTTCCCAGAAGGGGAGTGGGGCAATGGCTCATAACGAGAAAGGAGTGTGTGAAGGACAAAAGGGATCCCTGCATATAACATGATAAGGGGGGGGGGTTCGAGGGAAAATCTGTTTACCTCCTACCCCGACAATAGGAGTTTTTGAGGGTGTGGTAGGACCCCAATACTCCCTCAAGACCGAAAAAGCGGCACCAGTGTCTAAGAGGAAGGTAATGAAGCGTCCATCCACCAGGAAGGTGACCCTAGGCTCTTGCTTCTTGATGGTAATAGTCGGGAGGGAAGGCCCAGGGCTCCGTCAGTCCTCCTCTGCCAAGCCCAGGAGAGGCTGGGGTTGCCGGGCGGCTGACCAACCTCCCTTCCGGGTTGTTGGGCAGTCCGCCCCCCAGTGTCCCCTTTGGTGGCATTTTGGGCAGGGGGTGGAGCGTGTCCTCGGCGAAGGACAATCCTTGGCCCAATGTCACTCCTTACCACATTTGAAGCAAGCTCCAGGGGGTGTCTTATTAGGATGGCGTGGTGATGACCTTCTATGAATGACCTGGGCCAACATTTGGAACTTGGCATTTTCAGCCCTCTGCCTACGGCGTTCGCTTTCATCCTCTCTACCATGAAAAACCTTGAAAGCGACAGCGAGGATTTCGGTCTGAGGAGTAGCAGGGCCCTGTTCAAGCTTTTTAAGCTTGGCTTTAATGTCAGGGTAGCTTTGGGCCAGAAAATATGTCATTAAGACATGACAGCCATCAGGGGTTTCTGGGTCGAGGTTTGTGTACTGTTGAAGGGCCTTGGTTAGTCTATCCAAGAATTCTGAAGGTGTTTCTTCCTTTCTTTGAATGACCTCCTGCACCTTGTGAAAGTTAACAGCCTTGCAGGTGGCCTTTTTCAGGCCCGCCAAGAGGCAGGATGTAAAAAGGTCACGAGACTGCAAGCCTTCAGGGGTGTTATAATCCCATAGGGGATCCTGCTCTGGGACAGCATGAGGGCCCGTGGGGTGGTTGGGATTGGTCCTATGATTTTCATAGGACCCGTTGCCTTTCCTCAGGGAGAAGTGTGTTGGCCAAGAGCATGTAGATTTCATGATGAGTGAGGCTATATGCTTGCAGGACCCATTGAAACTCCCGAATGTAAGTGGTGGGGTCAGTGGTGAATGAGCCTAGCTTCCTCTCTAGCTGAGTAATGTCCGACATGGAGAAGGGCACGTGGACTCTGATGACACCCTTGCGAACCAGCTACCTCACGAAGGGGTGCGATTGTCTTGGGGGTGGGAAGGAGTCCCTTAGACCTGGTAACAGGAGGACTGAAAGAGGCAGGCGGCGGACAGGAAGGAGAGGGAGGGGAAGGGGGGTCTCTGCGGAGGAGGAGGTGGAGCAGGCAGAAGAGGGCGGAGGGGAGGGGGATGAAACGGAAGGCTGAGGATCTGTGGAACCAGGCGGAGGAAGAGGAGGGTATAGCGGGAGAGAAGGAGCAGATGGGGCTGGGGGATAAGGTGGGGGTTCATCTGCTGGGTCGAATGAGGAAGAATCTGCGAAGTCAGGAGTAGAAGTAGGGGAAGGGAGGGGTTTGCAAGCAAGGAGGACTTGAGAAGGAGAGCAGGAGGAGCAGAGAACAGGGTGCTGTGCAAGAAGGCTAAAACCTTCAACGCAGGGAATCTCCCTCCACTTTTTCAGATGCTGGCACTAGTTAAAAAGGTCTTGAAGGAGGTTTGGATCTAAGGAGCCTTCTGGAGGCCAATGATTGCCATTATCCAGTGGATATGTAGGCCAATCTTGGGTACAGAATTTGATTAGAAGTTTGGGCTTGATGTCTGGTGTGAGGGAGAGTGTGGCCAGATTTTTTATTAAACATTTGAGAGGTGAGGCTTCAGGTACAGAC
>NC_138186.1:165216906-165353402 GCF_964194105.1 Spermophilus citellus
GATCGGAAAAGTGTAGAATGACACCAGTGCAGGGCACAGAATCTTGTGTGTCCTCAGCAAGCTGGGTTACATGTTCTCACTCAAGGAATGGCATATGACAGGTGTTCACAAAGTAGTGAAGATCTAAGACAACAATAACACAGCTAGGATGCGCTGGCTGGCTGCAGTCCTTCTCATGCAGTCCTTGGCTCCTGGGATCTTTGCCTCGTCTTCCTTTTCCTGCTCTAGTAGTGCTTTCTTTTGCTCCCACAGTGGGCTCCAGTGGAAGATTAGGGCAACAGGATGGACATCCAAGGACCACTTGTATTTTAATAAAAGATTCTCTTGCTGACTGGTGGTGAACACTGTAATCCAGCTGCTCAGGAGGCTAAGGCAGGAGGATTGCAAGTTCAAGTACAGCCTGGACAACTTAGGGAGACCTTGTCTCAAAATTAAAAAGTAAAAGAGGCTTGGGACATGACTCAGTGGTAGAGCACCCCTGGGTTCAATCCCCAGGACTTGGGGCAGGGTGGGATTCTCTTATAGGCAAAGTTTGAAGGTTTGGTTTTCTTTTTATGCTGAATTTAATTTAATATATATTAATTAAAAATAAAAATTTATATCAAACATTTGCAGATCAAACAATTTCAAGATTAAAAAAATATTTTAAACTTCTAGTTCCATTAAATAAAAGTTACAAGATGTCACTATCACTCTAACAATGAGAATATGCTAGGTGAAGTACAAAATCATTTTCTTATAAACTTGACAGAAAGTTGAGGTCACAAAGAAACCTGAATGACTAAATTCCAGAAGTAATGAGTCCTTCAGAAGACCTCTACAACTTCTTTCATTTTGGGCATAATGGCAAGAGGAGGAAACTGCCGTAGATGGAGACATGGAGAAATCAGCCCACCTTTTGACAAACTTTTGACGGCCTCGTGTGGGCTGGTATGCTGGATTGAGCTCCAGTCACCAGGCATGTCTGTCCTTACCTGCCAGCTCCTTCACACAGGTGTTCACCAAAGTGGACAAGGGGAGTGTGCTAGAGGGAGGGGCAGTGGGGGTCTGGAGGAAAATCCCTCTGGAGCTGCCTGGGCAGTGTGCCCTGTGATCCTTCAAAGGCCAGAGGCAGAACAAGAGATCAAAAAGAAATCCCTCAATGAAGTCCAGCCTCCGTAAGTACGCTGCAGTGGCCTCTCAAAATTGGAGACAAGGAGTAGCATGGAAAGAGATCTTTCTACAGGGAGCCAGGAACAGCTCAATTAAGAAACCCATAGCAACCCAAGAAGCTGACAGCCAGGCTACTTAATGTCAAAGCATAGAGCACCCTCCCACAGTTCATGAGCAGGTAGTTGGGTCGAAACACTTATGCTCAGATTTCCAAGCCCTGTCAAAAGAAAACTCCTCTTTCTGATCTCAAAGCTTTGAAGGTTATGGAAAAGCTCAAGGTTAAAGCTGCAGCAAAGCCCAGGTCTGGCTTATCTGCAGATTATTGTGATTCAGCCTCTCCTTTCCTCCATAGCATGATAGGAGAAGAAAGAGGCTTGCCCTTTTCAGGATTTTTTTTTTTTTACTTTAGTCTCTACTGCTCTTTTGCTCCCATTGCCAATCATACTATAAAAATTATAAAGTGTAAGGGCTGGGGTGGTGGCTCAGTGGTAGAGTGCTCACCTAGTACATGTGAGACCCTGGGTTCGATCCTCAGCAACACATAAAAATAAATAAATAAAGATATTGTGTCCAACTAAAAAAAAAAATATATATATATATATACATATATATATATTTTTTTTTAATTATAAAGTGTACAAAAAAGCAAGGAAGTGTGAGGAGAAAAGAAGGAGGGAGATGTTATGGAATGAACATTTATGCCCCCCCAAAATTCATATACTAAAGCCCTCACAGTCAATGTTACGGTGGAGTTTGGGAAAGGGGGCAATTAGGTTTAGATGGAGTGACAAGGACGGCTTCCATGATGGGGTTAGTGTCCTTCTGAGAAGAGAAAGATCAGAACTTTCTCATTCCTCATGAGCTCACAAATACAAGGTCGTATGAGGCCACAGTGAAAAGGAATCTGTAGGCCAGGAAGAGCCCTCACCTTGGACTTTCAGCCTCCAGAACTATGAGAAATAAATGTCTGTCCTTAGGCCACGCAGTCTGTGGGATGTTGTCATAGCAGCCAAAGTAGTCTAAGATGGGAGAGAATTGTGCAAAAGAAATATTTGAAGAGAGAATGGATGAAATTTTCAAAAATCAGTCGATTTCAGTCAATCTGAGACCTAAGAGGTTCATGGAACTTCAGCAGGAGAGATGCAAAAACAAAGACACTTATGCACAATGAAACCCGTAAAAATCTTTCAAAACCAAAGTCAAAGACTTTTTCAAAGAGACAAAACTGGGAAGATTGTTTTCATCAGACTTGTGTTACAAGGAATCCTAAAAACTGTTCTCCAGGCTGAGGTAAGTGATACCAGAAGGAAGCTAGGTCTGTTGGAAAGAATGAAGATCACCAGAGAGAGTAAATATATGGACAAACATAAGACTCCTTTTAAATAAATGGCATATTTGCTACATCCCCAGTCCTTTTTATTTTTTTGTTTTGAGCGCTTGTTTGTAGGTTCTAGCCAGGAAACACATCTATTCATATATCCTTAACCCAAGAAGGGTTCTCCTCTACTGGGGAAGGTCACCCTCTTCGACTGAGCATGAACAAGGAGTGGTGAGGGAGGAAGGGGACACCCGCCTAGCCAGCCAGATCAGCTGAAATAACCCTGGTGGTCAATGGGTGACAGATGTTGCAGCCAGATTGTCTTCACAACCTTATTCTTTATTTTGAGACAGGCTCTTGCTAAATTGCCAGGGTTGGCCTTGAACTTGCAATCCTTCGGCCTCAGCCTCTTCAGTCGCTGAGATTACAGGAGAGTGTCACTGTACCCTGCAATATATGGCATATTTATATAATTTATTTCCCCCTTTATCCTCTCTTTCCTTTTTCTCCTGGCACAGAAACGTTAACATTAGAGGAAGTCAAGCATGAAAGGAGAGGGAGCACTGCACAGAGAGTCCACAGTGGCAGAATGCCCCAGAGTCCTGGAAGTGGAATGGCAGAGGAATAGCGTGTCATAGAGATAATGGTGGGATGTCCTGGTGGCTGAGGTTTTGGGAGAATGAGGGCAGGATGTCGTGCAGAGGTTTGGAGCCAGCAAAGAAACAGCAGCAGAAGAGGAAGGGTGCAGAGGTGTGAGGGGGGAGTTGGAGAGAGTGGCTGGGAGACTGATACAATGGAGCCCCTTTCTTACTGAGAAGAGATTTAGAAATGTCAAAAAAGAGGGGAGATCAGAACATAGGAATGTTGGATTGGAATTGGAAGTATGAAATTGAAATGTTGGATTGGAATTGTTTTATTTTTAATTCATTTATAATAATAAAAATCATCATCACCATCATCATCATCATTATTATTGTTACAGGAGATTGAACCCAGGGGTGCTTTACCACTGAGTCACATCCTCAGACCTTTTTATTTTTTATTTTGAGACAGGGTCTCACTTAAGTTGCTTAGGGCCTCTTTAAATTCATGAGGCTGGCCTCAAACTTGTGATCCTCCTGCCTCAGCCTCCCAAGTGGCTGGGATTGCAAGCAAGCACCACCTCACCCAACTGAATGTTTTTAAAATAAATATTATAGGGGCTGGGGTTGTGGCTCAACAGTAAAGTGCTCCCCTAGCACATGGGAGGCGCTGGATTCAATCCTGAGCACCACATAAAAATAAGTAAACAAAATAAAGATATTGTGTACAAATAAAAAATAAATATTTAAAAATAAATAAATATTATACACATACGGATAGTTCTAGAAATAGTTATACTGGACTGGTGTGTGTGTGTGTGTGTGTGTGTGTGTGTGTCCACAAAACTTTCCTGTCTCTGTTTCTGGCAGGGCTTGTAGCTCTGGTCACTTGTCAAGCACTAGATCTTGGTTTCTAAATACTCTTTTCTACTAAAAAGAATCAAGGTTTCTTAGGGAAATGACAGATTCTAGAGCTGAAGAAGGAAGTGTGTAAAATGAACCTAGAATATTCTGTTGACCCAAAAGCTAAGAAATGCTGAAAGAATGATGAACATTTGTCAAAAAGACACAGAAGGGGCTGGGGTCGGGGCTCAGGGACAGAGTGCTTGCCTCGCACATGTGAGGCACTGGGTTTGATCTTCAGCACCACGTAAAAATAAACAAATAAAATAAAGGCATTCTGGGGCTGGGATTGTGGCTCAGTGGTAGAGCACTCACCAAGCATGTGTGAGGCCCTGGGTTCGATCCTCAGTACCACATAAAAATAAATATCTAAAATAAAGATACTGTGTCTAACTACAGCTAAAAAATGAACATTAAAAAAATAAAGGCATTCTGTCTATAAAAACAATTTAAAAAGACACAGGAACCAGCTTGAGGGGGCTTCCTCCAGACAAATGTAGACTAATTTGAAAATAAAAATACATGAATTTTGAATTACAAGTTATTGAATAAAATAACAATCCATAAATCCATGCCAATATAAATGAATAAACAAATGTGAAGACAAAATTCTTCTTTACCAAAGAATACCAATTAATAAAAGTCTTTCTAAATTATTATGCATATCATCATTTGGCAATCATTATTGTGGTAGCTGATACAGGAAAGACTTGTCAATGGATGCTAATCTGTTCAGTGTTTGAAGTTTGATAAGGAAAGTAGTACTGGAATAATATCAGAATACCTCCCCACAAAGTACTAAGTAGTGCTGGGCACGGCAGCACACAATTGTAATCCCAGCATCTTGGGAGGATAAGACAGGAGGATCGCAAGTTCAAAACCATCCTCAGCAAAAGCAAGGTGCTGAGCAACTCAGTAAGACCCTGTTTCTAAATAAAATACAAAATAGGACTGGGGCTGGGGCTCAGTGGTCAAGTGCCCCTGAGTTCAATCTCCAGTACCCGCCCCAGCCCCCCAAAAACTGCTAAGTAGTGGACTGGGGATATAGCTCAGTTGGCAGAGTGCTTCCCTTGCATGCACAATGCCCTGGGTTCAAACCCCAGCACCACACACACACACACACACACACACACAAATTATTAAGTAGTAAGGGTGGGGAAACCTGTTGGACAGCAACCTGGCCAGTAGGGGCAAGGGTTGGCATGATGTGATATCGCATGGGATGCTTCAGAGAGCACAGCATAATTCCTGGTATCCCTGGCCTGAGTCTAGTCACAAGGAGACACTTGATGGAAGCGGTCGGAGTTCATCTACAGAGTAGAATACCTTTTCTCTTTGTGAAGGTCCAGGAGAGGAGAGGCAGTGAAAGACTGAGGCACGACTAATCCAGATATAAGGGGATTCATGTGATAGGACAACTAAAAGCAATGTGTGCTACTGGATAGGATCCTGGACAGAAAGGAAAAGTAGATGGAAAATACCATTTTGTCATATGGATTGGAATGATCTCTCATTGGTGGTAATATGGAAGAGTTGTATTGATCAGCTTTTCATCACTATAATGAAATACCTGTGTGTCAGGCTGGATTTATTAAAAAAAAATTTAGCTCCCAATTTCAGAGGCTCAAGGGTGTGATGCTAGCATTGGGTTAGCTCTAGAGTGAGGCCCCTCCTTGACTGCATCACCTCCTGGCAGATAGCAATGGTAGGAGTCCTGTAGGAGGAAGAAACCACATCTGAAAATAAGACGCCAGATAACTGGGTGGGGCCAGGCTTAAGCTAGCTCACTCTCAAAAACTCTCTAGGGACACTGAGCCCGGATCGGCTGAATTCAAGCTCCCATTCGCCTGCTTCCCGCAGACAAACAGCTGTGACTCAGCACTAATCCATGCGGCTGAAACAACTGGTCAGCCCTTCTCATCCTACGGAGGTAAATGCCTACCGAGCCTTCATAGGTAGTGGCCACAGGTTTGAAACGGGGCTTGGGAGAGGCAGTAAGGACCCACCCGTTGCATTGGTCACCCGGCAAAGGGAAACGAACTGTCACCATTTGCAAGAGATAACACCATGGCAGAGAACTGACGTCATCAGACTGCGGCGGAGGAGATAACTTCATTGAAACCAGTGGCTACAGGTGTGTAATCCCCTAGCCTTCCCTCTCCACACATCGGGGAAACCTTAAGGGTCCCTCCCAGCTCTCCCGTAAGGGCCCCTCCCAGCTCTCCCATGAGCCAGCCCGAGGGAATCAGAGTTGGCGCGGGACCCGCGGTGCGGAACTACCGCTCCCACCAGGGCTGACAGCTGAAGTCTCTTGCATCAGCTACCGGGGGCGTGGCTACCGGAGGGCAAGTAAAATTCGCTGAGGATTCTCAGCCCCAAGCTCTACAAACTTAGGGTCTGAGGGAATGGCAAACAGGGAGAGTGTGCCCAGTCATTCATGAAAACAGAGCTCCCGGGAGCAGCAGACCTGGCGTGTAGCCAGTATTGTGGTGAGTGCCACCGGTGAGAGGGGCCTGGCTAGAGGAAAAGTGGGAAGTGACTAGACACGAGAGGAGGCCCTAGGCACTCAGGATTGGAGACTCGCCCAGTCTGGGAGGAGCTGCTGCACAGTGATTGCTTCCCGCATATTGACAGGAGAAACTTGGCCTGGTGGGCACAGCGCCACCTACTGGAAGAGAAGTTAATCAAACTCTAAGACTGCATTTATTAGGTTTTTTGTGTGTGTGTTTGTTTGGTTTTTTTTTTCTTTTCTCTTTTTTCTTGATTTGGGTTTTTCTTTCATTTTTCTTGTTGTTTCTTAAATTTTTTTAGAAAATTTTTTTTAAATTTTTTTCTTCTACTTTTTTTTATTATTTTTTTTTAAATTTTTTTCTCTTTTTATTTCCTATTTTTTTCTTCTTTTGTCTTTTCATTTCTTTTCAATTATCTTATCCCCCCTTCCTTGAATTCTACCTGCTTACTCTCATTCTCTTTAGTGACTTCTTCCCTTCCCTTCTAATACCTTTCCTCCCAAGCATCAAATAAATTTATAGGAGTAAACAGTAACTCAGCAGTCAAACAGAACAAGAAGTAACATGAGCAGCTTCAAAAAGCAAGGAAGAAAAGGAGTACAAATAATGCAGGACAGCCTAAATATTCAGGAGGACCTAGAGTCATCAGAAAAATGGTCATATAAAGAACTCAAGGAACACCTTAGACACATGGAATGGAACCTTAAAGAGGATACAAGACAGCAAATTCAAGCAGTGAAAGAACACATTGAGAATGAATTACATAAACAGATAAAAGAAGAAGTTAAGCATCTTTATCAGGAGATAGAGATTATAAAAAATAATCAAACAATAATTCTAGAAATGAAGGAAACGATAAACCAAATTAAAAACTCAATTGAGAGTATCACTAACAGAGTGGAGCAAGTAGAAGCCAGAACGTCAGATAATGAAGACAAAATATATCATCTTGAAAAGAGTCTAGCCAACTCAGAAAGGCTGGTAAAAAATCACGAGAAAAACATCCAAGAGTTATGGGATAACATAAAAAAACCAAACTTACGAGTCATCGGGATAGAAGGTACAGAGATTCAAACCAAGGGAATGAGTAACCTGCTGAATGAAATAATTACAGAAAACTTTCCAGAAATAAAAAAGGAAACGGATATACAAATTGAAGATGCATACAGGACACCGAGCACACAAAATCACAGTAGACCAACGCCAAGACACATTGTTATGAAGATATCCAATGTACAGAACAAAGAGAAAATATTAAAAGCTACAAGAGAAAGGAGACCGATTACATTCAGGGGTAAACCAATAAGGTTAACAACAGATTTTTTATCACAGACACTAAAAGCAAGAAGGTCATGGAACAATGTATTTCAAACACTGAAAGACAATGGATGCCAACCAAGAATTCTGTATCCAGCAAAATTAAGCTTCAGGTATGACAACGAAATAAAAATCTTTCATGATAAACAAAAGTTAAAAGAATTTGCACCCAGAAAACCAGCATTGCAAAGCATTTTGAGCAAAACACTACATGAGGAAGAAATGAAAAACAATAACCAAAACCATCAGTGGGAAGTGCCTCGGTAAAGACAGAGGGCGAGGGGAAAGATAATCATGGAAAAACAAACTAAATTTTTTAAAAAATGGATAAATAATCAAACATGGATGGAAGTACAAACCATATATCAATAGTAACTCTGAATGTTAATGGCTTAAACTCTCCAATAAAGCGACATAGGCTGGTATCATGGATTAAAAAAACAAATCCAGGGGCTGGGGATGTGGCTCAAGCGGTATCACGCTCGCCTGGCATGCGTGCGGCCCGGGTTCGATCCTCAGCACCACATACCAACAAAGATGTTGTGTCCGCCGAGAACTAAAAAATAAATATTAAAAATTCTCTCTCTCTCACTCTCTCTCCTCTCTTACTCTCTCTTTAAAAAAAAATGTCCAACTACAACTAAAAAATATATTTAAAAAAATAAAATTAAATTTAAAAAAAATTTAAAAAATAAAAAAACAAATCCAACAATATGCTGCCTCCAGGAGACACATCTGATTGGAAAAGACAGACACAGGCTGAAGGTGAAAGGATGGGAAAAAATATACCACGCACACGGTCCTCGTAAGCAAGCAGGGGTGGCCATCCTCATATCGAATAAAATCGACTTCAAGACTAAGTTAATCAAAAGGGATAAAGAAGGACATTATATACTGTTAAAAGGAACCATTCACCAACAAGACATAACAATTATCAATATTTATGCTCCAAATAATGGTGCTGCGACATTCATAAAACAAATTCTCCTCAAGTTCAAGAATCAAATAGACCACAACACAATAATTATGGGTGACTTCAACACACCTCTCTCACCATTGGACAGATCCTCCAAACAAAAGTTGAATAAAGAAACTATAGAACTCAATATCACAATCAATAACCTAGACTTAACTGACATATATAGAATATATCAACCATCATCAAATGCATATACTTTTTTCTCAGCAGCACATGGATCCTTCTCAAAAATAGACCATATATTATGCCATAGGGCAACCCTCAGTAAATATAAAGGGGTGGAGATAATACCATGCATTTTATCTGATCACAATGGAATGAAACTGGAAATCAATGATAAAAGAAGGAAGGAAAAATCCTACATCACATGGAAAATGAACAATATGTTACTGAATGATCAATGGGTTACAGAAGACATAAAGGAGGAAATCAAAAAATTCTTAGAGATAAATGAAAATACAGACACAACATATCAGAATCTATGGGACACAATGAAAGCAGTTTTAAGAGGGAAGTTCATCGCCTGGAAGTCATTCCTCAAAAAAAGAAAAAACCAACAAATAAATGAGCTCACACTTCATCTCAAAGCCCTAGAAAAGGAAGAGCAAAACATCAGCAAATGTAGCAGAGGGCAAGAAATAATTAAAATCAGAACGGAAATCAATGAAATTGAAACAAAAGAAACTATTGAAAAAATTAACAAAACTAAAAGTTGGTTCTTCAAAAAAATAAATAAGATCAACAGAGCTTTAGCCATGCTAACGAAGAGAAGAAGAGAGAGAACTCAAATTACTAACATACAGGATGAAAAAGGCAATATCAGAACAGATGCTACAGAAATAAAGAAGACAATTAGAAATTATCTTGAAAACCTATATTCCAATAAAATAGAAGATAGTGAAGACATCGATAAATTTCTTAAGTCATATGATTTGCCCAGACTGAGTCAGGAGGATACACACAATTTGAACAGACCAATATCCATGGATGAAATTGAAGAAGCCATCAAAAGACTACCAACCAAGAAAAGCCCAGGACCGGATGGGTATACAGCAGAGTTTTACAAAACCTTTAAAGAAGAATTAATACCAATACTTTTCAAGTTATTTCAGGAAATAGAAAAAGAGGGAGCTCTTCCAAATTCATTCTATGAGGCCAACATCACCCTGATTCCGAAACCAGGCAAAGACACCTCAAAGAAAGAAAAATACAGACCAATATCTCTAATGAACCTAGATGCAAAAATCCTCAATAAAATTCTGGCAAATCGAATACAAAAACACATCAAAAAAATTGTGCACCATGATCAAGTAGGATTCATCCCTGGGATGCAAGGATGGTTCAATATACGGAAATCAATAAATGTTATTCACCACATCAATAGACTTAAAGATAAGAACCATATGATCATCTCGATAGACGCAGAGAAAGCATTCGACAAAGTACAGCATCCCTTTATGTTCAAAACATTAGAAAAACTAGGGATAACAGGAACTTACCTTGACATTGTAAAAGGTATCTATGCTAAGCCTCAGGCTAGTATCATTCTGAATTGAGAAAAGTTGAAGGCATTCCCTCTAAAATCTGGAACAAGACAGGGATGCCCTGTCTCACCACTTCTATTTAATTTAGTCCTTGAAATACTAGCCAGAGCAATTAGATAGACAAAAGAAATTAAAGGCATAAAAATAGGAAAAGAAGAACTTAAATTATCACTATTTGCGGAAGACATGATTCTATACCTAGAAGACCCAAAAGGGTCTACAAAGAAACTACTAGAACTAATAAATGAATTCAGCAAAGTGGCAGGATATAAAATCAACACACATAAATCAAAGGCATTTCTGTATATCAGCGACAAAACTTCTGAAACGGAAATGAGGAAAAACACTCCATTCACAATATCCTCAAAAAAATAAAATACTTGGGAATCAACCTAACAAAAGAGGTGAAAGATTCATACAATGAAAACTACAGAACCCTAAAGACAGAAGTAGAAGAAGATCTTAGAAGATGGAAAAATATACCCTGTTCATGGATAGGCAGAACTAACATTATCAAAATGGCAATATTACCAAAAGTTCTCTATAGGTTTAATGCAATGCCAATCAAAATCCCAACGGCATTTCTTGTAGAAATAGATAAAGCAATCATGAAATTCATATGGAAAAATAAAAGACCCAGAATAGCAAAAGCAATTCTAAGCAGGAAGTGTGAATCAGGCGGTATAGCAATACCAGATTTCAAACTATATTACAGAGCAATAGTGACAAAAACAGCATGGTACTGGTACCAAAACAGGTGGGTGGACCAATGGTATAGAATAGAGGACACAGAGACTAATCCACAAAGTTACAACTATCTTATATTTGATAAAGGGGCTAAAAGCATGCAATGGAGGAAGGATAGCATCTTCAACAAATGGTGTTGGGAAAACTGGAAATCCATATGCAACAAAATAAAACTGAATCCCTTTCTCTCGCCATGCACAAAAGTTAACTCAAAATGGATCAAGGAGCTTGATATCAAATCAGAGACTCTGCGTCTAATAGAAGAAAAAGTTGTCTCCAATCTACATATTGTGGGGTCGGGCTCCAAATTCCTTAATAGGACACCCATAGCACAAGAGTTAATAACAAGAATCAACAAATGGGACTTACTTAAACTAAAAAGTTTTTTCTCAGGAAGAGAAACAATAAGAGAGGTAAACAGGGAGCCTACATCCTGGGAACAAATTTTTACTCCTCACACTTCAGATAGAGCCCTAATATCCAGAGTATACAAAGAACTCAAAAAATTAGACAATAAGATAACAAATAACCCAATCAACAAATGGGCCAAGGACCTGAACAGACACTTCTCAGAGGAGGACATACAATCAATCAACAAGTACATGAAAAAATGCTCACCATCTCTAGCAGTCAGAGAAATGCAAATCAAAACCACCCTAAGATACCATCTCACTCCAGTAAGATTGGCAGCCACTATGAAGTGAAACAACAACAAGTGCTGGAGAGGATGTGGAGAAAAGGGTACACTTGTACATTGCTGGTGGGACTGCAAATTGGTGCGGCCAATTTGGAAAGCAGTTTGGAGATTCCTGGGAAAGATGGGAATGGAACCACCATTTGACCCTGGTATTGCCCTTCTCGGACTATTCCCTGAAGACCTTAAAAGAGCATGCTACAGGGATACTGCCACATCGATGTTCATAGCAGCACAATTCACAATAGCTAGACTGTGTAACCAACCCAGATGCCCTTCAATAGATGAATGGATAAAAAAAATGTGGCATGTATACACCATGGAATATTACGCAGCACTAAAAAATGACAAAATCATGGAATTTGCAGGGAAATGGATGGCACTAGAGCAGATTATGCTTAGTGAAGCTAGCCAATCCCTAAAAAACAAATACCAAATGTCTTCTTTGATATAAAGAGAACAACTATGAACAGAGCAGGGAGGAAGAGCAGGAAGAAAAGATTAACATTAAACAGAGACATGAGATGGGAGGGAAAGGGAGAGAAAAGGGAAATTGCATAGAAATGAAGGGAGACCCTCATTGCTATACAAAATTACATATAAGAGGTTGTGAGGGGAATGGGAAAATATACAAGGAGAGAAATGAATTACAGTAGATGGGGTAGAGAGAGAACATGTGAGGGAAGGTGAGGGGGGATAGTAGGGGATAGGAAATGTAGCTGAATACAACAATTACTAATAGGGCATTATGTAAAATTGTGGATGTGTAACCGACGTGATTCTGGAATCTGCATTTGGGGTAAAATTGGGAGTTCATAACCCACTTCAATCTAATGTATAAAATATGATATGTCAAGAGCTTTGTAATGTTGTGAACAACCAATAAAAAAAAGATATTCTAAAAAGAAATTGTTATATCGCAGGCTTCCCTTCCTCTCCCCTTTCATGGTGGCTGTGGGTGACGACTTTCCACCTGGATGAGAAGACCTGAAATGGCCTATCAGAAGCTGACAAGGCAATGGACCCCAACCACCTGTTCCCACAGGTAGAGGCAATCACCCTGTCAATGTGATCAGCCCTGACCAACCCAGGTTGAACCCCATTCCCTAAGCTCAGCTCGGCCAACCTGCTGTCAGTAGCTGCAATTTAGATGGCTGAGGCCCTCCTACCTCCAGTTTCCCAGCGACTTCCCCGGCCCTCACCCTTTCGAGCACAAGTGAACCTTGCCTGGGAGCACCCCCCAATAAACCTTCTTTTGGTGCCTCATTCTTATTCCGTGGTTCCTGATCTGGCGTGCCCCTTTCTGCTTTGCAGAAATCATAAATTTAAAAAAATATCAGGACTGATTGGGCACAGTTAATCCCAGGTATTTGGGAAGCTGAGTCAAGAGGAATGCAAATTCAACTTCAGACTAGACAACTTAGTGAGAACCTATCTCAAAGAACTGAAAATGGGCCAAGTGCAGTGGCACATACCTGTAATGTCCCAGCAACTGAGGACACTGAGGTAGGAGGATCAGGAGTTCAAAGCCAGCCTCAGCAACTTTTGAGGCCCTAAGCAACACAGTGAGACCCTGTCTCTAAATAAAACATTAAAAGGGGCTGGGGCTGTGACTCAGTGGTTAAATGTCCCCTTCTGGGTCCAATCCCTGGTACCAAAAAAAAACCCAAAAAAACTGAAAATGGGTTGCTGATGCAGCTCAGTAGTAGAGAAGCCCGAGTTCAATCTCTAGTATGGCAAAATAAAACAAAACAACACCAGAAATGAAAGAGTAAATATTATTACAGATCTAACAGACATTAAAAGCTGAATAGGGAAAATTACAAAGAACTATATGCCAATTAACTTGAAAACTTAGATAAAATGTGCAAATTTCTTGCAAAAATAAAATTTACCAAAACCACCGAAGATGAAATAGAAAAGCTAAATGGTCATACAGTACTCAAGAAATTAAATGTGTAATCAAACATCTTCCTGCAAGGAAAACTCCAGACCCAGTTGGAATTCTGTCAGACATTTAAGGAAGAAATAATGCCCTCTTATTCAGATTTTTGAGAAAATAGTAGAGAAGGCCTCCCAATTCATTTTATGCAGCCAACATAATGGTCACACCAAATGTGTACAAATATTGTGAGAAAAATTATCAACTAAAATATCTCAAGAGAATAGATACAAAAATCCTTAATGAAATATTACCCAGTGGAATCTAGCAAAATATAACAATGCACACACACACACACACACACACACACACACACACACACACACCACATAAGAAGGATAACACATGATAACTAATTTATCTAAGTTAGTTCCATATTTGAAAATTAATGAATGTAACTTACTACTGAATACAGGAGAAAACCCGTATGCTCATCAAATGGTTGCAGAAAAAAATATCTGGCAAAATATCTGTCTGGATAAAAACTTTCCACAAATTAGGAAAATAGGGGAATTTCCTCAATCTGATATGTGAATCTTTTTTTTTTTTTTTTTTTTTTTTTTGTAATAGGGATTGAACCCAGGGCTACAGGGCTACATCCTTAATCTTCTTTATTTTTTACTTTGAGACAGGGTCTCCCTAAGTTGCTGAGGGTCTCACTAAGTTGCTGAAGCTGGTCTTGAACTTGCAGTCCTCCTGCCTTAGCTCCTTGAATTGCTGGAATTATAGAAGTGTGCCACCATGTCAGATGCATCTATTAAAATATCTACAATTACCATAATATAAAATAGTAAAATACTGGATTCTTCCCTCCATAAAATTGAGACAAAAGCAAAAATATCTACTTTTACCACTTCTATTTCTATTCAATAATATACTGGAAGTTCTAGTTAGTGTAATAAGTCAAAAAAATAATAGGCATATATATTATAAAGGAAGAATTGAAATTATTATATTCATAGACAGCATGATTGTGTATATAGAAAATTTTTAAAAAACCCACTACAACTAATACTGAATTTAGTAAAGTCAAAAGATACTATATTGATCAAAACCCCAAAAACATTTTCTGTATGTTAACATTGAAACTTTATTTGTTTATTGCTACCGGGGATTGAACCCAGGGGTGCTCTATCATTGAGATACCTTTCCAGCCCTTTTTGAGACAGGATCTCACCAAATTTCTCAGGCTGGCCTTCAACTTTGATTCTCCTGCCACAGTTCCGAAAGTAGCCGGGATTACAGGTGTGCACCACCATGCCTGGATAGAAAATGAAATTTAAAAAATACCATTTACCATAGTATTAAAAAAAATCAAATACTCAGGATATAGATTCATATATGTGTATTCAGTTGGATTTTTAACAAAGAGCCAATTCAAGACCATGGGGAAAGGACAGTTTTTTAAAAAATGGTACTGAGGGATGGGGCTGTAGTTCCGTGGTGTAGCACTTGCCTGTCAGGTGTGAGGCACTGGGTTTGACCTCAGCACCACATAAAAATAAATAAACAAAGATATTCTGTCCAACTGTGACTTAAATTTTTTTTAAAGAGATGGTATGGAAACAACCAAGGACCTGCACCCCCCCAAAAAAAATCAATATTACCACACTTCATACACAAAATCTAAGTTAAGGTGGATCACTGACTTAACAGCTAGAACTATAAAGCTTTTGAAAGAGAATAATAAAAATGTTTTCATAACTTTGATATGGGCCCTAACTACAAAATTAAAGATTAATAATAGTTTAAAACCTAACATTTTTCTCACAGTGTACCATTTTTAAAAATCAATGAGTAAGTCATACATTAGGAAGAATAATTGCAATATGCACATATGATAAGTGACTTATATCTAGAATATATGAAGTACTTCCAGAAGTTAGCAAAAAGGCAACCTAAATTTTAAAATGAGGAAAATATCTGAACAAAAAATTAACAACAACAAAAAAATCTGCATAGCCAATGAGTATGTGGAATGTTGCTCAACAGCATTAGTCATCACAGAAACACAAATTGAAATCACAGTGTGATTCCATCTTACACTCACAAGAATAGCTAAAATAAAAAAGACTGGCCATACCCAATGTTGAGGAGGATGTAATGCATCTGGGACTCTCTTGATTGCTGGTTGACCTATAAAACGGTATAACCACTTGGAAGAGCCATTTGAGTTTCTCGTGGAGTTAAATAATCATCTATTCCGTGTCCCAATAATGTCTCTCCAAGTTGTTACCTCAGGATAACAGAAAATGTATACCCGTCTGGGCGTGGTGGCACACGCCTGTAATCCCAACAGCTTGGGAGGCTGAAGAAGGAGGATTGCAAATTCAAAGCCAGCCTCGGCAAAAGCAAGGTGCTATGCAACTCAGTGAGACCCTGTCTCTAAATAAAATACAAAATAGGGCTGGGGATGTGGCTCAATATCGAGTGCCCCAGAGTTCAATCCCCAGTATCAAAAAAAAAAAAAAAAAAAAAGAAAGAAAAAGAAAAAGAAAAGAAAATGTAATGTATATCCACAAAGAACCTGTAGGATAATGTTCACAATAGCATCATTCATAATAATGATATACCAATTCATAGATATTATTAATTTACCTTATGAATAACTATTCATAATAGCAAAAACTGAATCATCTCAAACGCCTATCAACAGGAGAATAAACAAACTGTAACATATACAAATGCATTGAGATAATACCAATTAAAAAGGAATGAAAGCTGGAGGTGGTGGAATACTCTTGTAATCCTAGTTGTTGAGGAGGCTGATGCAGGAGATCACCACAAGTTTAAGGCCAGCTTGGGCAACTTGGTGAGACCTTGTTTCAAAATAAAAAACAAAAAGGACTGGGGATGTAGCTTAGTGGGACAGTGCTTGCCTAGCATGTGTGAGGCCTGAGGTTCCATCTGGGGGTGGAATCAGACTGGGCTCAAATCCTGAGCCTGCCATTTACAAACTGTATGACATTTGGCAAGTTTGCTTTTTTCAAATCATTTCTGCATCTCAGTTTCCCATTCATGAAAAGAAAATGATAGTAGTACCTCCCTCAGGTAGTTGGTATGAGAATAAATATATTTAAACACTTCAACTAGTGCTAGGCAGGTCATAAGTCCTATGTAAATGTTAGCAAAATTTCAATATACAGATCAATTATATGGTAAATGGAAGTGTGATATGGATATTAAAAACATCAGCACTGAATGTGAAATCTTTCCCACTGATACAAAGAAGGAATTTATGACACTTTATTACATGTGCTAAAAATTTTGCATCTTGGGCTGAGGGTGGTAAAGCACTTACCTAGCATGCATGTGGTACTGGGCTCAATCCCCAGCACCATGATTGATAGATTTATATATAGAGAGAGAGAGAAAGAGAAAGAATGAATATTAAGCCTAACACAATGGCACATGCCTGTAGTCCCAGCTACTTAGGATCATCACCTGAGCCCGTGAATTCCAAACCAGTGAGACCCTGACTCAAAACAAAAACAAAACAAAAAAAGTGTTTTGATGAACTCTGGTTTCTAGTATTGGATAAGTTATTCCAGTAGGAGGAGCTCTGACCAAGAGTTTTAAATGCAGACACTCAGGAAGATCCAGACCTTCACTGCTTTAGAATTTGTCTTTTCTTTGCTCCCTGTGCCAGAGCAGGAAAATAAGGTACTGCTACAAACCACATATTTTTTTCTCCTTAAAAACAGAAAATCGGGGGCTGAGGTTGTGGCTCAGTGGTAGCGCACTCATCTGGCATATGTGAGACACTGGGTTCAATCCTTGGCACCACATAAAAATAAATAAATAAAATAAAAGTATTGTATCCATCTACAATTAAAAAATTTAAAAAAGCATGGGCTGGGGCTGTGGCTCAGCGGTAGAGCGCTTGTCTAGCACGTGTGAGGCCCTGGGTTCAATCCTCAGCGCCACATATAAATAAAATAAACATTTTGAAAATAAAATAGAGATCTTAAAAAAAAAAGCAGAAAATTGTGGGTTGGAGTTGTGGCTCAGTGATAGAGCATGCGTGAGGCTGTGGGTTCGATCCTCAGCACCACATACCAACAAAGATGTTGTGTCCACCAAGAACTAAAAAATAAATATTAAAAAATTCTCTCTCTCTCTCTCTCTCTCTCTCCTCTCTCCTCTCTCTCTCTCTCCTCTCTCCTCTCTCACTCTCTCTTTAAAAAAAATAAAAATAAAAATAAAAGATCCATTTACAACTAAAAAATATTTTTTAAAAAGCAGTACATTGTGATAAATGAATTTGGTTTGGACTTTAAATTTAATTTTCACTAGAGAAATGACACATTTATATTGTATTAGTAAAAAATATGATTTCCTAGTTTCTCAACTTACATATACTTAAGGATTTTAAAAGTCTCTTTTTAGGGCTGGGGTTGTGGTTCAGTGGTAGAGTGCTTGCCTAGCATGTTTGAGGCACTGGGTTCAAGTCTCAGCACCGCATGTAAATAAATAAATAAAGATTCATCAACAACTAATGAAAATATTTTTTTAAAGTCTCTTTTTATATTTTTCTTTCTTTTGATTGACCCGTGTAGAAGAGTTTACAAAGGCTTTCTTGGCCTTAGATCTCAAATTTACTGTTATGTTTCCATATTCCCTTCACTAAATTAAAAAAAAAATGAAGTCACTCAGGACTCAGGATCATATCTTCATCAGCAAAAACTTTTTATTTTATTTTAATTAATTTATTTATTGGGGCTGGAGCTGTGGCTCAGTGGTAGAGCACTCGCCTAGCATGAGTGACGCACTGGGTTCAATCCCTGGGACCACATAAAAATAAAACAAATAAAATAAAGGTATTGTGTCCATCTACAAATAAAAAAAAATTAAAAATTTTTATTTATTTATTCTAATTAGGTATATATGACAGCAGAGCATGTTGATTCATTGCACACAACTGCAGCACAACTTTTCATTTCTCTGGTTGTACACGATGTGGCCTCACACCATATGTGCAATCATACCTGTGCCTAGGGTAATGATGTCCATCTCATTCCACCATCTTTCCTGCCCTCACACCCCCTCCCTCACCCTCCCTCCCCTTTGCCCAATCACAGTTCCTCCATTTTCCCATGCCCCTCTCCACACCATTATGGATCAGCATCCACTTATCAGAGAGAACATTTGGCCTTTGATATTTTTTTTCTTTTGGTACTGGGGATTGAACTCAGGGGGCACTTGACCACTGAACCACATTCCAGCCCCATTTTTTTTTTTGTTTTTATTTTTTATTTTATTTTATTTTTTTGATTAACAATTTTCTTTTTCTTTTTTTTTTCTTTTTTTTATTGGTTGTTCACAACATTACAAAGCTCTTGACATATCATATTTCATACATTAGATTGAAGTGGGTTATGAACTCCCAATTTTTACCCCAAATGCAGATTGCAGAATCACATCGGTTACACATCCACAATTTTACATAATGCCCTATTAGTAACTGTTGTATTCTGCTACCTTTCCTATCCCCTACTATCCCCCCTCACCTTCCCTCCCATCTTCTCTCTCTACCCCATCTACTGTAATTCATTTCTCTCCTTGTTTATTTTCCCATTCCCCTCACAACCTCTTATATGTAATTTTGTATAGCAATGAGGGTCTCCCTTCATTTCCATGCAATTTCCCTTTTCTCTCCCTTTCCCTCCTGCCGCAGTCTGGCTGGGCACAATTCAGGAGCCACTTGTCAAAAGAAACGAACTTTATTTTTAGAACTACAAGCACCAAACAAAACAGCTCCTCAGGAAAAAACCCTCAGAGCCCAACTGCCACCACCGGCTTCCCACAAGCCTCTCACCTACACAAGCCTCACTACCTCCCACAATCCTCCTGCTCTTGAGGCCGATTGGCTGGGTCGTGTGGGCGGAGCCAAGGAAGTCCCCCAATGAGCAGCTCCGTGGTCTGAAAGGGCAGGGAAACAGCCCAATGAACATCACCGCAGAGGAGCCAATCAGCTAGATGTTGCTGGGGCCGCTGTGAGCCAATCATCAGCTTTGCAGTCTGAAGGGCGGGGAAACAGCCCAATGAACATCACCGCAGAGGAGCCAATCAGCTAGATGTTGCTGGGGCCGCTGTGAGCCAATCATCAGCCGGCAGCTGGAAGTTTGCTGGCAGCTGGAAGTTTGCTGGGGCCCCTTTGGCTGTGGCTCTCAACATCTCCCCCTCTCTGTTTAAACAACAAGCATGTGGCTTAGGGACCGTGCCTGCCTTAGGTTGTTCAATACTACATATGGTCCTTACCCGTCTTCAGATGAGCTGACCTCAGGGTGTCAGCCTCCTGTCTTAGGTTGGTACCATTGTAATTGGATCTTACCCGTCATTGACTACCGGTCCAGTATACAGCCACACCTGTGGAGAGGTCTTTGTCATGACAAGCAGAAGGGAGGAAGATACACCGAGCCAATTGACGGCTCTTGTTGGAAAAATTGTACCACCGATGACATCATCAGCAAAAATACCCCAACATTACCACAAGTCGCTGCACCAACAGATAGTTTACAATGCATACAAGTGAGTTCACAATGCATACAAGTGACACATAGTTTAGGCAAGTTCTGCAAGCAGTTCAGTGATGGCTATTGCAGAAACTGTAGATTAGTTTTATCTTTGTCTTCACCGGCACTGGGATGAAGATAGGAATTCTAGCAATAATGGCTAAAGAAAAAATTATGTAACATTCCAGAAGGCACTAAAAGAAAACAATTTTCTTAACAATTTACATTATCTTGAAGAGAAAAGAAAACAATTTTCTTAACAATTTACATTATCTTGAAGAGAATTATTAAATATAATGAAAAGGAAAGGTGAAAGTAAACAAACAGATCTGTTAACCTTCTTTTTTGTTTACATATTAAAACAATTCTTAACAGTTATTTACCCAATTTAAATTAAACCATTTAAATCACGTGAATAAAAAAAATATTTGGATCCATTTTTTCATGAGCGCTCATCATATATGATATATGGACATATGTACATTCAAACATATAACACAAAACACAAGTGTGCACACATAATATAATACATACAACACATAACATAATAGTAAAGGCCTTATAACTTTTTACAGGTGAAATCTCCATTGCAATGTTTAAAAACTCTATAGTCAAAAAAAAAAAAATAGAACTGATCAGCAAAACATTAACCTATGTCTGTATGAGCTCAAAAAACAAAATAGAACTTCATGATATGGGAAAGGGCAATAATAAAATAGATATTGAAAAAAGCATCCTGGTTTTGTTGCAGATGTAAGGATAGCCAAATTGGAGTTTTGGATATCAGCTGTTATGGATTTGAGCCAAATCATCTTCTTTTTGGTCTGTAGAAATTGCTTTAGTTAATCTCTCTGGAATCCAAATCGCTGCTGTTCACCCTGTGGAAATACACAAACAGGCCCCCGACTCCAGACAATCACTAGGTCAGGACTTTTGTTAATCTCTCTGGAATCCAAATCGGCTGCTGTTCTTCCTGTGGAAACACACAAACAGACCCCCGACTCCAGACCATTACTGGGTCAGGACCTTTCCATTGTCCTGTTAGAATATCTTTCCAAAGTACCTGGGGCTTATGTACATTTTTTGGACACATATGCCTTTCTGCAGCACTAAGTCCTGATGAATCCAAATTTAAAAAGTTTAGAGTAAAAAGGGTTATTTTAAGTTTATCTTTGGGGAATATATACCCCTTCCCAATTCCGTCTTTTTGCTTTAATAAGTACATTTTAATAGTTTGATGAGCTCTTTCAACTATGCCTTGTCCCTGTGGATTGTATGGGATTCCTGTTATATGAGTAATGCCAAATGATGAGCAAAATTGTTTAAAAGAGGTAGAAGTATAACCAGGGGCATTATCTGTTTTTAACTGTTTTGGAATGCCCACAGTGGCAAAATTTTGTAAGCAATGAGCTATAACATCTTTAGTTTTTTTCTCCGGCATGAAGGGAGCCCATCAAAAATCCAGAAGAAGTATCAACTGTAACATGCAAATATTTTAATTTTCCAAATTCTGGCAAGTGTGTGACGTCCATCTGCCAAATATGGTTAGGTATCAATCCTCTAGGATTGACTCCAAGATTAACTTGTGGTAAAAAGGTCACACAATTTTGACATTGTTTTATTATTTGTCTAGCTTGTTCCTTAGTTATTTTAAAACGCTTTTGTAAAGTATTAGCATTGACATGGAACCTTTTATGAAAATTTATAGCTTCTTCTAGTGTAGAGAAAATATGTATGTCATGTGTAGTTTTATCTGCTAAATCATTGCCCAAACTAAGGGCTCCAGGCAATCTTGTATGTGCCCTTATATGTCCTATAAAGAATGGATCTTTTCTGTCCCAGATTAAACTTTGTATAGTGGAAAACAAAGAGAAAACAGTAGAAGAAGGGGAAATCCTACCAGCATCTTCAAGGGATACTATAGCATTAACTATATACTGACTATCAGAAAATAAATTAAATACAGAATCTTTAAACATCACAAAAGCTTGTAATACTACATTAAGCTCTACCTTTTGAGTTGATTGTTTGGGTACTAAAAATGTAAAAGTTTGATCAGGTGTAACTATTGCTGCTGTACCATTATTTGACCCATCAGTGAATATATTTGGAGCATTCATGATAGGTGTTTTTCTTGTCATTTTTGGAAAAATTACAGGATGCAATGACCAAAAAGACAATAAAGGATTAGATGGTAAGTGGTTATCAAGTGAAACATTAGATTTGCACATGATTATTGCCCAAGTATTTAACTCATTAGCTAATTCATCAATTTGATTCATAGTATATGGAGTAATAATTTTATTGGGAGAAATTCCAAATACTCCCTTTGCTGTTTTTATTCCTTTGAGTATTAATTGTCCTACAGCCTCAGGATACCTAGTAAGAATAGTGTTAGGAGAATAAGATAAATGTATCCATAATAATGTACCTTCTTGCCAAAATACTCCTGTAGGAATATTTTTTGTTGGTAGTACAATAAATAATAAAGGCAAACTTATATCAATTCTATCCAAATGCATATTTTCCATATATGTTTCAATGAATTTTAATGCCTTTCTTGCTTCAGGCGTTAACATTCGGGGTGAATTTGGATCTGATGGACCTTTTAGGATATCAAATAAAGGTCCCAATTTTCCTGTTGGAATACCTTGATAAGGCCTTATCCAATTTACGTCTCCTAATAACTTTTGAAAGTCATTAAGTGATTTGAGTTGATCTACTCGTATTTGAATTTTTGGTGGACAGACCATGGTTGAGGATAATAGAACTCCTAAATAATTAATTGGAAGATTTAATTGTACTTTATCTATTGCTATCTCTAGATTATAATTTTTTAATAAATTTGTAAGTGTGGCATAACATTCTAGCAATGTGTTTTTAGCTTTGTGTGCTAATAATACATCATCCATATAGTGAAATATTTGTAGTTCAGGATTTTGATATCTAAGTGGCTGGATTACTTTGTTAACATAAATTTGACACATAGTTGGGCTGTTAGCCATCCCTTGAGGGAGTACTTTCCATTCATATCTCTGATCAGGACCTTCATGATTTAGTGCAGGGATAGTAAATGCAAAACGTGGACTATCCTCGGGATGAATTGGAATCGAAAAAAAAAACAATCTTTAATATCTATAACTAAAACATACCAAGTTTTTGGCAAAGCAGACAATTGAGGAATCCCCGATTGAGCAGGTCCCATAATGATCATTTCATTATTAATGGCTCTTAAATCTTGCAATAATCTCCATTTACCAGATTTCTTTTTGATGACAAAAATGGAAGTATTATGGGGAGATACAGAAGGTTGTATATGTCCTTCCGCTAATTGTTGTTTGACCAGATCATGGGCTACTTGTATCTTTTCTTTAGTCAAGGGCCACTGAGGAACCCATACTGGTCTTTCTGATTTCCATGTAATTTTTATTGTCTCAGTGGCCCTTTGTGAAAATCCAACCCATGTCTGTCTGTTCCTTGATCTATTTGTATTGGTGCTGCTATACCTTGTTCTTGTTTTTCTAATCTTTTTCCTTTCCTAAAACCTTGTCTAGCCATAATAGTGGGTGCATTTTGATTGATATTATTTGTTAATGTCAAACCTAATTGATCTAAGACATCTCGTCCCCATAAATTTACGGCAAGATGATCCAATACATATGGTTGTATAGTTCCTTCACATCCTTCAGGATCCTTCCAATCTAATACCATTGCGCTTCTATCGGGATTAGTCGCCACTCCTAGGCCTCGAAGCGTTTGAGTGGCTTGTTGTAATGGCCAATGTTTTGGCCATTCTTGACGAGAGATGATGCTAAGGTCTGCACCTGTATCCAGTAGCCCATTAAATTCATGTCCTTGAATATTTAGTTTTAGCATGGGGCGAGAATCTAAATTTAAAGAAAGCATAGCCCAATCTACACCTGTGGAGCCTAATCCCTTGGAACCTCTTTCTAAAGCATGACTGGAAAATTTATCATGTAGGCTTGGTATTATTAGTAACTGTGCTATTCTATCTCCTGGTGAAATTACTGATATACCCTTTGGAGAACTGGCTATAATTTTTATTTCACCTTCATAATCGGGATCAATTACCCCAGGACTTATCAAAAGTCCTTTTAGAGTAGAAGAGCTGCGTCCCAATAATAAGCCTACTGTTCCTTTGGGAGGAGGTCCTTTTACCCCTGTGGGAATGATCTGAACTCCCATCTCTGGAGTTGATCTGGCGGAGGCGCAGATGTCCAACCCTGCGCTCCCTCTGGTTTGTCTGATGAGGGATCTGATGGACAATGTGTCCTGGTCACTACCCTGATGGGGTTGCTGGGTTCCTCCAGTGCTCCGTATATTTGTGGTTTGGGGCCCCGGAGCATTGGGGCCCCCTGTCCATTTTTTGGCAACGGAACCCGATGCCTTTCTCCACGATATCGTGGATAAACACTTGGTCCTTGTTCGTTTTTTGATAATGGAGTACCCTCTATGGTGGTTGGAGAACAGCATTCATTAGCCCAATGTAATGGAGTACCCTCTGTGGTGGTTTGAGAACGGCATTCATTAGCCCAATGTCTCCCTCTACGGCATCGTGGGCAAATACCCAGTATTCTACTCCTTTGATACCTAGTTTTGTTAAACCCTCCTCCTATGGGGCAATTCCTTTTAAAATGTCCTGTTTGTTGACAATTGTAGCATGTTCTTGGCCTGGCATATAAAGCCTGTTTTACTGCAGCTGCCACAATTTGCCCTTGTTCATTATTGTCTCTGGCATCTAAAGCCTGTTTTACTGCAGCTGCCATGACTTGCTCTTGTTCATTAATGTCTCTACATAATTTAATATGTGTGTTTAAATCTTCCTGTTTCCATGGTCTATTGATATGTCTGCACCAATGATTTGCTTGGTCATAAGCCAGTTGTTTTATTAATGGCATTGCTTGTTCTGTATTCCCAAAAACTCTGGTAGCTGTTTGAATAAGCCTATCTACAAATTCAGCGTAAGGTTCATTAGCTCCTTGTATTATCTTAGATAATTGACCTTGTAAACCTCCATGTCCTTGTAAAGTCTTCCATGCCTTAACTGCATCTATAGCAATTTGTAAATATACACCAGGATCATATTCAATTTGTTGCTGCCGATCCTCATAAGGTCCCTTTCCTAACAACATATCTAGATTTCTCTGAGGATAACCAGCTGCTGCATTTTGCCTAGCCGTCTCCTTGCAAAATTCCTCATTGGCAACCTTCCATAACAGGTATTGTCCTCCATTTAGCACAGCTTTACAAATATTAGCCCAATCTGCTGGCATCATGTTTAAGTTGGTAATGGATTCGACCAAGCTTACAGTGAAGGGTGCTTGAGGACCACAGGTTGTTACAGCCTCTTTTAGCTCCTTCACTGTTTTGAAATTTAAACCCTGGTAAATTTGCTGCCCTCCTACCTCAAATATAGGGCATACTTGAGATCCTGTCTCAGGATCCCAACTATCAACTGCGGAGGTTGGGAGTCTCCTAGCATATGGAGGTGGTGCTGTTGATTGGACACTTATGCCCTCTGGTGATAGAATGCTGTTAGTAGCAGTCTCCTGTAGAGGTGGTGCTGATGGTTGGACACTTACACTCTCTGATAGAAAGGTGTTATTAGCAGTCTCCTGTTGTAACTGTTCTCGATGGCTTTTTCTGCTCTAAACTTCCTTCCTCTGTCTCACTACCTCGAAAGACCTTCTCTTTTACTTGAATCTTTTCCTCTTTCTGACTAACTTGAGAGACCTTCTCTTTTACTTGAATCAATATGTCTTCTCCTTCCTCTACCTTTGTCTGAACTGAAGGCTTTGGACTAAGCAAACCAGATACGAACATCCACAATGGCAATGTGCCAACTGGCAGAGTCCCTGGGTTGTTCTTTTCTATTCTTTTTAAATCTTCACCATGATGGTTCCATTGTGATATATCTAACAACTCCTCCTTAAAAAGCCATGGGCTACATTTTTGTATTGTATCAACGTATGCCCTGACTGCTCTTGATTTTACTGGGAAGCCTCCTTCCTCTAACAATTTACTTAACAGTCTTTCGGTTTGTTTTTTACTAATTTCTGATCCCGTATTTCTACTATAATACAACCCAACAAGATGACGCCAAACAAAACCGAGACAGAATGCAATAAAAATGGAACAATAATTCATTATATCAGCCTTTCTATCCTCCTGAAATGTGCATCCGTCCTTTCTCCCTATCTGTTCCTCAGACGCAAATAGTTTTTCCTCAGATGTGAGCGGTTTTTCTTCCGTCTCACTCATCTCCAGGGACAGGCAAGTTAAAACAAAAATGAAGCAAAACAAAAGAGGAAACTTAGAATGGCTACCCATCCTCTCGCCCTGCCCTCAGGGGCGAGCAGTTTACTTACCCTCAGTCGCTCCCCGTGCGAGCCACCAAATGCCGCAGTCTGGCTGGGCACAATTCAGGAGCCACTTGTCAAAAGAAACTAACTTTATTTTTAGAACCACAAACGCCAAACAAAACAGCTCCTCAGGAAAAAACCCTCAGAGCCCAACTGCCACCACCGGCTTCCCACAAGCCTCTCACCCCCACACAACCCTCACCACCTCCCACAATCCTCCTGTTCTTGAGGCCGATTGGCTGGGTCGCGTGGGCAGAGCCAAAGAAGTCCCCCAATGAGCAGCTCCGTGGAGGAGCCAATCAGCTAGATGTTGCTGGGGCCGCTGTGAGCCAATCATCAGCTTTGCAGTCTGAAGGGCGGGGAAACAGCCCAATGAACATCACCGCAGAGGAGCCAATCAGCTAGATGTTGCTGGGGTCGCTGTGAGCCAATCATCAGCCGGCAGCTGGAAGTTTGCTGGCAGCTGGAAGTTTGCTGGGGCCCCTTTGGCTGTGGCTCTCAACACCCTCCCATCTCATGACTCTGTTTAATGTTAATCTTTTCTTCCTGCTCTTCCTCCCTGCTCTGTTCATAGTTGCTCTCATTATATCAAAGAAGACATTTGGTATTTGTTTTTTAGGGATTGGCTAGCTTCACTAAGCATAATCTGCTGTAGTGCCATCCATTTCCCTGCAAATTCCATGATTTTGTTATTTTTTAATGCTGCGTAATACTCCATGGTGTATAAATGCCACATTTTTTTATCCATTCATCTATTGAAGGGCATCTGGGTTGGTTCCACTCCAGCCCAATTTTTGTATTTTATTTAGAGACAGGGTCTCACTGAGTTGCTTAGCACCTTGCTAAGTTGCTGGGACAGGCTTTGAACTTGCAATCCTCCTGCCTCCACCTCCCAAGCTGCTGGGATTACAGGCATGTGCCACTGCGTTCAGCTCAGCCTTTGGTTTTTTGGGATTGGCTTACTTCGCTTAGCCTGATATTCTCCAACTCCATCCATTTACCTCCAAATGCCATAATTTTATTCTCTTTTAATGCTGAGTAATATTCCATTGTGTAAATATACCAGTTAGTAGAAGCATTTTAAATAAGTTTAATCGCCACAGGAAAAACAGCATTCTAGACTAAATATTTTCCAAGACAGTCCGATTTTCCAAATCAGTCTCACTGTCCTAACATTTGGACCACAAATATAGTGTTCTTTTGTTCCTGAAGTTGACGCATGATGGGCTTTTACATTTTTGTCTTTTATCTCACAGTTGTCCCTGAAGAGCTAGATGTAAAATCAAGTCAAGCAAAGGAGACATGTCTCACTGGTTTCAGGTTGCTAGGCAACTCTACTACTCTATCCAATCTCTTGTCTTGTTCAGGAGGTGTGGAAAGGTATGGGAAAAGTATGTACCATTTAAGTCCTATAGATAGATAGATGTGTGTGTACATAAACATATACACAGTCTTTACTTTATATATATATATGTGTATATATGTATATGTGTGTATGTATATTATATATATATGTATATATTCTATTCTAAAATAGAGTAATTTCTAGGAAAACTCCAGTCTATAGGATTTGTGCTATCTTTTTTTCTCTAAGCCAACTTCCTATTCCCTCCTTCAGGCTTATTAAGATGAATAAAACTGGGCTGGGGATATGGCTCAAGCGGTAGCGCGCTTGCCCGGCGTGTGTGCGGCCCGGGTTCGATCCTCAGCACCACATACCAACAAAGATGTTGTGTCCACCGAGAACTAAAAAATAAATATTAAAAATTCTCTCTCTCTCTCTCCTCTCTCACTCTCTCTTTAAAAAAAAAGAGGAATAAAACTTATATTTAGAATTGTACTTTGGAGAAATTAATGTCAGTGTATATAATTTCTCATTTCTGAAACTTTTCATATACAGTCTAAGTTTTTCTTAAAATTGACATCAAAACAAATATTTTCTTTCTGGTATACTTATTGATACTTATAATTGTTACTTTCTGTGTTCAGGGTTGCAAGGCCAGAGCTTCAAAAGCTGATTTCCCATGAGGAACTTTGCTTGTGATGACATATACTCAGTTTTTAGTAACTGCTTTGGTATGTCATCTGAAGACCATTTAAAGATAAGAATTTTTTCTTTTTTTGGTACCTGGGATTGAACCCAGAGGTGCTTTACCACTGAACCCCATTCCACAGCTTTTTAAATTTTTATTTTCTATTTTGAGATAGGGTCTTGCTAAGTTGCTTAGGGCCTCACTAAAATGCTGAGAGTGGTCTTGAACTTGCAATCCTCCTGCCTCAGCCTCCTGAGCTGCTGGGAATATAGGCATGTGCCACCAGCCCAGCTAAATAATGATTTTTGTTGCATATTTTTACTTTTTTTTTGTAGTGCTGAGGATAGAACTCAGGACCTAATACATGCTAAGCAAGTGCTCTACCACTGAGCTAAACCCCAGCCCTTTTTAGTTTTATTTTTGAGACAGCGTCTGGCTAAGTTGCACAGGCTGACCTCTAACTTGTGATTCTCCTGCCTCTGCCTCCAGAATAGTTATACAAGCATGTACCACTAAACCCAGTCTTTAATATATATATATATATATATATATATATATATATATATATATATATATATATTATAATATATATATTATATATAGGTTGTAGTTGGACACAATACCTTTATTTTAATTATTTTTATGTGGTGCTGAGGATCAAACCCAGAGCCTCGCACATGCTAGGCGAGCTCTCTATCGCTGAGCCCCAGCCCCAGCTCCTGAACCCAGTCTTTACTTTTAAAATGGCAGTTTAAAAAACTAAAAGTAGGCTAGGGTGTAGCTTACTGGTACACTGAGTAGCTAGCATATGAGGTCAGTGTTAGAATGAGTGCTTAGCATACAGGAGGCCTGGGTTTGATTCTTAGTGTCACAGAAAAATAAGTAAACAAGTAAATATCTAAAGATAGAGGCCATTATTTTAAATAGCTAAAGTGAGAACCCTTAATTAGTATGTATAATCAGTTTTTTAAAAGATCAAAAAATAGCAGGGCAAAATTAGTCTAAGTACTTCTCCAATCTTGAACTTTCTCCATGATATTTTATACCCCTGCCAAGTAGTTGCCAGGTGTGTTCTTTAATACCTCCAGAATTCTGGGAACAGTGGCCCACATATAATCCCAGGACTCAGGAGGCTGAGTCAGGAGGATCACAAGTTCAAGGTCAGCCTGGAAAACTTAGTGAGGCCCTGTCTTAAAATAAAAAATAAAAAGGCTGGGGATATAGCTCAGTGGTTCAGTGCCCTGGACTCAATACCTAGTGCCATCAAATAATAACAACAACCGTAATACTACCTCCAAAGAAACTCACTACCCATCAAAGCAGCTTTTCTAGTTCTTTCTTTACTTAAAATATACACAAATAAATATTGGTAAACAAATAGACCCTTTCCTGAAAATGTTTAGTATTTTATTCTAAACTACTACGGCTTTCTTCTGGATATCTATTTTATCCATTTACCCATTGATCTATTCAGCCATTTAATGATGTATGCATTGCATATCTAATCACTACCTGCCCTGTACTAGGCATGGGGATGTAGATACAACAGTGAATGTGTAAGACTTGCTTATCTTTTTCTTAAGCTTCAGTGTTTCAAAATAGGTTCGCATTTATGCTGATATTAGCTGCAGTTTTCAGAGGTTTAACAAAATAAAACGCGTTTCTTACTGACAGTCAGTTCTGAATCACAAGTGATTCAATAACCGAGGCCTTTTTCAGCGGGTAGCTTTATTCCCTGGGGCCTCCAGTTCTTTGCGTCCAGGTGCCTGATGGGAAGAGCATGCAGAAGCACATCAGTTTCCCCAGTGCCTGGGCCAGGAACCTGCCACATCACTTCTCTCATACTCCATTGGCAAGCATCCATCACCATTAGGTGGAGGGTCTGTCACATTGAAGGGCTTTTGTGGACAATTGGCCATCTCTGCTACAATATCCAAAGCTCTTTCATGATTTGATTTTGTGGTTGTAAGATTATTTCAGTGTAGTCAATGCTGGGATTGCTCACCTCTGGAGTCTTGAAACTTAAACAGTACTTAAATATTTAAGTCTTTCAGAGATTCTCTTCCACTATCTAGTTTTTTATATAACAAATTATTTATTGAGTGTTTAATAAGTGATTTCTCTTTGGAATAATACTTAAGATATAACTTGATATTTGTATTCATTGATCCTATTAGCAAACATTACTTTCAGAGCCTGAAATTTACAATTATAAAATCTAAGCTTTTTACTGAGTTTAAATGGAAATGGCTAGCATTTACATAAAAAACTAAGACTTTTACAAAGGAAAAATTATAATGGTTTAAGTACGTGGTTCATCAAAAGGCTTACTTTCTGAAATGTGTCTGGGTTCTGTTATACTCTCACTAGGTTTTGTCTGCTTTTTGACTTCTACTTTTTTTTTTTTCAGGACTTGGGATTGAACCCAGGAATGCTTTACCACTGAATTACATTCTGAGCCCTTTTTAAAATTTTATTTTGAGACAAAATCTCACAAACTTGCCCAGGCTGCTCTCAAACTTGTGATTCTCCTGCCTCTGATTCCTCTCCTGAGTAGCTGGGGTTACAGGTATGTGCTACTGATATCTGTTATGATATGTCATGTCTTGCTGATGTCTGTTAACTTCATGAATAACATATATCACATTTTATTCTCTCTTTTTCAAATTTTGACTTGGGGCTTCAGTGTCTTTATTTCATAAATAATGGCACTAATCCATACAGACCTGAAAACAAAATGAATGTAAAGGTCATTGAGGTCCTCAGAGCTAAATGTAAATTTAAACAGCTGAGAAGATTTTGCAAGTAAAAGGAAACCAAACCTACAATTGATTAAGGAATTTATCATCTCAGAGAATAAGACATTTCAATGAAGTGAAGGAGTGTATACACAGGTCTTCTATTTCAAAGGGTCAGTGTCCCAGGCCAGTCTTCTCTGTGTTCCCCTTCCTCACTGTGTTGGCTGTCTCCTCTTGTGGTCACAAGATGGCAGCAGTAGCCCCAGGCACTGTATATTCTCTCCCAGGATCAAGCTTTCAGGATTTCTTCCCTATACCCTCAAATTTAAAATTAAGGACCCCCAAAAGAGCATTTTTTAAAAAGTAGGCTATGTCTCTCCATACTTACTATTTCATAAATTAAAACCTGAGAAAAAATTTTTGGCAGTGCTGGAGATTGATCCCAGGGCTTCACACATACTAGGCAAGATTCTACTTCTGAATTATACCCCGGCCCCTAAACTTAAAATACTTATTCATTCATCTACAAATAATAGTAACAAACTTATTAAATGTTTTTTTTAAAGAGAGAGTGAGAGAGGAGAGAGAGAGAGAGAGAGAGAGAGAGAGAGAGAGAGAGAGAGAATTTTTAATATTTATTTTTTAGTTCTTGGCGGACACAACATTTTTGTTGGTATGTGGTGCTGAGGATTGAACCTGGGCCGCACGCATGCCAGGCGAGCGCGCTACCGCTTGAGCCAGATCCCCAGCCCCTAAATGTTAACATATATTATCCATTTTTATGAAAAAAAAATCTGTATTTTTCAAAACAAAATAATTTAGTGAGAAGAGTGGCATCTCCTCATGTGGCATAATAGAGGACCAATGATTTCTCCTATCTGTAGCTCATTCAGTCTGTTGTGTATCACATATGTAGCCTCTGGAATAGTCCACATGCATTCGTGAAAGAGTGAGAGTAAAAATTCAAATTAATCCTATCATTATCATGAAAACACTTTGAACCAAAGACTCCTTGAGAGGGGTGTCCTTATGCCTCTTTTAATTGCTGAGAGACTATTTCCCAAACAACAGACTACCCCTCCTGTTTAATTGACCAGAACTGGATAATTTGCCTATTTCTAAGGAATGAGAACAGAATTTTCAGGATTGACTTAAACCAATGACTCTCAAAATCTAGTATGCATTCGAATCATGTGTAGAGCCTGTCAAAACAGGCTTCCTAGTCCCCAACACTAGGGTTTCTAACTCAGTAAGTTTGGAGTGGAGCCTGAGAATTTGCATATTTAACAATTCTCAAGTGATTCCTGCTGGTCTGGGACCACAAGGTAAGAGCCACTGACTTAGACCAGTCAGAGAGTGGGGATGTGGCCAGGCTTCCGACAGTGCTGTTACATGGAAGAACATGGATATTTCAATAAATTTGGGCTCATTAGGAAGCAAAAGGGGAGAATGGCTGTTGGTATAACCAACAGTGTTTACTGTAACTATATTCTCAGAAGATTTATAGTGGACGTCTCCAAAATACAGAAATACTTAAACATTGGTCCTGCTTGTGACTTTTTAACTCATTGTCAAATGTATCTTGGATTCATGGACAAGGGAAGAAAAAGATGAGTTAGAGAGGAGAGACAGGAATGGAAAGGTTGGGGTAGAGGTAGAAATTTAATTTTAAAATGCTTTTTTTTTTGTTGTTGTTTTGTTTTCTCTTCAATACTGCCCTCCTAACTTAGGTAAACTTGATATGGAGAAACAAAATGTAATTGGGGGACTCCACCTCTTTGCAAACTTTTTTTGATACTTAAATGCATTTTAAGTCTACTCAGGTATAAAATCACATGCAGTCATGCCCCAAACCACCTAGCAATTAGCTTTGTTTTTCACTTTCATATGGCTTAGTAGCAACAACAATAAAACCAAAAAACTCCTAATGGGGAGAGGCCTCTATAGTTCTCTCTTAATGAACTTCAATGAAAGTGGTATAGAATTTTAGAATTGAAAAAAAATCAGGAAACACATCCCTACTCCCATAAAGACTACAAAATGATGCAGGCTGGAGAGAGGTAGGAATGTGCCCAAGCTCACTCAGTCACCATATGGTTGTAGGAATTATAACCAGGCCTTGTGATGATATCTCCACATCTATTTTTCAGAATTTTTTTTTTTTTTTTGGTGGCAGGGCAGGTTTAAGGATATTGAATCCAGGGTCTTCAGCATGCTGAGACCCTGTGCTCTGTCACTGAGCTATATCCTCACCCCTATTCTTCAGAAAGTTTTTTTGTTTGTTTGTTTGAGGTTTTTTTTTGGTTGTTGTTTAGTTTTGGTTTTGGTGCTGGCAATGGAACCCAGGGCCTCATGCATGCTGAGCAAGCACTCTTACCACTGTACTACATCCATAACCCTTTTAAAATTTTGAGACAGGGTCCCTAGGCTGCTGAGGCTAACCTTGAACTTGTGATGCTCCTGCCTTAGCCTCCCAAGTAGCTGCAATTAGAGGCTTGCACCACTGTGCTCAAGTCTTCATAAGTTCTGATTAGATCTTCTATGTAGTGATTAAAGCAAAACCAAGATGTAACAAACAGGTTATATAAAATGGATGAGACCAAAATGTTTAAGATGTTTGATATCTGAGACAGTTATTCCCATTGTATTCTGCCTCAGTTACTGGCCTTCCCTCTGCGTCTTCAGTCTCAACCTTTACAGCCTTCAGCTGCCAACTGCAAGGTACCTGTATCTTCTCAGAGGTAGCACCTCTTAAGGTTTGTGTCAAAACTGGGTCTAGCATTCACCACCTTATAGCCCCTGCCAGGCTCCTCTGACACAACTCCATAAAGTCTATCTCTTTCTGCTGTCTCAGGAACTTCTCCAAGCCCTTCTGCCACTTGACTTCACCAGGGCCCTTATGTCATGCCTTTGATGCTGAGCCTCATGGAGAAAGGTGTGGGGGTTATTGATCTGTTTCCTCCTCCCCAGAGACCATTCTGCATGTCAAGATGTGAGACAGCTTTTAGCACATTTTCAAAAAAAAAAAAAAAGCATTACTAAGCCAACAGTGCCTTTTAGACCATCAACTGCTCTGCTCAAAGAAAAATTTTTACCCAATCACACTTACCTATTCAGAGGTCTGGTAAGTGTTCAGGGCTCCTAAAGGACCAGCATTTGGAGGCAGGAGACTGTGGGCAAACTATGGCTATCTGCTTATCTCTTCTCTTCCCTTGGATAGGAGGAAAGAGACAATTATAAAAGTGCTTCTCTCTCTCTTTTAAAAAAATATTTTTCTCTTGTTTCCCAGTTTTTCCTGTTCAGAGTGAGCTGGGCTGTGCTTTTGGTCCTAGACCTTGGGTCCAAGTATGTTTTATCTCCAGATACTGAGGAGGGTGGCAAAGAGGAAGCTATTAGCTGAATGGATATTCAGACTTTAAGAGAGCATGATGAGCAGGACCTTGAAGTTGCTCTAAGTGTCTACTCCAGAGAATGATAGGCACATGGACCCAAAGCCAGCTACCAAGGCTACCTACCCTGTTGGCCCCCCCTTGTTAGGAGTTCTTCTTTATCTGAACCAAACCCTCTCCCCATAAATTCCCACACACTGCTTTTTATTCTGGACAGTGCCTGGCCTAATGTAGGAACTCAAAAAATAATGAAAAAAAAAAAAAAAAAAACAGCACTCCCACAATGACCACCGTCAAACAGCGGAGCAGTCTGTCTCTTTCCAGGTCAAACATTCTATTTTCAACAGCTATTTATAAAACTGCATAGGATGTGCTGTGACTTATAGCCCTCCACATTTGGCCATGGTGGCATCGGCAATGGGGGAAACCGTCTGGATGTGGCATGGCTCAGCACAGCTTAAAGGGCACAGGCATTTCCTCCTGGTGCTGAGTTTCCAGTACTGAAGCCTAAGCTGGCACTGGAATTTCTGGCTCTCAGGACACACTGAAAGCCAAGAGACTTGCATCTGATTCTCCAAAAGCTCTGGCTCCTCTGCCATCTCCTGATGTTCAGGATCTAGTTTCCCTACCTTTGTGCCCAGTGTCTTAGTGGCTAAAGGGCTTGAGTCAGCAGAACCTTTTGGCTTTGAATTGTCACACACAGGAAGTAGGGGAGATGCCTTCTCACAAGTTGGGTGATAAGGAGGTGGGGAAGAGGCTAGTGACAAGAGCTTCTGCATGTCCCAAAATAACATGATAGGGAGGGAGGGAGGGTGGAGACAAGGAGACAGCAGAAGGGAAGGAGATCAATTAGGCACCCTGTAACTGTACTGTAACAGGCCCAACTTTAGTATAGGACAGAGGTACTCGACCACATGATGTTCTCAGTTGCCTTCACAGGTTCTCAGCCATATTTTGTGGATGTCCAACATTTCCATCACAACCAGATTATCACCCTGTTATGTAGAATACCCATAAGATCCAGTCTGAACCATGAACTATGGTGTGACCCAAGGCAGGGATCAAGAAAAGTGTAACTTGATAAGAAAGTTACATATCTCTCAGAACTTTTGGTAGCTTGATTAGAGTAGGAAGAAGTTTTTTTTTTTTGTTGTTGTTGTACTGGGGATTTAACCAAGGGCACTTAACCACTGAGCCACATTTCCAGCCCGTTTTAAAATATTTTATTTAGAGACAGGGTCTTGCTAAAGTTGCTTAGAGCCTTGATAAGTTGCTGAGGCTGGCTTTGAACTCATAATTCTTCTGCTACAGCCTCCCAAGATACTAGGATTACAGGTGTGTGCCATGCCCAGCAAGGAAGAAATTTTTGCAAACTTGAATTTTGAACCCAAAGAAAGCTAGTGAATTGGGTTAGTAATACCAAACGATATTGTTTTTAGTAGTAATTATGATTCAGCAATTACTGTGGGTAGGTTTAATTTCTTCAAGGGTGTTGCCAAAATTTCTAATATTTAAAAGTATTTTAGACATAACAAAATGAGAATTATTGGGACTGGAGTCATTGCTAAGTGGTAGAGCGCTTTGCCTAGCATGCATGAGGCACTGGGTTTGATCTCCAACACCACATAAAAAAACTAAATGAACATGTGGCTGGGGTTGTGGCTTAGTGGTAGAGCACTAACCTAGCACATGTGAGGATCTGGGTTCGATCCTCAGCACCACATAAAAATAAATAAATAAAATAAAGGTATTGTGACCAACTATAACTAAAAAATAAATATTAAAAAAACTAAGTAAACAAAATAAAGGTATTTAAAAAATGAGGTCATTGGACCAGTGGGATTTTGAAGGCTGGTGGAATGGTCCCCTTTGCCAAGTCTCCCTCTTCCTAATGGCTCCCGGTTGCTTCAAATTTCTAAATAAGAGGCCACTCTTTTCATTTCCTGAGAAAGTTTTTTAAAGTGCAAAATGCTGGTTCACAACAGATTTAACAAATTATTATAAATGAATCTCTTATATATTTATTTTTTAGTTGTAGTTGGACACAATATCTTTATTTATTTATTTATTTTTATGTGGTGCTGAGGATTGAACCCAGGGCCTCGCACAAGCTAGGTGAGCACTCTACCACTGAGCCACAATCCCAGCCCCGAAGCTAAAGGTCTTTAAAAAAAATTTTTTTTTTTTTTAGTTGTAGATGAACACATAGTATCTTTGTTTATTTTCATGTAGTGCAGAGGATTGAACCCAGTGCAAGGCAAACACTTTACCACTGAGGCCCAGCCCCAGCCTCTAAATTAAAGGTCTTAAGCAAACCATTTTGCTTCTGAAAATGCAGAGGAAGGGAGTAGATCGCTAAGATGGTAGAAAGAAAGTAAGGGCTAGAAGGCAGCTACTGGGAGAAATGGAACAGAACAGTAAAAGGAAATATATGAAAAACTACGGTGCTAGCAAAAGAGTAGTTTCAAGGTGTTTTTATTTTGCAGAAGAAAAATGTCTTGATGGTATTAAATAATTTACTGTTATATATAGATGGTATTTGTTGGTTCAAGAAAGTTCTTCAACTGTGTTTTCATCTTTCATCCTCAGTTTCAGATTTTTCATAATTTGCTCCAGGTTTCTAATTGCTGATCACTGTGTGGGGGTGGGAAGGAGGGAAAGGGGAAGGGAGAGAGAGAGAAGTACTTTAAAAATGTTATATATGTATTTTTGGGCTGGGATTGTGGCTTAGTGATAGAGCACTTGCCTAATGTGTGAGGCACTCACTGGGTTTGATCCTCATCCCTATATACAAAAATAAATAAAATAAAGCTATAAAATGTTATATATGTATTTTTAAAGTAATTCTGCTTAGAAACTGTAAATTTTGTTTTCCCCACAGGATGTAGAATTTTATGGAGCATTAAACTGAAGCACTGTAGTAATGACACTCATTAAGAATTATCTTTTTATATTCAAGGTACTCTAAAATCTGAATGTAGTTTTGTTTCTTAAATATTTTAAAATTTAGTTTAGGGGTGCTTATATTGTTATGAAATAATGGTGAATTAGTACTTCTATCAAATATGTTGTTTATATGAACTCATATATGAGGTAATATTGTTTTAAAATTGCTGATTTTTTTTTTTTTATGGTACTGGATATTGAACCCAGAGGTGCTCTACCACGGAGCTACATCCTCAGTCCTTTTTATTGTTTTGAGACAGGGTTTCCCAAAGCCCTGGATGGACTGGTCTCCAAGTTACTATCCTCCTGCTTCAGGCTCTGAATAGCTGGGATTACATGTTTGTGCCACCACGTTGGCCTAAAATTGCCTTTTTAAAGATAAAGATAGCTAGGTAGCATCTGTCGACATTTTAAAAATTGAAGGTATGGAATTTTATAATTTGACAGATTGAGTCCAACTTCCTTCTTTCTGACCAAATTCACAGAAGCAGTAATTCTTAATCTGAAACTGATTTGAACTTTTGCAGATAGGCAAATAGAAAACTCTGCTGAGCACTTGCAGAGTGGCTACTATTCTTAACTGTGCCTCAATTCAAGGAAGAAAGGATGCTGGATCTTCTCTTTTAAACTACACATATGAGAACAGTCCCACAATCAGCAATGCCTTTTCTTTGTAAGGATGAAAAATGTAGGAAAAATGACTGAAGTTTTCATTCCTATCAAAATATCAATTTTAATGTGGGGAAAGGGTCTGAGTTCTTGGCTGTGTGAGTTAAAATGACACTATCAACTCCTTTCTCCGTAAGACCAACTGAAAAAGAGATCCTCGAAGTGAGATCATCATCATCATCATCGAAGGCATTTCAACGACTGTTTTCATGGGAAGCCACGCTGGCTCATAGTATGAGCAAACCCGTGCTCTCTAATGGCTCTCAATAGGAGGCACTACGTGATGTCCACTTCCGGCCCCACTGAAGTCAGGACAGCATACAGATCCTGACGTTGTGGTGTGTGAGGGTTTTTCACATTCGCAAGGCTCCGAAGACCACGCTAGGCACCGTCTGGCCGTCGTGCAGCCTGGGTACAGCTGTGGTCCAGGGGAGAGCGCTGTCGGGTGCGCGCGCGCGAGTGTGCGTGTGTGTGCGCGCGCGCGAGTGGCTGGCGGGAGGCTGCCGAGGCTGGGGGTCTCGCGGGTGGAGGCGGGTGGCCCGGCTGGCGGTGGCTCTGTTTTCAGCCACGCGCCAGGTGAGCGCGGTGGAGTTGGGGGACGGGGTGGTTGGGGGACGGGGGCCGAGACCACCGCGCGCGCGGCAGGGCAGCGCCAACCGCCCGGGCAGCGCCAACGGCCAGCAGCGCGGGTCCAGGCAGGCGGGCGGGCTGGCCCGGGAGGCGCCGCTCGCCGCGCCGGGTCACGTGGCGCGGTCACGTGGCGCGCAGCCGGGCCGGCGGCGGCGGCGGCGGCGGCCGAGGGAGGCGGAGACTTCGGCCGAGACGCGGGGGGAGGCGGCGGCGGCGGCGGCGGGGCTGCTGGAGGCGGAGGCGGAGAGGCGCGGAGAGGCGCGGGGCCGCCGCCACAGCGCGGGAGGTGAGGCGGCACGGGGGCTGCTGTCTCCGACCGCGGCGGACAGGGATGCCGCGCCGTCCCGCGGGAGGGGCGCCGGCCCGGAGCGCCCCGGGGCCCCGGCGAGTGTCCCCGCGGGCCCGGCGCCGGCGGGCGTGGTGGGCGCGGCGGGCGGGTGGGCCGTCTGCACTCGGGCCGAGGGCGCGGCGCCGAGGGCGTCTGGCCCGGCCCCGGGCGGCCGTGGCTGCGGCTTTGCTGGGTAGCCTTTTGTTCGAGCCCGTGAGAAAATGGTGCGAAAGCGGAGCTCGGGGTGTGCGTGCGTGCGTGTGTGTGTGTGTAAATCAGGAGGCGTTTGGCTTGGAGCCATTTTTTTCTTCTTAATTGTGGAGACAGAAAATCCCTTAAAACGATTTCCCCGGGGAGACGGGGCTGTGCTCCCCCTGGCCGCCGCACCGTCGGGATGGAGTGGCTTTCCCTCCCTGCTCTGCCCACCTCCCGTCCTCGGTCCAGTCTCCCTCCTTCCTTCCCCTTCCTGCCCGCCCCACCTTCGGTGAAGCCCGGGGAGCGAGCGGGGTGTCTGCAAAGCGGCCCGGTCACCTGTCGTGGCAGCTGCATGGAAATCCCGGCGCTTCTGCTGTCTGGAGCCTGCTGTTTCCTCTGGCAAATCGCGGAGATTCCGCTCCCAGTACCAACCCTTCCTCCTTCCCTGTGCCTCAAAACCCAGTGCATCATGCCGATGCAAAGTTTGACCCGCTTGGGGCAATTAGCAGGAAGTCGTCTCCTCCTCCTGTCACGACGGCACTTCATGGTTGAGAAGATGGGGGCCATCTGGCTTTGTGGAGAGAAATTAGGGTGATGCCCTCTCTCTGAGCTTGATGCCCCTTAGGGAGGGACCTGTTCATCCTGCCGGCTAATTCGCCCAGGTGATCCGAAAGTCTGGTAAGACTTCTTCCCCTGGGGGTAATCATTTTCCCTGGCCAGGGAACCGTTTCCCGGGTTTTTCTATACGGGGACTCCCCCCCCCCCCACCCTTAGTAGGCAGGTTTTAGCACAGAGGAAATTGTCTCTAAGGGTTTTGAAGAGTGTAAAGATCCGTCTAGAATTCCCTTTCTTTGTTTTTCTTCTCTTGTTTTTCTTATCTGGGGTCTCCATTCCTCAGCTATTTGGAATTTACTTCTTGCAGGCAAGACTACAAGAATGGTGCTGTGGTCCTGGAGAGTTCTCTCCAGGTCCAGCAGTGTTGGCTTGCTGCAGTTCCAGTTTGGGATGGGTGTGAAGTGACAGGGAACTTGCACTTAGCCATACTGCAGTCCAGAGTTTGGAGTTGATCTCAGCGTTGTGCAGTGACAGCCACATTCAGAATGGGAAATTCACACCCGTCCCCCTTTTTTGTAATAGTCTGCTGTGTGGAAATGATAGTATGTGTTATTGAATAGCCAAATCTGATGTTTAATCCCTCAATTTAAAAAAATGGTAATTTGTATGAAAGTTATTATACAAAGAATGAGAATTTCCATTAACAGTTTTCAAGAGGACTGTGGAAGTAGCAGTTTCTTTTTCACATTGGGGAGGTGTGTAGTATTGAGTTAGAAGGGAGTAATATAGGGAAAAATGTTTTTATCACATCAAAGTTTTTTAGGACATGGAAGAAGAGTAGAAAACCATGATTATGATTGCTCATGTGCCTGAGAAATAACATAATGTATTTACTATTGTATATTTTTAAATACAGTCCTCTTTATTTAGAAAGGATGCATCACTTTGAACTTTTTAGTTTTGATATGGAGGTATAAGAGTAGTGATTTGGCTATTCACCTTATTTTTCCTACTAAAATTGAATTGATTTTTTTTAACCCTTACAAGGATGGGTGGTACATGAAACCCGTTTTAAATTGAAACATCCATTGTGAATATTAAGATCTCAAGTAATAGAAGAATGGGGGAGACAGCAGCCTTCTTGCAGGCAAAAATTTCAGCCCTCTCTAGGTAGTTTATAGGACAGAATATGAAGACCACGTTTTCTTTTTGGGTTTGCTGCAGGTTACACTGAATGTCTGGATTTGGGAAGGTTTATTGAGTGGTTCCTGTGTGCATGGATAAGCTAGGTGGCAATCAGTGCCTTAGTGTTCCAAAGCATTTACAGCATTATTTGAAGTCTCTCTCTTGTTCTCTTCTATGGAGGAAGAAAGAGTGAGGACAGATTGAGTGGCCCAGCTGTGCATGTGCTCTGTAAAATGCAGTTAAAAATTGAGTGAAACCTCTGGTATGAAATGCTGTGATTTAGTTATTACATTGGTTCCTGCTGAGGATTCAGTATTACTAAAAGCCTTACAGGAATTGTATGTTTGCCTGTAATGAGACTGCAAGGAATATGTAATTAAGAAGTCAAATTTGTCTGGGACATTGTTAATCTAGTTAATAAATTTTAACATACTAGATTTTCTTTTTTTAAAAAAATATTTATTTTTCAGTTTTAGGTGGACACAATATTTTATTTTATATTTTTTAGGTGGTGCTGAGAATTGAAGCCAGTGCTTCATGCATGCTGGGCAAGTACACCACCACCGAGCCACAACTCAGCCTTAACATGCTAGATTTTGTACATGGTCAAATATACATGACATAAAACTTACCATTTTAACCATTTAAAATTTTTTTAAAAAAATATTTTATTTATTTTTTTAGTGGACACATCTTTATTTAATTATTTTTATTTGGTGTTGAGGATTGAACCCAGGGCCTTGCACATGCTTAGGCGAGTGCTCTACCTCTGAGCCACACCCCAGCCCTAAAAAATTTTTTTTTATAATTATAGATGGACAGGTATGCCTTTATATTTTTATTGTTTATTTATTTTTATTTTTTTAAAGGAAGGAATTTTTTAAATACATTTATTCTATTTATTCATTTGTATGTGGTGCTGAAGATCAAACCAGGGCCTCACATGTGCTAGGCAAGCACTCTTCTGCTGAGCTATCACCCCAGCCCCAGCATGCCTTTGTTTTAAAAAAATTTCTTTTAAATATTTATTTTTTTGTAGTTGTACACAATAACTTAATTTTATTTATTTATTATTTATATAAATAAATAATAAATAAAAATTTATATGGTGTTGAGGATTGAACCCAGGGCCTTCCATGTGTGAGGCAAGCGTTCTACCTCTGAGCCATAACCCTAGCCCCATGCCTTTATTTAATTAATTAATTAATTAATTTTTTTATAGAGAGAGTGAGAGAGGGAGAGAGAGAAAGAGAGAGGATTTTTTTTAATATTTATTTTTTAGTTATCGGCGGACACAACATCTTTGTTGGTATGTGGTGCTGAGAATCAACCCGGGCCGCACGCATGCCAGGCGAGCGCCGCTACCGCTTGAGCCACATCCCCAGCCCATAATTTATTTTTTTGATGTGGTGCTGAGGCTCTAACCCAGTGCCTCACACATGCCAGGCAAGCGCTCTGCCACTGAGCTACAGCCCCAGACCTGATTTTAATCACTTTTAATGGCATTAAATATGTTTTTTCTTATGCAAGCAAGCATTACCACCATGCATATCTAAAATTTTTCATTTTCTCAAACTGAAATCCTATACCATTAAATAATAACTTTCCATTCTCCCACATTCTCTGGCAAACACCCTTCTATTTTTTTACTTTATGAATCTGACAACTCTTGGTTCTCTGTATAATTGGAACCACAGTGTCTGTCCATTTGTGACTGGCTTGTTTCACTTAGCATGATGTCCTCAAGTTTTATCCATGTTGCTTTGTGGAAAGTATGTATATAGGGCTCCTTTAAAATAAAATAAATCTATGGAAATGTAGGTAAATGTTAATATAATTCTAATATGGGGAAAGTCCTCTAAGCTTTACACCAAACAAAAACTCATAAAGTAAAAGATTTGATAAGTTTTATTCCTTTTGGTGTGTGTGTGGGGGAGGTATTTGGGGGGTACTTGTAGCTCTGACTCTGAGCTACATCCCCAACCCTTTTCTTTAAATTTTTATTTTGAGGCAGGATCTCACTAAGTTGTCCAGGTTGGCCTCAAACTTTTGATCCTCTTGCCTCTGCCTCTTGAGAACCTGGAATTAATAGTATGTGTCATTGTAACTGGCTTGATAACAGATACAGATGACAGCCCGCAAAATTTTAAATGTCTATAGTAAAGAATAGCATGAACAAAAAGACAAATGACAAGCTGGAAAACTATGTGCAGTGTATACATTGAGCATCTTAATTTACAAAGAGCTGTAGAACTGTAAAAATCAATAAGAAAACTGAGCACCTCATTAGAAATATGGGCTAAGGAGCAGTATTTTGTTTCCTTTTTGTGGTGCTGGGGATTAAATTCATGGCTATGAGCATTCTATGCATAAATTTTACCTTCTTATGGAAATTTTAAACATTAAAAAAGTAGAGATTAGTATAATGAAGCATTGTGTCTGCTATCCAATTTTAGCAGTTCTAAACATCTCCAGTCTTTTTTTTTTTTTAATTTTTTTTAGTTGTAGATGTACACAGTACCTTTATTTTATTTATTTTTATGCGGTGCTGAGGATTGAACCCAGGGTCTCCTACGTGCTAGGCAAGTGCTCTACCTCTGAACCACAACCCCAGCCCCAACATCTCTAGTCTTATTTGAAGGATACTCCCTCTTCCCTATCCTGGGATTATTTTAAAACATACGAAATTGTTTTGTAATTTTGTCAGTAAATATTTAAGTGCTTGTCTTTAAAAGAAAAAGCCTCCTTAAAAAAACAACCTGAGGCTGGGGATGTGGCTCAAGCGATAGTGGGCTCTCCTGGAATGCATGGGGCACTAGGTTTGATCCTCAGCACCACATAAAAAAATAAAATAAAGATGTCATGTCCACCCAAAACTAAGAAATAAATATTAAAAAATTCTCTCTTTCTCTTAAAAAAACAACAACAACAACCTGGGCACTTTGCTTGTAATCCCAGCAAGCTGAGAAGGCCGAGGCAAGAGGATCACAAGTTCAAAGCCAGCCCCAGCAACTTTGCAAGGCTCTAAGTAACTTTAGCAAGACCCTGTCTCTAAATAAAATATTAAAAAAAAAAACAGGCTGGGGGATGTGACTTAGTGGTTAAGTGCCCCTGGGTTCAATCCCTGGTCCCCCCCCCCCAAAAAAAAAAAAGTCACAATACTATTATCTGACCTTAAAAGAATAATTCTGGGCTTTGGTTGTAGCTCAGTGGTAGAGTGTTTGCTTAAGTGGTAGAGTGTTTCTGTTTCAGCACTGAAACACAAATTAATATTGTTATTTTTTATTTTTTAGTTATAGGTAGACACAATATCTTCATTTATGTGGTGCTGAGGATTGAATCCAGTGCCTCACTCGTGCTAGGCGAGTGCTCTACCACTGAGCCACAATCCCAGCCTGAATTCCTTTTTTTTAAAACTTTATTTTATTTGTTTGTTTATTTTTATGTGGTGCTGAGGATCGAACCCAGGGCCTTGCATGTGTGAGGCGAGCACTCTATCACTGGCCATAACCCCAGCCCTGAATTAATATTTCTTAATGTCATCAAATATCTACTGCCATAGGCAGTCAAAGGAACTGAGTAGATATTTGATGACATTAATATGTCACATGACAGATTGCAAAGAAAAATATATTATATCTGTCATGGGACATATAAATGGGCTAAAGACATGAACAGATCTTTGATTTCTTTTTTTTGTGGTGCTGGGGATCAAACCCAGGGCTTTGTGCATGCTAGGCAAGCACTCTGCCCCTGAGCTACGTCTCCAACCTAATTTCTTTCAATTTAAACTTTTTGTCATGAAATCTTGTATGTCGTTATTTGAATTAAGATTGAAATGAGGGGCTGTGGCTGTGGCTCAGTGGTAGAGTGCTTGCCTAGCATGAGGGAGAACTGGGTTCCATCCCCTGCACCACATAAACAAACTAAATGAACAAAAATAAAGATATTGTGTCCATCTACAACTAAAAAAATATTTAAAAAATCCAAATGAGGTTCATACATTGAAATTGGAGAGTTTGTTTGAAGTTTATTTTATTTTAACCCATAGGGTCTTTATTTTTCTTTGCAAGTTTTTTTTTTTTTTTAATACCAAGGATTGAACTCAAGGGCACTTAACCACTGAGCCACATCCTCAACCCTTTTTTATTTTAATTTTTTAAGTTTTAAGACAGCATCTTACAGTTGCTTAGAGCCCTGCTGAGTTCCTGAGGCTGGCCTCGAACTTGGGATCTTCTTGCCTCAGCCTTCTTAATTGCTGGGATTATAGGTGTTCTCCACTATGCCTGGCTCTTTCCAACTCTTCTTCTTCTTCTTTTTTTTTTTTAAATATTTATCTTTTTTTAGTTGTAGTTGGACACAATACCTTTATTTTATTTATTTTTATGTAGTGCTGAGGATCGAATTCAGGGCCTCACACATGCTAGGCAAGTGTTCTGCCACTGAATTACAGCCCCAGCCCAGCAACTATTCTTGATCATTACTTTGATCCGTGGATTCACGAGGATTATAATTTTGTGATGTTCTTATTCTTCCATTCTACTTAGTTATTAGCTGAAATATGTAAGTATATATAAGTCAATATATAAGTAGGTAAGTCAACATGTGATAATTAACTCCCTTGGTCATAGATTAGGAAGGGTGAGAAAATAATCATATTTCTCTTGATTTACTGGTTTTCAAAGTCATGATGAACTGGTCCCATAGCAGCCTCCAGTGGTCATGGATGAGGGTTTTTCCTTCCTTTTTTTCACCTTGGGCTGGGATTGAACATATGTCGTGCTAGGCAAGTACTCTACCACTGCGCTGTGTCCCCAGCCCATTTTCCTCTCTTTAGTATCATTTTGAACTCCCTTATTCCTTATTTTAGCACATATGTTGTCTCTTGCAGTCCCTTTTCCCCCCACTGGGATTGAACCCAGGATGTTCTAATACTGAGCTACATCCTAAGCCTTTTATTTTGAGACAGGATCTAGCCTTGAACTTGTAATCCTCTTGTCTCAGCCTCCTGAGTAACTAGAGTAGCCAGGATTACAAGGGTGCACCACTGCACCCAGCAATTGTCTTTTGATGCTGAAATTGCTCGTCTCTGGAGAGACACATCTTTCTTAAGTTAGCACCTGAGTTCCAACATGTTTTTAGTAATCTAATAGCTTCCTTGCTTTCTGATACAATAAGATGTTCTAGGCTTATCTGGTATACTTCCTATTTCAGACTTGGAATTAAAACAGACCACTTTTAAAAGAAAAATAAATGACAGTTAAACACATTAAAATATTTAATTTCACTAGTCATTAAAGAAATGAAATGCAAATCAAAAAATAAGATATCATTTGTAATGGACTGAATGTTAGTGATCCTTCCCCTAAAATCTTATATTGAAGCTCCAGTCCCCAGTGTGATAGTATTTGGAGACGGGGTGTTTAGAAGTAATGATGTTTAGCTGAGGTCATGAGGGTGGAAGTTCATGGTAGATTAGTGACCTTATAAAGAGGACACCAGAGAGCTTGTGCTCATGTCTCCTTCTTCCACTAAGGAATTCATGTGAGTGAACCTTGAGATGACAGGTCCCTATCAGCCAAGAGAGAAAGCCAGGATGATACCTACCTTGCTGGTATCTTGATCTTGGAATTCTTGCCTCCCAAACTGAGAAATCAATTTCTCAGTTTAAGCCACCCAGTCTGTGGTACAGTTGGCTCTCTGTAACTTCAGGTTCCATATTCATAGATTTAACCAATATTTCCCAGATCGAAAATATTTGGGAAAAAAAAATCTCATCTATATTAGATATGTGTAGACTTCCCCCTTGTCATTATTCCCTGAACAATACAGTATAGCAATGATTTACATAGCATTTACATTATTAGGTATTGAAAGTAATCTAGAGATGATTTAAAATATATGGGGGCTGGGGATGTGGCTCAAGCGGTAACGTGCTCGCCTGGCATGTGCGGGGCACTGGGTTCGATCCTTAGTACCACATTAAAAAAAAAAAAAAAGATGTTGTGTCCAACCGAAAACTAAAAAATATTAAAAAACCTCTCTCTCAAAAATAAAATATATGGAGGATGTGCTTTGGTTATATGCAAATAACATGCTATTTTATGTAAAGACTTGGAGCACAAGTGGATTTTGGGATCCACAGGGGGTTCTAGAACCAATTTTCTGTGGGTACTGAGGAATAATTTTCTTTTGTTATGGCAGCCTGAGCAGACAAATATATCATTTTTCAGTTATTTGCTGGCAATTTAGACCAAAATGGACATGAATTGATTTGCTAAAACTTAATATCAAGTATGACATTCTGTTTTTTTTTGGTAATCTTAATGTTTGGATATCTCCCTGTGGAATAGGAATAAGGATGATGGTAAATTCCAGGGCTGGTGCAAATGAAGGGAAACCTTTACTCTGAGACACAGTAGAGATGGAAATTACTCATTCTAGACAACTGCTGTTAAGGTGTCAAGTGTAAAATATACATGGCCTTTGACACAGAAAGTCTATGTTGAGTAGGAATTTATTGTAAGAAATAAAAGGAAAAATTAGCAAAGATAGATATACATAGTAAAGAACTGGAAATAACCTTGAGTAAGGAATTGATTGGATTATGACATGTCCATTGCATGTAGCCTTTGAAAATAATGATATACATTTATATTAATTGGTCTGGAAAGATGTGCGTGATATATTATTGGGTGAAAGAGGCAGGTTATAGAGCTGTAGGCATGGCACCTAGATAGGGTATAAGCATAGAAAATTCTGAAGAAGCAGACTGACGGCTTTGTTCTGAGGATCTAGGCTTCAGGAACCAGTTTTTGGGTAGTGCTTAGGTCACCATGTCTAAAGGACTTCACTAGCTGGTTACATTCTCCTGTCATCAGATTCAGATTTTAGATTTCCTGGAGGAAGTGTATGGTTTACCTTGGGTAATTTGCTGACCCTTTAGCCAGGCATGTGTGTGCATGCCTGTGTGTGCGCACGCGTGTGTGAAGCACTGCTCTTAAATGTTCACAAAGACTATCTAGGATAGGTGAGGAGTCGCAAGGAGAATTGAAGTGTATTTAACTAAAGGAAGGGGAGGAGTTCCAGGGAGATGAGGAAATAGAAGCCCACTACTTATTTAGTTAAAATAAATACATTCTATGAGCAGAAATGTTGAATTGATTACCATATTTTCATAAAATTACTGCCAAAAGATAAACTTGGGCTTTCTTTTTTCTTTAACTGTCCCTTTAACATGTTAGGATTTATACCAGTGTTTTAGCTCTGATTTTCCTTTCATAGAAGATGACTGGTCAAGATTAAAATTTTTTTTTCATAGGTTTAAAATATGCTGTTTTTTTCAATTTAAATAGTTAACTCAGAATCAAATGTACTTTTCTGACATCAGTAAATAGGAATAGCAGTCTTTGTACTTACATGGTGTAAAGGATATTCACCCTTGAGAGAAAAACTATCTTGATATTAGCATGAAGACTGGTGCCCCCAGTGGTCTCACTACTCGTGTAGTTGAGGCAGGAAGATGGCCTGAGCTCAGGGGTCTGAAACCAGCCTGGACAACGAAGCAAGATCCGGTCTTGAAAAAACACAAGAAAAGATATTTCTCACTTAAAAAAAATGATCTTTATATCATAATGGATGTGAAAGGATATGGAAACATCATGTGAGGGATCATGTTTTTAGGATTATGTCTGCTTCTTCAGTAATCTTAATATGTGGGCATCTGTTCCCACTTTGGAATGGGAATAATAGAAGCACTAGGTTAGAGTTTTTATAGTATCAGATCTAATAATGTCTGCTTAAGGCTAAGAATTTGGTCCTTTGAGTGAATAATTTTTATGAAAGATGTCTCAGCCTTCACTCATGTCTTTGCTATTGATCTGGTGAGTTCCTAGTTGGAACATGAGGTTCAAAAGACACTTTGGTATCAGCTTTCAAAAAGCTGTTGCTCACAGTTTTCAAATTCCCACTCAACAGTTATAGACAGATGTCACTGGGTTCAGAATTTTTTCAGCCTACCGGATGTTCTTTTATGCATTTCTTACCAACAAAGAAAGGCAGGTGGGTTTAAACTTCTTGAGGCAGTTACTCCTTTGATTTATGGTTGTGTATAGTTTTTAGGGAAAAGTCTTTCAGTGCTATCACTGCTGCCTTTGGCTACCAAGAGTACATTTTTCCTCCCCTCAGAAACATGTGTCCCATTACTGACAGCTGTGGCAAAATAATAGTGTCAGAGTTCCTCAGGCAAACAGCAGGCTGAGCTGTTGGTGCAGTGACCATTTAAAAATTCGTGAAAAGTTGATTAGTGGCAGTTTTAGCATATGCCAAGGATGTGCAGCATTTCCTTCATGCAGCAGACAGCCCGTTAGCCAACGGCAGGTGGACAGGGATGGCTTCAGTGATCAGACTGTTGGAGCCTGCATCTCAGAAGGTAGGTCTATGCCAAGAGCTTGTGACCCTGGTCAGCCACAGCTGCCATGTTAGGTGGCCAGAGTTACTGTTTAGAATCATTAAGTAATCAGACTTTAACTGAATTAATGTTTGTCAAATTAAAGAAGAATGTCTTTCCTTTTTTTTTTTTTTTTTTTTGTGGCGTTGGGGATCCAGACCAGAGTCTCATACATGGTAGGTGTGTACTCTACCACTGAATCACACCCCCAGCGCCAAAGAAGAATATTAAGTAATTGAAGTAATGTTTGGATTTAATGTTTTGGAGAGGAGGAGGTCTGAGGAGGTTGGATCTTGAGAAAAGCCAGGTGGATGAGTATGGTTGACACTCAGGTCACATTTTCCAGCCCTTACAAATAATTTGAACGTTTTCCATTTTTGTTCTTGTCATCTTTCCCCATGAAATGAGAAACCTGGTCTTTTGTTTCATATGTAGAAAGTTTAATGAAATAAGTTCTGTAATATATGAAATGCCTGGAATAAAACATAGCAATTCTTTCTTTTTTTTTTTTTTAGTGTTTATTTTTTAGTTTTCGGCAGACACAGCATCTTTGTTTGTAAGTGGTGCTGAGGATCGAACCCGGGGCCGCACGCATGCCAGGCGAGCGCGCTATCGCTTGAGCCACATCCCCAGCCCCAAGATTTAGATCTTTTAAAAAATTTTTTTTAAGTTGTTGGTAGACCTTTTTTATTTATTTATATGTGGTGCTAAGAATTGAACCCAGTGCCTCACACATGCCAGGCAAGTGCGCTACCCCAGAGCCCCAGCCCAGATTTAGATCGTATATGCATTTTTGTGCAAGAAATGTAGAAGAGAAATATGACTTATCATTATAGATCCCTCCTCAGCTAAAAAGGCCTTTCTTTACGGAGGTATGTAGAGAATCAGTAATTTTTATGAAGTGCTTCAAAATCAACTTTATGTAAGTTTAATGTAATAAGTTTATTATAAAATAGTATCAAGATATGACCATATGGTTCATATGACTTTTTTATTCCAAGAGCTTTAGAATTATCATTTTTTCTTCTCTTTCTTGGATTCTTGTGTTTCACAAATAACTGGTCTCCTTAGATGACTGGTGATCATATAAATAGTCATTCTCTTTGGTCATCCTTCACCTAAGTTCAGATGGTAAAGTTCTTCCTTGTTCATGATCTATTTCTCTGGTGTATACAGTATAGCCAAAACTTGGGGGAAATAGGGCAAGCACTGTCAGGTGAATGATACCAATAATCTCTGGAAGTAAATTTTAAGCCAATTACTTCAGCCGTGCAATTTTACTTGGTTATTATCAAACCTTTTACTAGATTGTTAATGATGAACAAAATTGGTTTGAGTTGGAACTCCTTTGGTGCTAATGAGCAGTAAAGTGGACCCCAAGGTAGATGTCGGAGTCTGGATTCATTCACAAAATAGAGTATGAATGAGCCTAAGAATGAAGCTAAGATTTGGTCCAGTTCCTTTCTCTTTTTGTCTACCTGTTCATTACCACTTAATTTTATTTTGAGAGGTGAACCATCTTATAGCAATGATTTCTCTAACATTAACTGATGAAGATAATCAACTGGGACTAAACCTCTAGCTACCAAACTTTTATCATGGTCACACTATGTTCTGTGTGAAAATATTGTTTCTTCACTTGTATGTTATTTAGTGTGTGGACATTTACAAACTCCTCCTCCTCCTCCTCCTCCTCCTCCTCCTCCTTCTTCTTCTTCTTCTTTTTTTTTTTTTTTTTTGCAGTACTGGGGATTCAACTCAGGGATGCTGTACCATAGTGCTACATCCCCAGCCCTTTTTATTTTTTATTTTGAAACAGGGTTTCACTAAGTCACAGAAGCTAGCCTTGAACTTGTAATCCTCTTGCTTCAGCCTCCTGAGTAGTACGTCTTAATTCTTAATATGATGATTATATGATTAATATTCTTAATATGTTTCATAACTACAGCTTTATATAGATTATGATTAATATTTTTAATGATTCTTAACTACAGCTTTATATAAACTGTGTGTTTATGGGAACATCTTGAAAGAAGTATATTCTGTATTCTAGTTTTCTGATCCCTTTTAAATTTAAAAGCAGAAATAACAACCAAAAATTACTAAGATTGCTGGCTTTTAGTGTAAGCTGCTAACTGTGTTAGGGGTAACTGTATTTTATTTCCAAAGTGCTTTTTCTTTGAATATGTGAATCTCTATAAATCCAGTGGCTTCAGACGTATGTTGAGTGCTTTTCTCTTCTATTCAGGTTGATTGGCTAGTGCTGAAATTTGCATCTAGTTTGGACAGTGCGGTGTCTTTGCACTGCTTGGTCTTTTCTCAGGACTCCCACTTATGATTTGACCTAGTCATTATTGCAGGTACCAAGTAGCTAAGCTCAATATGTGGGCTTCAAAGGGAAAGATTTATATTCTAGAAGACTATTTTGGAAAGGTCCGGCAAATTCAACAGAAGGTAGCCTTTGGCCAGGAAAACTGCATTGAAGCTGCAGGGAAGCTACTTTCTCTAATAGAAAGTTTGGGCTCTGGACAGTCAGAGGCATTGGATGCAATTCGAAGAAATAGGTGGTTTAATGAGATTCTGAATGTGAATTTGGACATGTCATCTATTTGAAATGTGTGGAAACAGTTGTAGCATATAGAGCTTTTTTGTTTAAATAAGTATACTATGTTATGGAATGTACTATGTCTGCTACATTTGTTTATAAGTATATTAAAATATTTTCAGTTTGTTGGCTGTTTTTCAACTCTTTAGTGACATATTTTTTATATATTACAGTTTTTTTAAATGTTTTTTTGGTTGTAGATGGATACAATACATTTATTTTATTTATTTTTATGTGGTGCTGAGGATTGAACACAGTGCCTCACATGTGCCAGGCAAGTGCTTTACCACTGAGCTACAACCCCAGCCCTGTAATCTGTTTTTCATAGTTTCTACTTTCATGGTTCTTAGAAATCCTCTTCCCACAGAGTGTCAAAACTGGCTTCCTTGAGGAAAAGCAGAGGCCTTGGTGGGAGAGATCCCTTTTCATGCTGGGCCTTGCATGCCATGTTTGAAAATTTTGGTCTTTATTGCAAGAGCAGATCTTCTCAAGAGTTTTAGTATTGGGATGAGGCACAAGTACAGTGAGCTGTAGTTAATTGAAGCTGCTCCAGCTAAAGAAAACCTTGACTTATAGTCCAGTTTGATTTGCTGAGCAGGCAAGTAAGCAACTGGTGATTAAGGCCCTGGAAATTATCAGGTGTGTCCAGAGAGCATCAAAGAGTGTCTTTGAATGGAATCCTATGAAGTGATCATCTTTTCTTCCTTCTTGTGTGTGTGTGTGTGTGTGTGTGTGTGTGTGTATAGGAGGCAGATTGTATGCTTTCTGCCTTAGAATAATTTGTGAGTAGAGTGTCATTCTCTTGGTCTTTGACCATTTAAGTTAAAAAATTACAGCCAGGAAATCTATGTTGGGATAAAAACAAAACAAAACAAAAAAACAGGATAGAGGTTTCATTGGATGTACAATTTTAAGGATATATTAGTGTATCTGAAATTGAACTTTTTGCATCTCCAAAGGTTTTCTCCAGGTTTGCTGTAATAAGATCTGCTCTGATTCTTATACATATGGATATATTAGCAAAACTGGATTCCATCCCAGTGTAATCAGGCAGGGAACCATATAGTGGAACTGCAATGAAAAGCTACAGTATTCCTATAATTACATTAGGATGTGATGTGGTCCCTCCCTATGTTTATTAATTAGTGGAGTTGTAATGAGACTCCTTCTGCTTTTAAGGATGCTGATCAGTGGGCATCCAGGCAGGATTTAGTTGTGTTTGGGAGCCTCCTGTGTAAAGGTGGGAGGGATTGGTGTTTCAGGCAGTGGCAGGTGAGCCTCCTGCCAATTTGGCATAATGGGAACAGGACTCTTCTGAGTTGCCATCTGTTTGTGGCTGATAGGAAACCAGCAGTGCTTTCTGAGGAGTGAGGAACTGTTCTGTTTATGTTGAAATATTTAGGAATTAGTAATGTTAAGACTGTGCTGAATAGGTCTTAACATTACTCAGCAGGTTGGGGAGAAAGACTGTGTGGAGTGAGTTTTTGTTACTACTAAATGCAGAAGATGGCTTTTTGTTTCAATAGCCCACCCATCCCAAAAAAGCCAAGACTCTTCTGCCCACCTAGACTAACTGCTTGAGACAGCCCCCATTCTGAACTGAGTTGCCTGGGTCAGAGGGCATGCCTGTTGTACACTGCTTATGGTGTGTGTGCCCAAGGGATTTGCATTCTGTATGTAATTCTTTTGCTGTGTCTTTTTTTTTCTTTTTTTTTTTTTTTTGCGTTTCTGGGGATTGAACCCATGTCCTTGTGCATGCAAGGGAAGCATTCTACCAACTGAGCAGCTATACCCCAAGCCCTGTCCTTTTTTTTTTTTTTTTTTAAATCCCAGTTGTAAAATATGTTTGAAAAAGTTTACCATTTTAACATATACAGTTCAGTGGCATTAAGTACATATATATTATGTGACCTTCATGTTATGTCGTGTTTAAATCAAATACTTTGACATACTTAAAAAATAGTGGATGCCGCTTCTCCATTACCAAGTACGTAAAGTCATCAATATATTCTGCCCTGTTTGATGTCCTTTTGAGTTTGTGTGTTTGTTTGTGTATATGTGTGTGTTACTAGGGATTGAATCCAGGGATGCTCTTTCACTGAGCCCCTGCCCCTTTTATTTTGATTTTGGGATAGGGTCTCTCTAAATAACCCAGTTTGGCTTTGAATTTGTAACCATCCTGCGTCAGCATCCCAGGTCTCTGGGATCACAGGCGTGTGCTTCACCTGGCTGCCCTTTGATTATAAGCCTTCACTTACCACCTTCCTTGGGGGAGCTGGGGAGGGGATGGAATTGCTTATTGGGTTGATTTGCTGCCTTCACACATGGGGAGCTCTCTTCAGAGAGATTTTTGTTTTTTCTTTTTCTGAATTGGCAGTTGAACCCAGTTGTGCTCTACCACTGATTATATCTCCAGCCCTTTTTACTTACTTTAAAATTTTGAAACAGGTTCTTGCTAAGTTGCTTTGGCTGATCTTGAACTTGTGATCTCTGCTACTGAAATTTTACCCTATATATGGTTGATATCTCTAATTTGTCATGGAGTATATGCAAGTATTTCTTTGAATTGTATCCGCTACAGCTTGGTGGTCCTGGTGAAATGTTGGACTCACATTTGACCAGATTTATGTGGTACACTTGATTTGGAAATAGTGTTGTCAGTTCCCTTTTGTTGCATATATCAGAGCAATTTCCTGTTAACTAGTATGATATTTTGATTTTTGGTTTTAGTACAAATCATCCATGGACAAATTCTTCAGCTGAATACATCTGAGAGACAAATTGTTCAATTGATCCAATAAATCATAGTTTATTTTTGTAATGGCGTTATTTGAACCCAGAGAAACTGTGGCCAAAGTTTAATCAAGCAGAGTAGCTTCATGTAGATGATATATTCCTTAAAACTGGTATAATAAAATATTTTAAATGAAATTACACTTTAAGTGCACGGGAAGAATTTGCCATCAGAAGGAATCCTTTTGTTAACTCTTTCCTAAAATCTAATTTAACTTTGTAAATTTGAATTTCTCTATATCATATTCATTCAAATCAGGGTTTGTCCATGATTGCCTTTTTTGTTATCATTATATCTTATAATTGTCACTGGTTCATTGGCACATCACATTCTGTTGACCTCTAGGATTATGCAAAACAGCTGTTCCTCTTTTGGTAGTTTGGTTACACACATAGATACATACTGTCTGTGAATTTGAGAACTCTGTGTGAGTTAGAATTAAATTGGGATTGAATATCCTGTGTGAATTGTAAAACCTCTATATAACAATCCCAGGAAAATGTATAGTATGATTTAGTGATTGCACCTAGGAGCTTGCATATGCCCAGCAAGTGCTTTACTTTTGAGCCGTATACCCAACACCATTGAGGGAATTTTTGATCACTCTTTCTTTTAAAAACATTTTTTTAGTTGTTGATGGACCTTTATTTTATTCATTTATTTATATGTGGTGCTGAGAATCAAACCAAGTGTGAGGCAAATGCTCTTATCACTGAGCCACAACCCCAGTCCTTGATCACTCTTTCTTGATAAATAATAGTGATAGCTAAGAAGTCATAATGCTTTAACATCAGTTCTCTGACACTGGCTGGATTCCTGCAGTTCCACTCACTTCTCTCTACCCACCCAGATTTAGTGTCACACCCACAGGTTTTAGGATCAGTCTTCTCAGTGCTGTTCTCATGGCAGATGACAGCTGCAAGTCATGAGGCCACCTGTATTTCTGACAAACTGACTATAAATTTGGGGTCCCTACCACTTTGTCAGGTATGACAGTGTGCAAGAACAACTCATATAATTGATTCAAAGCATTGTACTTACAATCACACTTGTATGATCAAGGATATAACTTGGGAACAGCCAAGTACCCAGAGCAAGGACTGGGAGATTACTGCATGCTGAGCTCCCATACCTTTTCCCCATGGAGCCCCAATGCATCCATGTGTTTCAAACCAGGAAGCTCTTTGAACTTGAGTGTCTAAAGTGTGGAGTCTTAAAGTCAGGAGTGGGGTTGAAAGCTCCAACACTAATCACCTGCTGCTATGGTTTAGATATGAGGTGTCCCCCAAAAGCTCAAGTGTAAGACAGTGCAAGAAAGTTTAGAGGTGAAATAATTAGGCTATGAGAGGTTTAATAAGTGCATTGATCCATTGATATGGATTAACTGGGTGGTAACTGTAGATAGGTGGGGAGTGGCTGGAGAAGGTAGGACCTGAGGGTCTGTCTTTGGGGTTTATATTTTATCCCTGGTGAGCAGAGCTCTGTCCTTCCGGATTGCCATGTTCTGAGGTGCTCACCTCTTCTACACCTTTCCGCCATGATTTTCTGCTTCACTTTGTGTCTGGAGCAGTAGAATTGGCAGACCTTGAACTGAGATCTCTGAAACTGACCACCAAATAAACTTTTTCTCCTCTAAAATTGTTCTTGTCAGGTATTTTGGTTCTTTGATGAAAAAGGCTGAGTAAAACACATGCTAAGTTTTTTTTTTTTTTTTTTTTTTGTGGTAGTGGGGATTGACCCGTGCAGCACTGTACACGGGAACTACATCCCAAACCCCTCCCCCCCTTTTTTTGGGTACCAGGGATTGAACTCAGAGAAACTCAACCACTGAGCCACATCCCCAGCCCTATTTTGTATTTTATTTAGAGACAGGGTCTTACTGAGTTGCTCAGCACCTCACTGTTGCTGAGGCTGGCTTTGAACCTGCAATTCTCCTGTGTCAGCCTTCCAAGCTGCTGAGATTGCAGGCATGCACCACTGCGCCTGGTCCTTTTTTTTTTTTTTTTTTTTTTTTTTTTTGAGACAAGGTATTACTAAATTGCTGAGTCTGTCCTTGAACTAGTAATCCTCTTGCCTTAGTTTCCCAAGTTGCTAGGATTACAGGTGTTCACCACCAAACCTGGCTCACATGCTATCTCTTGGGTGACCTGTCCCTCTCTTGAAACTATCTAAGAGCCTACCCTGTTCACTTTATTAGCACAAATTCAGGTGTGGTTTACTAGGAGCACATCGGGATATCAAGACACTTTCACCTGGGAAGCAGCAATGGTTTTAGAACCTCTGTGTTAGGAACCAAGACAAAAATTAGATGTATTTTTATTATACCAGTTATAATTTAGATAAACCTTGGTTCTTGCCAGAAATTTCAGAGAATATTTAGATGTGATGAGTGGTTGAGCTTTCTGCTTCAGGATGATAGTTGATGCCATAGGACATCCCCCTAGGTGGAATGAGGAGATGAGGGTTTTGGATAGAGCTCTGAGAAACATCAGCCTTTGGGCGGTGTGGAGGGGTGAGGGCATGAAGAATGCCTAGTGAAGTTGGAAAACAATGAGATCTAGTTGTCATAGTGTATCAGACACTTGGAGGCATTTTTTCCTAAAAGCACCAACTCTTCATTTGGGCCTGCAGATATCTGATGGGTAAATAAAAGCAGGGAGGAAGCTTGGCAGCTCTACCTTCATTTTGTATTTGTCTTCCTTTTGCCTTATGCTTCTGTGAGATTCCTGCTCAACTCTGTATCTAGACATGTTTAATTTTTTATTTTTGGTACCAGGGGATTGAACCCAGAGATGCTTAACCACTGAGCCACATTTTCAGCCCCCTTTAAAATATTTTATCTAGAGACTGGGTCTCAATGACTTGTTTAGGGCCTGGCTAATTGCTGAGGCTTGCTTTGAACTTGGGATCCTTCTGCCTTAGCCTCCTGAGCCACTGGGATTATAGGTGTGTACCATACACCTGACCACAGACATGTGTTAAAGCTTGTCATCCTCCCCTTTCAAGACTGAAAGTCCCGCAGATAAGAGTAACTAAGGTATTTTCAAGATTTGTAGGGACACCATAATCATCAGATTGTCACTTATTCTAGGCCCCTGACACACTGCCTAGAAGTCTCTAATCATAGCCTTAAACCTTGGAGTTCTAACTCCATCTTGCCTTTCTGACTTGTTCTTTTTTTCTGAGTCATTTTTTTTCCTGAAGTTACCTTGAATACCTGGAGCAACAGGCCTAATCAATGAATATTCCTACATAGGAAAAACTAACCTCAGGCAACAGCAGCTTTCTTTTCTTCACTGATAATGATCCACCAGACCACAGTTTGCAAAAACTGCTCCACTATGCATATTTCTTGTTCTCCACCATCACTTTTATTCCTTTCCCTATTTAAACCTGTTGCTTACTTTGGTACCTCCCAAGACCAGATTGAGGATGTTAGTTCTCCCATTCTTCCCAGTATGGCTATACTAAATAAATTACTTTTATGTTTTTCACCATTACTTTTTCCATTTGTTGTTTAGGGCAAGTTGCTAAATCTGGTCTGTTGGGACTCCCTAAAGTTCGGTTCCACCCTGACCTAGGACTCTGGCAATAATAGAAGTCAAGGGGAAAGTGTATTTCTAGATCAGTGCACTCCAGAAGTTGTTTCTGTGTCGCCTTGTAAGGTAGGTGTTAGAGGTGTGTAGCTGTTGAGCAGTTGAATTGTAAGTAGTGCAACTGAGAAACAGCATTCATATTTTATTTAATTGTACTCAATTTAAATAGCTATGTGGCTAATGTCTACCATTTTGTACAGTGTATTTTGGACTGAGGATATGGTCAACAGGTTAAGAAGGACAAACACTGCAGGTAAACTTTGTCTTCTTAGTCACTGGGCTGTAGTGTTGAAGTTTTGAGGTAGTTAAGATTATAGGCTGTTCCCCACAGACTTGGGTTGTTGGGAACAGTGTTGGACCCTTTAAAGAGCTTTAAAACTGAAGGTGACTTAACAACCAAATAAATGTCTTGGGCCTCAGGGGTAGGATCCAGTTACTCATCATCAGATATTTATTGAATATAAATATTATCAAAATGAGAGTTATTTGATAAGAGTTCCTTTAATATAAAGGTGTTAATGAGGATTAGGTTCAGCTTCATATAATAGAAAACTCCCATAAATGGCTTTTACAAGATGAATGTTTACTTTTCATGTGGAAATCTGGCAGCAGGCATCCTTGGGCCGATTGAGTGGCTTCTTGCCAGTGTCCCACGCTCCCTCTGTCTTTCAGCATCTTTAGCTTCCGAGTTCCTGAAGGTGCACATGGCTGCTGGTACTCCATGACCAGGCAGGAAGTGGAGAGAGGGTGAGAAGGGCTGACCTAACAAAGTCAGTCTTTTAAAGATCCTTCCTGGAAGGGACAGCTTGATGGCCAGTTACAATTCATCAGCCACACCTAACTACAGGTGAGGCTGGGAAAAGAGTTTTTCATCTGCACGTTTTGCTGCTCCAAATAAAACTGAAGTACAGTGGGTGTATATGAGGGGAGAGTGGTCGTTGGGTAGAGGGCCTGCAGTCTCTGCCTTGGTGGGGAGGGGTCTCCTTCGTCCAGAGGGCAGAAGCACCAGTGCTCTCATGCCCTGGCATCATGTTCAGGAAGGCAGCTACAGACGCTCACCATTTTCCCCGTTGGCATCCACATGCTTCTCTTCAAGCCTAGTACATTTGCACAGCATTGATGATCCCTTTTGATCCTTGGAGCTATTCTGGAGACCTTAACTGTGGACTGCCTGCTTCCTCAGGTTCAAAATTACCAGTAACAAGCCTAGAGTATCCTGAGCACTCCCTAGGAGAATACTGAATCAGACATCAGTTTCTAGAGGCAAATACACAAGGTAAGTAGCCCTCAGTCCACCAACTCAGGCCTTAGGCCCACCTGTAACTCCTTGGCTGGGACTGAACTGTGTGCTGGGGACATATGGGGCACAAGCCAGACAAGGTCCCAGTCCTTGCCATAGCTCAGGGCATTAATTTTTAACTCCTTCCCTTTCCTACTTTCTCTTGTCCTTTTCAGTGAAAATACAGAAGAGTTTGAGGAAGGATGGGAGGAAGGTGGAAGGTGGTTTCACAGAAGGCATGTACAGATTCAGAAGGGGGCGAGAAGGGAAAGAGTGGAGGAGGAGAAGCCTCTCCCTGGGTCATTATCATATGGAGCCTGCAAAATTACCTTGCTTTTTGGGGATGGTCAATTTAAAAATTTTTGCAGTTGTTTTGCTTTTGAAATGAGTGTTTGGGTCAAGCATTGTTCCCACTAAAATTTTCAGGTGTCTCTGACTAGCCACTTCAATAGTCACTTCTTTCTGAGCTTATGATGTTTGGTCTGTGAAGAGGTAGTTGTCACATCCATGTAGAATATTGTTGGTGTTTGTGTGCATGATCTTTGAAAATGTTTACCTATCAGTAATCATCATAATACCATGTATCATATGGAGGTCAAGGGCAGAGGAGTAAAAAAAGATATCTCTGTGTATGAGAGATTCACATGCCAGGTTGAACCCCTGCCTCCCAATGGTTTAAATATAAATTGTTTGTGGCGCTTCAGAAACTTGCTGCTAGTTTGTGTCAGAGATATTTTTAGGTTGACATAAGGTCTTTTGTTTAGCCTTTGAGCAGTGAGTACATGCAGCATTGAGCATTCTTGGGTTTAATAGTCAGGACTTGAACTGTCTACCAGCCTGAAGGCCCTGATGGACAGTTCTTTGGAATTTGGCTGAAGAACTAATTATAGCTGGGCCCAGGGTGTGGGGCCACATCATAAGAACTAGACACTTGCCATATAGGTGGGCTTCACAGTGCTTTTGTGACCCCCTGTTTAATTTATAAATAGTAACTCTCCTGAACTGCTGAAGACTGTCTTAATGCTGTGGAAGAGAAAGGGTATTATTAATGCTGTGATGGATGTGAAGATTCTCAGAAAGTGAGTTATTAGCCAGAAAACAGAAATTTTGACTAAATAAAAGGATAGACATTAAATTTGGTAGTGCCTTGGGTGTATAACATGAATGAATCTATTAGAAAGAAAAAACTTCATAGAACTTTACTTCTTTAGCAAAAGACAAACTGGAGTGAAATTTAAATGGCTTGAGGTGCTAGGATATTCCCAGAGGACTCACAGCTCTGATGGAAGCCCCTTCTAGAAATAGCCAAGAGCCAGCGGCTCCTGTGAGTTGACCCATGGTGCGGCCCTGTGTCACCACGGAAGCACCCTTCAATGTGAAGAAAGGTTAGTCTGATGATTCCAGGAATTAGTGCCATTGGGGATTTGGGGGATTTGTGATCTTCTCAATTGTTGCATGTCAGTCATTGGATGGTTTGTTACTCACTTGACTTGTTAGTGTATTTAAAATTCAAACTCAACCATTCTCCCTCTCCAGAAATGTAGCTCATGTGGTTGCTATCTTATTGGAGTTGGGAGGGGAGAGGATGGTTGGCACCTGAATGAATACCCCCTGGAGCCTGCTCTGACACGTCCCTTACTCCATTCAAATGTCTTACCTTCAAAGATTTAGGGAACATTCATTACTGCTTTAAAGGATTTAAAAACCAAGATGTATTCTAAAATAGTGTTGACAGAGCCTTGCCGTTGAACGAGAATTGGGAGCACTGTGTGGAGGCTGTGGGAAGCCCTTTCCTCCGTGGGCCCTTTGGGGTGTCCCTCAGTGTTCTCTCTGAGGTAAATGCCTTGAACCATACTTCTGTCTTCACAGATGGGGAGACGGGAGCTCCCAGGACCGGGGAGGCTTGGTGCCTTCAACATGACAAATAATGTAAAAGTAGAGAAGGTGTGTGAGGGGACTGATCTCCTGTGGCTTATGACAACACAGAAAGATCAAATTAATATTGAACACATGACATGTCTGCATTTAGAAGGCATGTTAGCTTTGTGGTTATAGGCACCACAGCTTTGGGTCGCCCCCATTTTAAAAATATTATACTTAATTGTGTCATTTTTGCAATCATTATGAGTTTAAACATGAAAATTAATAAAATGTTGCAGTGCACCTTTCTTTTTTTTTGCTGGTACTAGGAATGGCACTCAGGGCCTGGTGCTTGCTAGGCAGATGCTCCACTACTGAGCTACGTGCTGATTCCATGGTACATTTATAAAATGGGGGAAAAAATTACCTTTCTTCACCATAACTCTTAGACACACCATTTAATTTTCTTATATACATTTTTTTGGGAGGGGGGTACTAGGGATTGAACCCATGGGTGCTTTACCACTGAGCTATATCCCTAGCCCTTTGTATTTTTTTTTTTTTTGAAATGGACCCCACTAAGATGTCAAGGCTGACCTCAAACTTGTAATCCTCCTATCCAGGCCTCCCAAGTTACTGTAATTACAGAAGTGCAGTACTGTTCCTGGTTTCTCATATACATTTCTTTTCATAAGATTAAGATTATAAATACTTTCATATGTTTTTAAAATTTAACAAAGCATAAGCACTTTTTATATCTTATATGGTTTTCATAATTCTACATCTAACTTTTTATCATGGTAAAATGTATATAAAGTTCACAATTTTAGGGGCTGGGAGGCGTGGCTTAGTGGTAGAGCACTGGCCCTGGTTTGATCCTCAGCACCACATAAAAATAAATAAATAAAATAAAAGTATTGTGTCCAGCTACAACTAAAAAATAAATTAAAACAGTTTACCATTTTAAACATTTTAAGTATATACTTCAGTGCTATTAAGTATATTCACAATGTTTTGAGTTCACATTACCGCCCTTCATCTCAAGGATGATTTTCATCTTCCCAAACTGAAACTCTATCCATTAAACAGCTTCTTATTATCCCTTACCCCTTCCCTTGACAGCCACCATTCTGCTTTGGACTGTGTGAATCTGACTACTCTGGTTACTCATGCTAGCTTTTTTTTTTTTAAGATTGATATGATTTTTTTAATACCTTTATTTATTTATTTTTATGTGGTGCTGAGGGTCAAACCCAGTGCCTCACACATACTAGGTGAGCGCCTACCTCTGAGCCACAGCCCCAGCCCCTCAAGGTTCATCTTTATTGTACCATGTGTCAGAATGACCTTCCTTTTCAAGGCTGAATGATATTCCATTGCATGTATATGCCAAATTTTGTTTACTCATTCATCTGTTGATGTACACTTGGGTAATTATACTTTTTGAATATAGTATGCTTTTGAAGATAGTCCATCCAATAAATATATTATAATATACTTAGAAGAATTCCTGCCTTCCAAGATCTTATATCTAGGCAGGGTGTGGTGGGGCACACCTGTAATCCCAGCTACTCAGGAGGCTAAGGCAGGAGGATTATGAGTTTGAGGCCAGCCTGGGTGACATAGTGAGACCCTGTCTCAAACAACAACAAAAAAACCCAAGTGGGCTGGAGTTGTGGCTCAGTGGTAGAGCACTTGCCTAGCACACATGAGGCACTGGGTTTGATCCCCAGCACCCCATTAAAAAAATAAAAACAAATAAACAAAATAAAGGTATTGACAAAAAACAACAACAAAAAAACCCAAGTGGGCTGGAGTTGTGGCTCAGTGGTAGAGCACTTGCCTAGCACACATGAGGCACTGGGTTTGATCCCCAGCACCCCATTAAAAAAATAAAAACAAATAAACAAAATAAAGGTATTGAGTCCATCTACAACTAAAAATAATTAAAAAAATAGGAGAAGTCAGCATGGGCTTATATAGAATAATCAAAGCCAGACTCTTGTCTCTTTCAGATGTCATTAGGCTGAGGCAGGATAGGCCATAACAAGATCTTCATTTGGTTTTCTGGTCTCTTCCCTTCTGCCTCTGTGTGCTCTCAGGCCGTTGTGTGCAGCTAGTGGCCATCTCATGGTGCGTCTTGCAGATTGTTAGGGGATTTCACTGCTCTGCTGAGGCAGTCTGCACAGTCCCCAGGTGTGTGGCGTTGACTGGAGTGTTGCCCCTTTCCTCTCTCGCTCCTTTACCAGTGTATCAAGCTTCTAGTTCCTCACTGGTCCTGCACCAGCCTTTGCCAGAGCCCTGTGGCTGAGGGTAGTGCAGTTGCTTATCTGACTGCTTTAGGGCTGTTTGGTACTTTTCTATCACTATATTCCCATCTGTTCCATGTCTTTTTTTTTCCTAAATATTTTTATTTTATTTATTTTTATATGTTGCTGAGGATCAAACCAGGGCCTCACACGTGCTAGGCAAGCGCTGTACCACTGAGCCACAACCTCAGTCCCTGTTCCCTGTCTTTTAGAAGGACCCATCAATGGTACTTATCTATTTTCTGCAGCTCTTTTTTAAATTGTTCTGATTTCATTAACTTTGATATTTGATCATTTTTATAGGTATTCGGGAGAGGGACCAAGTAAACACTTGGGCTCATTTATTATCTTGAATTTATTCTTGTGTATTACTTAATTCATTTCACTGCTATAACAAAGTATCTTAGAGTAGATAGTTTATAAATAATAGAAAGTTATTGCTAATGGAGTCTGGTGACTTCTAGAATAGTGTCTGATGAGGGCTTTCTTTCTGCTTCAGAGATGGCACCTTCTTGCTGTTTCCTCACATAGCAGAAGTGGGCAGGGAGCTCACTGCCTCTTTCATAAAGGGGCATTGATCCCATTCACTAATCCCCAAAGGCCTCACCTCTTATACTGTGTCGTTGCATGTTAGGTTCAGACATTTTAGGGGATACCAACATTTACACCATAGTAATTATGTTTTCCCATTTTACTAAACTCTCTTTAATTGTTCTGATATCATTAAATCCTTTTGGAGTTTCCAGATGGAAAATTATGTCACTTGTAAATAAGGGTAATTTGGGTAATTTTTGACTTTTTCAATTTTTATGACTTTTTTTCTGTCATAATCTACTGACTGGAATTTCTAGAATGTGAGCATCTTTGGCTCAGTCCTCCTTTTAGCTATGAGCACTGTTGGTTTTAGTCACTTTCTGCATATTGCCAAACTGCCTTCTCCAGGACTAGAATTATAGAGTGCTTGTCACCTTGCTGAATGACTGGAGTATTGCAAAGGTGCTTCCAAATCTGTGGCTCTATCATTTAAAATTAAATCTAAGTTTAGTTATTTGTTATTTTCTTAGAAATTCTGGAGTCTGAGAATAGTCAGAGTTGGCCTTCATTCCTATATTGTTTTGTTCTTATCAAATAATTATACAACTTTCCCTCCCTATTCCAGAGCAATGGAGTGTGGAGTGGAAATTACTCTTGTTAACCATTTTTTTGCGGGGGGAGGAGGTACTGGAGATTGAACCCAGGGGTACTCAACCACTGAGCCACATCGCCAGCCCTATTTTGTATTTTATTTAGAGACAGAGTCTCTCAGTGAGTTGCTTAGTAGCATCTTCACTTTTTGCTGAGGCTGGCTTTGAACTTGCGATCCTCCTGTCTCAGCCTCCTGAGCCGCTGAGATTATTACAGGTTTGCGCCACTGTGCCTATCACTCTTGTTACAAATATTTTTTTAAAATATTTTTTTAGTTGTAGATGGAAAAAATATCTTTATTTTTATGTGGTGCTGAGGATCGAACCCAGTGCCTCACATGGACGAGGCAAGCACTCTACTATTGAGCTACAGCCCCAGCCCCACTCTTGTTATTCTTGACAACATAGCTTGGTGGATAAAGTATCAGTGGTCTTGGAATGAGAGATCAAATCTTAGTTCTGTCACTTATAGCCTTTTTGGGGAGGGGAGTGTTGTTTAGGGATTCTCTTAAGTTGTTGAGGCTAGCCTTGAACTTGAGATCGTCCTGCCTCAGCCTCCTAAGGTGTTGGAATTTTCAGGTGTGTGCCATCATCCTGGCTAGTCTGGTAAGTTTTGAGAAGCTTATTTAAGTTCTTTGAGCCTTGGTTTAAGCACTTGTAAAATGGGGATTTTACTTGTCTCAATGGGAGGTTGTGACTTGTGTTAGATGCTTGGTGGGCCCTTAATAGTATAGAAATCCTTAGTTCTTTCTTAGCCTTTCTTCTCCCTCCATGGTTCACTAACATACTAAGGCCATTCAGCACTACGCTTTGTATTTTTTTAAATTTTTTTTTTTAGTTGTAGATGGATACAATATCTTTGTTTTCTTTTCTTTATTTTCATGTGGTGCTGAGGATCAAACCCAGGGCCTCACACGTGTGAGGCAAATGCTCTACCACTGAGCAACAACCCCAGCCCTGAACTTTGTATTTTGATAAATTAGTTTTAATCAGAGATAATTTTTGCTTTTTAAAAAATATCTTTATTTTGTTTATTTATTTTTATGTAGTGCTGATAATCGAACCCAGTGCCTTACATGTGTGAGGCAGGTGCTCTACCACTGAGCCGCAACCCCAGTCCCATCCCCATTATTCTTAATCCCTAATTTTCAAATGGAATCAAGAGTGTGAATGATAGTTTTGTTCCATATCCTTTTAATATAAATAAAATTGTAAGGGGTTGGGATTGTGGCTCAGTGATAGAGTGCTTGTCTAGCACATGTGAGGCACTGGGTTCGATTCTCAGCACCACGTGATAATAAATAAATAAATTAAATAAAGGTATTGTATCTGAAAAAAGGAAAATTATAATACAACATCCAACACTTTTTTTTTAGTTGTCAATAGACCTTTATTTTATTTATTGATTTATATATGGTGCTGAGAATCAAACCCAATGCCTCATACCTGTAAGGCAAACTCTCTACCACTGAGCCACAACCCCAGCCCCCCAATATTTATTTTTTTGATACCAGGGATTGAACCCAGGGGTGCTTAACCACTGAGCCACATCCCCAGCCCTTTTTTATATTTTATTTAGAGATAGGGTTTTGCTGATTGGCTTAGGTCCTTGCTAAATTGCTGAGGCTGGCTTTGAACTTGTGATTCTCCTGCCTCAGCCTCCTGAGCAGCTGGAATTACAGGTGTGGCACCCAGATATCTAACATACGTTGAACAGTCTTACTATTTGACAGGCAGTTAATTAAGTACTTTGCATATGTTTATTTAATCTTCCCAATATTTGCACTTTTAGGGAATGAAGAAGCACAGAAAGGTCCGGTCAGGCAGTGTGAGGACCAGGCAGCTGTCCAGCTCTGTGGTGCAGAGCTCTACTGGCTGAGCATCCCTAATCTGAAAACAGGAATTTTGGATTTTCAGATTAGGGATGCTCAACCAGTAAGGCCTAAAATATTCCAAGTTGTACTAGTCGCCACTTCTGTTCTGATGTTTCTGTTCCGGTCTTTACCTGATATTTATTTATTTTTGTGGTGATGGGCATTAAACATACATACTAGGTGAGTACTCTGTCACTGAGCCACATCTTCAGACCGTCTTTTTTCTTCCTATGTTTGTTCTTTAAGCCCATTCTATTGCTTATAGACCTAGATGTGGGAAAAAAAGCAAAGCAAAATGTCTGATTGTTTTGAAAAAACAAATTATTTGTAAAGTTAAATAACAAGTATCAAATATAAAGCATTTTTATCTATTAAATGGGTTAATTCTAATTCATAGCATTAATGCTTTTTCTTTACCTGGGCAATATAATTTGATTTTTACTCCCTTGAAATATGTCCCAGATCTGAACCTTCGGTCTATACATATTTTAAGAACACTTGTTTAACTTTCTCTTAGATTATGGTAAATTCTTTCTAATTAGGATATTCTTGCCAGTATAGTTTTTGTCACTACATTCTCGAAAGTTGTTTTCTCTCTTTGCTTTGCTCTTGTCTTTGGTTTGTTCTTGTGCCATTTTCCTCAGACCCTACATTGGTTTTATTCTGCCAAGGTCAGACATGTCACCAAGATTTTCTTAGCTCAGCCCCTGATATTTTTTTGGCCATGGTTACAGCATTTGTCTTTTGTTTTGAAGTTTATCTGTTTTGCCCGGCTTCTTCTAGTTGCTGGATGCCCTTCAGGTCCAGGGACTGCACTTCCATAAACTGCATTGCTAGTGCCCAGCTGGTGCCTGGGCCTATGATGGGAACACTTCTTGTTTGAGTGTCCTTGGGGTGCTTTCCACACTTCACTTTGGATTCTTGCAGCTAAAATTAATACACATCATCTATTGATTTGATATTTGTCTTTTTAAAGCCTTCCTTAAGCTTTCAATATTTCTTCCTGAAGTTCTGGATCCTTCACTGATGAAATTGTTCTTGGGTTAGCAGTGATCTGCTGCAGACTTCATTGTGCTTAAATGTAGCAACTTTCAGGGATTCCTTGCTTTGTCTCAGAGTTTATATAGCAGCCTAATGTAAATGTATACTCAAATTAGTTTATTTAATATAAGTAGTTTTCTGTCCTGCTAAATTTCATCATCAATTGTTGCTTATCATGTGACAGTCAGGAAAACGTTTAATAATCTTGTCAGATAGGTAGCTATTTTGATCCCGCTTTCTCAAGTGGTGTCATGACTCATTGATGAGGGAGGGCAGAAAAAACACATATAGGATTTGTCTCAGAGGTTATTATTTTTTGTATGAAGTTGGATTTTAATGTTAGCATTAGATACAGTGGCATGTACCTGTAGTTCCAGCTACTTGGGAGGCTGAGGTGGGAGGATTGCTTGAGCCCGGGCATTTGGGGTCAGCCTGGGTAACAGAGTGACACCCATCTAAAAACAAAACAAAATAAAATTAGGAAGCACTAAGAATGAATCTGTGCTGAGGAAAGCTTATGCATTTGGAAATCTGGAGGATCTGCTTTGGTTGAGTCGAGATGTGCAAAAAGGACGTGGTGGGGCAGGGTCAGTGGTGAAAAGGATTTATTGGGGGCATCTGTGTGCTGGAGGCTTTGAAAGAATGTGCAGAAAAATTTTTAGTAACTTTCTTTTCTAAATTAAAAATTTAGCAGTGGATTTAGGAGTAAGGGGTAAATTACCAAAGGATTAATTACATACTTGCTGATCATATGCTGTCACTGAGTCTGTAGTTAACCCTGCTCCCAGGGTGCAGCAATATCACAGTAAGGGAGGTAGTCTTGTCACTAGATTTTTGTTGTTGTAGTTTTTTAAGTTGTAGATGGACACAATACCTTTGTTTTATTTACTTGTTTATATTTATGTGGTGCTGAGGATTGAACCCAGTGCCTCACATCTGCAAGGCAAGCACTTCACCACTGAGCCGCAGTCCCAGCCCCGACTAGATTTTAATTTAAGGTGCTAGTGCAGTGGCAGCTGAATTTCAGGAACCAAGAAGTAGAATTTGTGAGTCTGAGTTACTAGTGGGCTCCAACATTTTCACCGTCAGGTTCTTTTTTATTATCTTCTTTCTTCCTATCCACCCTCATGACTATGATCTGATTTAATAGCTAGGAACTTTTTTTTCAATACAGGATAATGGTATTAATAGCTCATATGGTTCAATATGTATTTATATGCTTAGTGATGAACTCAGTGAGGGAGAGGATAGAGATGGAGAAGAGGATCCTAGGGGAACCCTGTGCAATCCCAAAATCCCAGTCCTGATGTGTTCCTAAGGCAGGAAGTAGGAAATAGTGTAGCTGGAACTTTAAGTCAGTCAGTCAGATTCTCCCTGCTCAACCACTGCTTGCTTTCCAAGTTTAGAGTTTCACCTAAAACAAATGTGAGGATTTAGTTTATGTAACATGACCGTAGTGGATGCATAGTTCTCATTATGTATTTTATCCTCGTTTTTAACCAAAAGGCCGAGAAAACAATCAGTACAGGTTAAAAATATTGTCAGAAAGCTTGAACTTTGATTATTGGATTTATAGGCTCATAGGCTGATCCCACTTTCTCAAGTGGTGTCATGACTCATTGATAAGGGAGGGCAGAAAAAACACATATAGGATTGTGTTTAAAGCTACCGCTTTAATTTTTTTGTTTGTTATTTTGGTTATACAAGACAGTAGAATGTATTTTGATAGCTTACCTTTTTTTTTTTTTTTTTTTTTTGAGGCTAACTCATCTTTATGTTGATGATTCTTAGGCTCATGTGAAACTCATGTCTTTGGGAATCTGGTCCAACTTTGTCATCTTCCCTATGGAGAAAACAGAGGCCCCAGTTGTTGAGGGACTTACCAAAGACATCACTGGAACGTGAGACTGAGTCTCTTTCCTTTAAGGTCAGAGTGGGTTCAGTTGAACTGTGAGCTCTCCCTTGGAATGTATATTCTTTATATGGATAGTGCTATAAATGAAAACTAGGGGTCTAGTTGAAATAAGAACATTAAGATGCTAAAATGGCCTCATCAAGATCATGGATAACTTCCAGGTAGCCACACCTGATGTCTTCATCCGCCTTGGCCTCTCTGCAGGGGTTAGGATTTCACTCTTGCTTGGTTTTCTCCTCCCTCTCGATTCTTTGTTCTCAAACTTATGTGCTGGTTCCTCCACTTTTACCTGATGTGGGATGTTGAGGTTCCATTGGGTTCATTGCTAGATCCTTTCCTGCATCTTCATCCTCTCCCTTGCTGAGCTTACCACTTTAATTTAATTTTTTTGTTTGTTATTTTTGGTTATACATGACAGTAGAATGTATTTTGATAGCTTACCTTTTTTTTTTTTTTTTTTTTGAGGCTAACTCATCTTTATGTTGATGATTCTTAGTCTGTAACACAAACTTGTGAAGGTTCAGATTCAAGTGTCCAGCTACTTATGGACCCTGCCACTTGAATGTCAGTTAGACATTGCTAACTTAGAATTGCCAAGTGGAACCTATTCCAGGGCTCTCTAAATCTGTCATGGCAGCTTCCCCAACCCATCCCATTCTTCTGCTCAGGCATTGCCACCACCAACTGGGAATTACTCACAACACTAGATGGCATTATATTGAGAGTTTGTTGTGTGCCAGGTACTGCCTTAGAAGTATTACATGAATTAACATAAAATTATCTAGTTAGTTCTAATGATAGAATCATGAGGTTGATGGTAATAATAGTAATGATAGTTATAATTGGTTATGAAGCTCCTAGTGTGCACCAGGCACTGTTTTAAACATGTTATGAATACTCATGCATTAAATTCTCACAGCAAATCTACAAGGAAGATACTATTATTTATAATCCCTAACACAGGAAACTGAAGCGCACAGAGATTCAGTGACTTACTCTGTCTTTCAGCCAGTGAATGGTGAGGCTGTGCATATAACCCTGGCAGAGCCTGAGTGTGACCACTGCTGTGTTACTTGATTATTCAGATTTTACAAAGTGGTGATCCGGCCTTTTCCTCTCCCACATCTAGTTCATCCATGTTCTGTTGATTCTAACTCCAAAACATACCTCCAGGCTGATGTCTCTGTCCTCTGTCTGGGAAGAATCTTGTTTAGCCAGCACTGGCTCTCACAGCTTCCTGCCTGTGCTTTCTGCTTTCACTGTCCTCCTGATCTCTTTCACACTGAAGCAGTTCTGAGCCTGAGAGGAAAACTGCAACATTTCAGCCCATCCTTAAAACTAGCCAGTGCACTCAGAATAAAGTAAGCTCCTTTCTGTGGTCTCCCAAAGCCTTTCTTAAGTGACCCCTTCCATTTTCTAGTCTTTTCCCATATTCTCAGATGTGTTAAAGTCTTTGCTTCCTCTTAGACTATTTATTATTTCTTTCTTTTTGTTGTTCTCCCCATTAGAATATAAGCTACCTGAGGGCTAGAGCTCAATGAAGTTGAAAGAGAGTAAGCCCAGGTTAAATTTTAGGCTGCATTAGAACCTGACATTTCCTGTTGGAAAATGTGTTCTGATTCTTTTTTTTTTTTTTTTTTTTTTTTAAAGAGAGAGTGAGAGAGGAGAGAGAGAGAGAGAGAGAATTTTTTTTAATATTTATTTTTAGTTCTCTGCGGACACAACATCTTTGTTGGTATGTGGTGCTGAGGATCGAACCCGGGCCGCACGCATGCCAGGCGAGCGCGCTACTGCTTGAGCCACATCCCCAGCCCCGTGTTCTGATTCTTTAGAAGATGAATCTCCATCCCTGGTTCCCTGAGCTGTGGAATGCTTGCACACTTCTTTCCCTTCTTTCACTTTATGGAACCACAGGCTACCAGAGCCCCAGGACATTTGCAGCTGTATTTTGGGGGGGGGGGATACCAGGGATTGAACTCAGGGACACTGGACCACTGAGCCACATCCCCAGCCCCACCTAGAGCCTAGAGACGGTCTCACTGAGTTGCTTAGTACCTTGCCGTTGCTGAGGCTGGCTTTGAACTCTGGATCTTTGAACTCAGCCTCCTGAGCCACTGGGATTACAGGCATGTACCACCATGCCTGGCTGCAGCTGTATTTTTTTTGTTTTTGTTCCCCTCCTAGTCCCAACCACCTTCCTCCTGTGGCAAGGGGTACTAATTTCTGGAGAGGGAGACTAATACTGTGTAAACCCTGGTGACTTTTGACAGTTCTGTAGACAATAGAGGGAAGTGGCCAGGGGAGGGAGCCTGGGAAGGAGCTGAGCCTCAGAGTGGCCATTCCTTGTCGTCAGACCTCAATCTGCGTCTCACCAACTCAAATCCTCCTGGCACTGATCTGCCAGTTGAGCACCAAGCATGGCCAGCCCATCAGCCTTATCATGGCAGCCAGGATTTTCTGTAACTCTTCTCATGCCTGCCATAACCCACTGCACCTCTGTGTCCCCAGGGATTCTTCTGAAACCAGCTAGATCTTTACACAATGTTAATGGCAAATACTTTTACTTTAATTCAGCAACCAAACCTGTCACGGTGGGGTTCAATAAAATGCATCATAAAAATTCCTGTAGTAAGCAAAAAGATAAGTTTGGGATAATATTAGCTGAATTCAGTGGCACACATCTGTAATCCCTGCAATTTGGGAGGTCAGAACAGGAGGATCATGGGTTCAAAGCCAGCCTCGGCAACAGCGAGGCACTAAGCAACTCAGTGAGACCCTGTCTCTAAATAAAATAGAAAGTAGGGCTGGGGATGTGGCTCAGTGGTCAAATGCCCCTGAGATAAATCCCTGGTACCCCTTCCTCCAAAAAGGGTGGAGAGCAAGGGATGTAGCTCAGTGGTAAAGTACCCCTGGGTTCAATCCCTGATATCAAAAAGGGGGGGGGGGCTCATACTAGTTAACAGGCAATAACTGTTAAATTAACTGTTATGGAGGACAGAAAAAGTTATTTAAGATCCTGTGATTTCCAAAGAAGTGTTATTCTGTGAAAGTATTTTTTTAAGAGAGAGAGAGAGAGAATTTTAATATTTATTTTTTAGGTTTTTTTTTTGGCGGACACAACATCTTTGTTTTATGTGGTGCTGAGGATCGAACCCAGGCTGCACGCGTGCCAGGCGAGCGTGCTACCGCTTGAGCCACATCCCCAGCCCCTGTCAAAGTATTGAGTGAGGGTGGGCCCCTGCTATGAGATGTAGGAGTGTGTACTTCACACATACTTTCCAAATTGGAGCACATTATCTGTTACTGAGCACAAGTAATGATTGTAATAAACCAAGGAGACCTTCCTTATGAAGCAACAAAAGCAACATGTTCTTAGTTGACAATGGAAGAGTAAACATGACCCTAATTAATGGCTGGAACCAATTGTTCTCTCTTCTTGAGCTCATAATTTATAGAGGTAACAGTAAGTCAGTATAGAGGTCCCAAGTCAGTGTCTTTTTGCCATAAAATCCTTTCCTTCAGCACTCTATTTGTTAATTTGGAACAGTTGGGAAGCAGTGAGTACAAAGCAGCACTTCCTTCTCTGGAGGCCTTCCAAAGTGTTTTTTTTTTTTTTTTTTTCTTTCTTTGGGATGGGATCTTTCTGAGTTGCCCAGGCTGGCCTTGAACTCCTGGGCTGAAATTATCCTCCTGCATATATTCAAAGACTAGAGCAACATCAGCCATAGATTAATTGGGAAAGTTTATTTATATTAGGACAGCCACATCAGGGATTGGCCTTGTCCACATTGGTAAGGAAAGCACTTACTGTTGCTTTTCCAACTCTTGGGAACACTCAGTATTGGTTGTGTGTGTAGGTGTGACTTGATTACTTGATTACTCTGACTCTTTGGTGGCCTGGAGTGTAATTTTTGGCTTTAGTGTGGTATGTTACTCTGCACTTTAAATATCAGATCTTAATACTAGGCATTTGGGGATGTTTCTTGAACTGTGGAGATCAGTGATGGAGATAAAATACTAAAAATACTAAAATACTCTAAAAATACTCCATCCTGTAACAGTATCTGTGTGTACCAGAAATTTCTCTTCTTCTTGTGGCAAGAGTAATTTTTGTGGTCTTTCTGCGCCATCTCAAGCTTGACTGGAGGCAGCTGTTTTCTTCTCTTCAGAGACCAGCCCATTAATGCCCATCACCTAATCCCTGGAGTTCTTTCCACTTAGGTACTTTGGCCTGCTGTACCAGAGCCAGGCATTACTGGGTGTTGGATCTCTCAGGAGGAGTCAGAAGTGGATATAGGCTTCTTTTCTCTTCTGCTGAGGACATCATTACAGACGCAGAGTGTCACCTTTAGGGGCTCTTGAATGTGACGTGTGTCATGTTCATTGTTTTAGGTGGAGTGTTAGGGACAGTAGGGTCATTGTTTGCGTAGCTCCTGTCTCTACAGTGCAGTACAATGTGCTGTGGCAACAGTACAGGAAAGAACAAATCTAGCACTGTGTCATTGATACAGTGCATTTTGGAGAATTTAGAAGGGAAATATAGAAGAAAATGCATTTTTCAGTAATATGCTTTAAATGTAAGATGATCCAGCATTTCTCAAAAGATGTCTTATTATTATAGCTAAAAGATCGTCTTTATGCTTATGTTTATCAAATCGATTTTTAGTTTTAATAGTTTTGTTTATCTTATTTTGTTTATTTTTTATGTGGTGCTGGGGATCGAACCCAGGGCTCACACATGCTAGGCGAGCGCTCTGCTGCTGAGCCACAATCCCAGCCCGCCCTCCTGGATTTTTTGTCTTGTTTCTTCTTCGTCCATGATGTATCTGAAATTGTCAGTACAGTGAAATGAAACAGACATGGCAGTTACAGATTGTTCTGCCATTTTTGTAGATCTTTGAGATGTACATAATATCTGGAGCTTATCACTCCAGGCTTGCTAAGCTTGCCTGTGAGGTTCTCAGTGATTTTTCCTAGCTCTGTGATCATCTAAGATTTAAAATTTGCCAATGTAACCATGCTTCACTGTGACAGTGAGAAATCTTTCAGTGACATTGGAGTGTGGCCCATCAAGAAAGAAGCTGGTGTCACCTCTCTTCTTAGCACTGTTGATGCTTTGGGAGTGTCAGCCAGGGTGTGTTGATAATACCTGTTGTCTAATTTGAGAATATTTTTATATCATGATTAGAAAAATTGTTGCTCTGATATTCTGTGAGACATTTTTTTCTCCCTTATACTGGGAACTGAACCCAGGGATACTGTACCACTGAGCTACATCCCTAACCCTTTTTTTAAAAAATTTGTGACAGGATCTCTATAACTTGCCTCAGCCTCCCAAATACCTGTGATTACAGTTTGTGCCACTGCATCTTGTTAAACTATTTTTCTTCTTGATAATTTTACCAATAAAATTTTATTACTTTATTTTAAAAATAGATTTCAGTAAGTATTCTTCTGGGGAGCCTATAATGCAGGACACTATGGTGATACTAGTGAGAGTGAGGATGTTGAGATATATCACGACTTCTGTGTATAGATTGACTGAGTGAAGTTAGCATTACTTCACAGAGCCTTCCTGTGGCCATAGTTTTTGACAAAATATGGAATTTTTGTTCAGAATTTCGGTCATATTTTTTTGCTTTTATCTATCATGTAGTTTAAACTTTAAAAACACACTGTTAAATGTACATGGAGGGGGCTGGGTTGTGGCTCAGTGGTAAAGCACTTTGGCAGCTACAAGGTACAGGGTTCAATCCTCAGCACCATATAAAAATAAATAAATAAAATAAAGATATTGTGGCCATCTACAGCTTAAAAAATATGAAAAAAATATACATGTAAACTGTGTTAGTAGTTATCCTGATTGTGGCTCAGGTATGGTGGAAAGCAGGTGCGTTGTTTTCCTTTCGCCGCTGTATTCTGATTGTAATCACAATCAGGTTTGGTACTAATGTGTTTAGAAGATACTTTCTAAGTTAAATTTATATCAGTATTCACTTCATGAGAAAAGTCTTTAACACATGGCTAAGTCATACAAAAATTGATGTTTAACTTTAGATAATTATATTAAAGAAATCTCCTCCTCCAGGCCAGTATTTTGACATTAGTCTTTTTTCCCCACTTATTGGGAAAGTGTCTTGGCCTGTCTTCTCCTCCTCCCCCGTTATAGGTTCTCATGTCTCTTCCTGAGATAGACAGCAGACCCATTCATTCTCTTCCCAGAAGTCCTCAGAGCAGCCGACAGCTGTGGTCACTGGACACTCATTTGGCTTGGGATCTAGCATGCGAACTTCTCTGCCTGCCTGGAAAGTCATTCCCTAAACCAGAGTGCTCTAATTTAAAAAAAAACTTAAGAAATGAGGTGATGCTTCATTATGAACAGGCTAAATATGAGGCTTTAACCCTATGGCTGGCTATGAGGATGCATCATGGCCTGTGTGGAAGTCTGACTTTCTTAGTAACTGGGGAGCCAGAATTGACAATTTGGTAAGCAAGAAAACTGAATATTTCTCACATATTCAGTTTCCTTTTATTTATCAACATGAGTGTTTATTGTTGAGAGTTTGGCCTCGGTGTGAATTTTAATTAGAACCTTAATATAACATGATCACACTGTGGTAGCAAGACCAAAGTAATATTGAATACATTTAAAGAAAGGAAATCATATACATTGTGTCAAATAAATAATTGAGCCATGATAAGTGCATGATACTATGTTCTTAATGTCATTTTATCTTTTTATTGTTTTAAATTTTTTTATTTTCAACTGGTCATTTATTATTTCCTCACTATTTAAAGTGAACTTCTCTTTGTTTTTCTTTACCAGCCATCTATTTTCTTAGTTAAGAAGTGGTTTTTTGAATATAGATTTTATTTTTCTTTCCAGATTGGTATCTTATAGAATTCTTCATTGAAGTTAAAAACTGCTTCACAAAAGGAAAGCACTGCTCAGGAGGATTCCCTGCACAATTTGATTTCGGCCCTAAACAAGACCTGCTCTGGTGTCTCTGTAGCTGTGAAACTGTTGGCTGTGGGGACAGAGCTGAACACCTGGCTCGTCTCACCAGTTGGCTGATTAATTGTAGAGAGGGCTTTGTGTTTGAGACTCTAAGCCAGCTTCAGGTTTGCAGGAGACAGTCTTACATTCTAATGCTATTTGAAAGCTGTACTCTTATCTTAGGTGTACTGTTAACTGTTTAACTTGCAAGAGAGAAACGTAGTCATTTATCATTTGAATTAGAAAGTCAAGGCTGAGCTTTATTCATAGTTTCTATACTGCTTAGCACAGTGCCTAGGATGTTAGGCACTCAGATGTTTATATAGTGAATGAGCAGGCAGGCAGATGGATGGATTAGTATGTTTAATTGATCTTTATTTTTTAAAATATTTAATTTAAAAGGATATGAATAACAGTTATTTTATGTTGAATCTGAAGAAAAATAATCACTAGACTTCATGCTCCCAATTCTTCAGGCAGGTGACCAGGGAATGGATTGTTGTTCTCCAGGTTGAGCTGCTGAATGCTAGGTTTATTCTGAGAAGATTGTTCCTGAAGGCAGGAGAAAGAAGCAACATATCATTTGTTTTCCATGCATTTTACTGGTATTGGAGATATAATTCAGACTTTGGGCTCCTAGGTTGAAATTAGTGCTTTAATTTCACTATACTGAACGGTCCTGAATAGTGAGATTATTCTTCCTGTTCTGGTTTTTATCTTTCCATCAGCCTGAAGAGATGATAGGGACAGGTGGCAATACTTCACAGGTTACAGGGAGGCCGAAAAATACTTGCTGAGTCTTAGGGTCTTTATCTTGCTTATTAGCTAGTCTGATCCAGTCTGGCTTTTGAGGAAGACGGGGAAGGGTGTGTTCTCTTGTTCTGTCCATAGCATATTTTGGAGCTCATTACTCTAATCCTCAAAACCCTGCTTTCATCAAGTTACCCATTAATGTTAGATTTTATTTAAGTTTGTTGTAGAAAGCAGTTGTAATTCCATTTCTGTACTTGTGTGAGATGGTTTAGTCATTATCTCTTGTACCATTTTATGGCCCTTTTGTAGTTATTCATTGGTGAAATTTTAAAAAAGTTCAATACTAGAAAAAATTTTGTGTTTCCTGCGTAACTAAGCACTTTCCTTTTTTCTGGTAGTAAAATTTATGTAAGTCATCTTGCTTCTTTTCCCTGATAGCAAGCACATTTATGCTTAGTGTTGATTTTTTTTTCTTTCTTTTTATTATTTTTTTTGTTTTGTTTTGTTACTAGGGATTGAACCCAGGGGTGCTTAATCACTGAGCCACATCCCAGTCCTTTCAATATTTTATTTTGAGATGGGGTTGTTTTACTAGGTTGTTTAGGGCCTTGAAAAGTGGCTGAGGCTGGTTTTGAACTCGTGATTATTCTACCTCAGCCTCCAGAACTGCTGGGATTATAGGCATAGGCCACTATGCCCTGCTTAGTGTTGATACTTTTGCCGTCTTCTTTTCCTTAACTCTTTTTTCTTTTTAGGAATTATTATAATGTTTCTTTTGTTTTGATTTTTTTTAATAAAGTGCTTTAAATTTTTATAAATAATTTCTACTAGGTTGATTTAAGCAAGAGTACATATAATTATTATTATTTTTTTTTTAAAGAGTGAGAGAGGAGAGAGAGAGAGTGAGAGAATTTTTTTAATATATATATATTTTTTTTTTAGTTCTCGGCAGACACAACATCTTTGTTGGTATGTGGTGCTGAGGATCGAACCCGGGCCGCACGCATCCCAGGGAAGCGCGCTACCGTTTGAGCCACATCCCCAGCCCAAGAGTACATATAATTATTCACTAAGCATTTATTTTGAGTTAATGCTTATTCTGTAACTTTTCCCCACCAACTCCCATTAATGTTTCTTTCTTATTTAGTCCTGGGCCAAGCTGAGTAACTCCAAATTTTAGGTACACAAATACTATTTTATTTAAGATCTTAAGGTCATGGTACACAAACTTTAAGGAAACAGAACTTATAAAAGAAACAGTTCTTCTAAAAGCTAAATTTTTGAACGATGAATATTAATCCCCTTTTAGAACCTGGATACTATAAGTTATTGCCTGAACCCCAAACTCATGCTTATTACTTCCAGCTATGATCATAGCCCTTAGTTGAAGGGTGGCGTAAGGGAAGATTTGGGTCATTTTCCTTTTTCTTGCTTCTCAGTGTCTACTCTTTTTGGTTAGAGGTTAGTATTTTCTGGAAGAACAGCTACACTATTGAAATCTCTAGTCAGTTTTCTCAGGTTACATTATGCATCTCCCTGGGGCACATGGTGGTCATGAGTCAACAGAATTTTCCAGGACACTTAGTTTTTGATGACTTTACAGTAGCATAGCACAAATGATATTTGTTTCTAGATATTGAATCTCTACTTCATTCATCTCATTTCCCTGTGTGTGAGGTTTCCTGTGTGTTCTCTTTTGCTTGTATTTGATTTAACTTAGATGTTTGTATTTGTGCATATTTCTGGTGATTTACATATGAAAGTGATAATACTACATTTAAAAATTAATAATAATTTTTTTTTTAACACGGTACTGTGCTGGGGATTCTACCCTGGGTCTTGTGTATGTTAAGCACATACTCTACCCCCACGGAATTACATTTCTGGTTCCAGTTCTGTGTTCTTACGCTATCTCCTTTATTGGTGAAACTGCCAGTAAAAGTAATCATATTCATGTACTTACCAGCCATTCTTCAGAATACTTTCTGTAGTGTAGACTAGTCTCTTTATCATTAGGAAACAAACTTCTGCCTTTTGTCTTTTGATCTACAGATCTTTTCTTGCGTTTCTGGGTCCCCTCCTTTCACCCTGTTCTGGACTCACTCTCCTGTTGACTTCTTTGACTGCTTAACTGGTTTCAGTTGGTGCTTGTTATCTCAGGGGATGGTTTTCAAATTAGCTTGTAGGTTGAAAAGTGGACTCCTCCTGGGAATGAAGCTAGCAAAATAATCTGGAAAACATCTTGCTATAAATAGTTAGAAATACTGGAAAAGATAAAACAAGCATTGTTTAAAAATCTTTATTACAAGAAAGTGAGAGAAATCCAGAGGTGGAGAAAAAGAGAAAGAAGATCAAGTGTTCCTGAGAAAAGAGGGGAGTGAGGCAGAGAGAAGGTCTGAACCAGTGTGGGCCTGAACCCTGAGAGCCAGGACTGGGTTTCAGTGAGGCCCGGCAGAGGCAAGGCTGCAGAGCAGAAAGCCAAAGGGAGCAGGCTGCTTCTTAGCTTAAAACTCTTTTTGCTTAAAAGATGTCTCTTTTGAAACTTTTGGGTTTGGGATTTGAATTTATGCTGCCGTTGTGGTCTAGAAAATCCCAAGCTCTGAATACAGTTGTTTTAGTTTAGGATCATGGTGGAGAGCACCTCTGTAATGATTAGGAGAGACACAAGATGAAAATATTTTATTACAGTTGGAAGGTGGAGGCTGATATTCGGCAGGCCTCCGGGGCAAAGACTAGAGGTCAGAGAGCACATGGAGAGAGGCAGACAGACACACACACCCCAGCCAACCTGGGGGCCAACAACTTTATTGGGTCCAGGGCATTATCCAGTCAGATTTCCTGAAGGGAGGGAATTTTAATTGGTGGGTTTAAAGTATGAGGTGGGCATCAGTATGAGGAGGTCACACTGTGACTGAGAGGTAGTCACTGCAGCATATCTGCACAGTTCATGAGGGCCAGTGGGGTCCATCAAGTAGACTGTCTAGCTGTCCCACAGGGAGGTGGTCACCAGGAGGAAGTTGTATAAAGCAGATTTCTGGATTGACCTCACTGAGGAACTAGGAGGAGGTATAGAAATGGAAGCTTGTCAAAGGTGACAGCCTGCTTCTGGTATGAGAAAGTGCAGATTCTATTTAAAATGGATTCTTAGGCAACCTAAATTTATAAATGTTCACTACACTAATCACAATGCTTCTGAGTTGGAAGCACCCAGGGGTGTTGGCAGATATAAATGCAAACTCTTTTGGAAGAGTGTCATCTTCAACCCACTGATGAAGAGCTCTGATGTAGGAGCTAACCATAAAAGCATTACTAGACGTCTAAAGAAATCAGGCACCGTAGATGAGAATCAGAGGTCATTTGTGATGTGCCATTTGTTTCATTCTAAAGTGTGTATTGATTACTCATTATATACTAGATTCTATTCTCAGTGCTAGAGTTATGACAAAACATCATGCAGGGAAACGAGTATTGGGGTCTTGACCAGAGGGTTTGGTACATTTGGCTTGGAGTTCTGCTTACTTCAAGGATCATTGCCAGAAAACTCTAGGGTTTTTTGGTGCTGGTTCAAAAACCACTGATATGTATCAGTCCATTTATTTTGCAGATGAACATATTGAGGCAACAATGGCCAAGTATGAACTTGGTATGAACAAGGTATGAACTTCAGTTTCCTTGTTTGTAGAGTGGGGATAATGTGTCTCATGGTGTGCTGTGAATAAGGTTAAATGACGCATCAACTGCCACAAATCAATCTCTTCTTCCTTCTCCATCCCCCTTACTAGTTCCAGACAGTCTGAGAACTCAGTTCTCCCACTCTGCACGCGGAACGTTTTTCTGTTGCTGGCACCATTCCTTGGGAATGGTTGAAACCCAAGCAGTCATGCACTTTTACTTTTCATTGTTTGGTTATTTCACATTAGTTTATTACTTTATCACTTTATGATAAAGTGTGAACTACTAGTTTAGGGACTAGATATTGTGTTTTGTTTTTTTTTTTTAGAATTTTTTAATGTTTATTTTTTAGTTCTCGGCGGACACAACATCTTTGTTGGTATGTGGTGCTGAGGATCGAACCCGGGCCGCACGCATGCCAGACGAGCACACTACCGCCTGAGCCACATCCCCAGCCCTAGATATTGTGTTTTTATATTAACTTGATAGTACCTAGTTTTGGACTGGTCACTTGGTAGATGTTTTGTGGTATTTGTTTACTATTGTTTGATTAAGTGAAGCGTGCCATTGTAATAAGGAAATGAAAATTTTTTTTTGCTGGCTATTTATGATGCAGATATCTGTATTCTGTTCTCAGTCCCTGGTTCCTTTGATGATTCCTCCCTTCCTGCTGCAGTTTCACTCACAGCCCTGGCATGCTCTCATTCTGGGCCAGGCCCCTTTGTGAGAGCTTCTCACCACAGTGGGATGGTGTGTATGCTGGAAATTGTTGAATAGCTCACAACCACTTTGCATAGTTCTAAGCACATTAGAATTGATAATGCTGGTCCTTCAGTTAGCTTTGTTCCTCTGTCGCTGTGCTGTGCCCTGCCCTTGGCCTGTGTGGACAGTATGGACATGCTCTCTGTGTCTCTACCCTGCCCATCTGTTGATTGAAGGTCAGGCTCCTCTGCTTATCATCAGAACTAGGAAGAGGTGACTTGGAACTCATTCCTCCCATAGAACCTAAGTGTGGCTGGGCTGTAGCCAGGGCTCTATTTGTTGGTTGGCTGCTTTTCAGCTATCCATTCTAGTCCTTTCTATATGAAAAATGAAAATGCCAGGGGATTATTTTTGTAAGTAAAAAAGATGGCAGCAGATGTGAAAACAGATTTACTCATCATGATGTAAATTGGCATTTTGTTTTCATTTTAGTTTAACAATATGTAGGTATTCACGAAAATATTTGGCTGTAAAAATTAAGAAAATTACAAACTGCTGTTATCTGTTATAATCCATTTAATTTAGTTTATTTGGGGGGAAAAACCTTCAAATTCGAAGTTAAAAAATTACTGACATTTATGTTAGTTAAGCTTTAAAAATTCAAAATAATAATCCAGAAGACATTTTAATTAGATTTACCATAATCAGTTTTATTTTTCTTTGTAAATGTATTATAATTTTCAGGAATATGGACTTTGGTAGTAGGAATATTGTGAAGTTGTTTTGCTTTATCTTTTATATTCTTTGACAATTTTGTCTGTGTTCCTTTTTAGTAAACTGCTTTATATTTCCTGTGTAACCAAGAAGGTTTTTTCTTTTTTCTTTTAACTACAGCTAGCCTGTTTACATGAGCTAGTTTGAATTTTTTTCATTACTCTGTGTTCATGCAGAGATCTTTATTGCTAGTGTGGATCGTGCATTTCAGTGTGTCCATAGAGCCTGTGCACTTAGCCACCGACATTGGCAGGAACCTGGGATGCTTTTAGTTACTTGGAACTCTTCAATTGTGATAGTATTAATTAAGATATATTTTATTAAAAATCATGTTCAAAGTATTTATTATAGTGTTTTAGATGACTAGAGCTTAGCTTTTTAAGAGTCCACAATTTTTATTGCAGTTCCCTTGTTTTTTTAATCAGAGCCTTATAATCACACAAAGTATTTGGGTTCCTTTCGACAGAATTATACATCCAAGGAATTTGATTTCAATTCCCATTCCACCACCCTTTCTCCCCTTCTCTCATTCCTCTACTGATCTTTCTTTCACTCCCTTGTTTGTTTATGAACATTTGTTTTTTAGTTGTAGGTGGACACAATACCTTTATTTTATTTTTATGTGGTGCTGATGATCAAACCCAGTGCCTTAGACATGCTAGGCTAGCACTCTACCTCTGAGCCATTGATACTTTCTACATATACATAAAGATGAAATTCCCTTTGATACATGTACCACACATGAGAGAAAACATTTGACCCTTGATTTTCTGAGTCCAGCTTATTTTGCTTAGCATGATTTTCTCCATTTCCATCCATTTGCTGGCAGATGCCATTATTTCATCCTTCTTTATAGCTGAGTAAAACTCCGTTGTGTATTTATGCCACATTTTCTTGATCCATTTATTTACTGATGGGTAACTGGGTGAATTGTGCTTCTGTAAACATTGTAGTGACTGTTTCCTGATAGTATGCTGGATATCCGTATAGTTCTTTTGGATAACTACCAAGAAGTGGGATAGCTGGGTCATCCAATTCCTAGGTTTTTTGGAGTCTCCACATGCACTTCCTTTCTTAATTAGAAGTTAGTGACTACCCATCTGAAATCTACCTGTACTTTCTGATTCTATGTCATTTCTTATTATGTGGGGACACACAATGATGCTTTTGGAAAGGGCTGGCATGTTGGCTTCTTCTATATTTAATGGCCATTCATTCAGCAGATATTTATTGTATTCACTTTTAGGTCAGTGGTTAAGCACCCTGGGTTTAATCCCAGTACAAAAAAAAAAAAGATATTCGCATGTATTTCTGCCCATGGCAATGAAAAGACATTTCCTAAAGTTTACTAGCCATTCCATTATAAAGGAATACAATTTATAATATTAAGAAAGCATTAGCATTCCTATGTAGGGTCCTTCATTTCTATGGGAGAGCATTTTTAACTACATGTATAAATAAAAGCACTTTTATCCAATCTAATATATATTTACTAAATACCTAATGTATAAAACTGCTTGCTAGATGTCCTGAGGAATAGGCACTTAAAAGTTTTTATCCTTAAGTGGCTCTCAAGTTAGCAGGGATGATAGGGACTCAAATACCTATAATATGGTAGAGGATTGAATGAGCAATTTAAGAAAGACTGAAAGTTTTCTTATAAAGACTAAAAGAAGTTCATGGCTAGTAGGGAGGACATGGCAGGATTTATGGAGTAGGTAGTTTTGAGGCGGGTCTTGAAGGACTGCTAAGCTTTGGTGCAAACATTGTAGTCACAAGGATTAGCTTGGGATTTGGTTCAGATGGTAAGAGTACTTTAAAAGGAGCACAATTTCTATAGAGGACAGAGGTAGTGAGACAGAAAGACCACTCATAGATGGCCAGGAAAAGAATCTTGGATAAGAAAAGGAGGAAGAATTAGGAAATAAAACTTCTGTCCATAGTTATTCTAGTCACAAGGACAGTTCTTTAATGGCCCCTAGACACTACTAACACTCCCAAAGGTACTACTTCTTGCTCTAATAGACTGTCACCTCCATTCTTGTGCTGATTAAGGCTTAGAAATCACTTTTCTCCAGATTTGTTGAAAATAGAAATGATTGGCCTTTTGAATTGTATATCCCACCAGTCATCTCTAAGGACAGATCAAGACCATTAAAAACCCTAGATAGCAGACACCCATTGGCATCCTTCTCTTGGGACCTCCTCCCTCTTTGGGAGCTTTGCTTTCTGTTACTCTAATAAATTCTGTTACTTTGCACTTGCTCTCACTCTTCTTGTGTCTGCAGATTTCATTTTTCAGATTTATAAGATGAGGAACCCATCTACCCTCTGCGATCCAGTAGGAGATAATGCTGAAAAAATAGACACGGGCCCATTCAGTGCCAGACTGAGGAGAGTGTTCTTAGGCAGTGAATATGGTCAAATGATTTTTTTAAAAAAATTATTTATTTATTTTTAAAAATATTTTTATTAATTGTTGATGGACCTTTATTTTATTTACTTATTTATGTGTGGTACTGAGAATTGAACCCAGTGCCTCACACATGCCAGGCAAGTGCTGTAGCCACAACCCCACCCCACTTTTTTCATTTTTCATTTATTTATTTGTTTAGTTGTAGATTGTACACAATACCTTTCTTTTTTATTTATGTGGTGCTGAGGAATCAAACCCAGTGCCTCATGCATGTGAGGTAAGCACTCTACCACTGACCCACAACCCCAGCCCACTTTTTTCATTTTTTTAATTCTTGTTTTTATCTTTATTATTTCCTTCCTTTACTGTCTTTGTGTCCATGTTATACTTTTCAAACCTCTTCTGTTGACCATTAAGCTCCTTAATTTATAGCATTTCTTCTTTTTAAATGTGAACATTTAATGAAGAAAATTATCTGATTCTGCAATCTATATTTGGGGTGAAAATGGGAGTTCAAAACACAATTTGAGTCTAATGTATGAAAGATGATATATCATGAGCTATGTAATGCTTTAAATAATCAATAAAAAATTAAAAAAAAAACAAAACAAGAAAATTATCTGCAAAATACTGCTCTTGCTGTAGCCTACAAGTTTTGATATAGAGTATTTTAATTAATATTCAGTCTTTTATTTTTACTTTATTTTTTGGGGGATTGAACCCAGGGACTTAAACTTGCTAAGCACTTATTCATCCACTGAGCACAGTATTCAGTGTTTTAAACTTTGTATTTTGGTTTTTTTCAATTCACAGGTCTTTATTTAGAAGTATGTTTTTAAAGTTTGTTTATTCTTTTCCAAAATATGAGCTTTTATAATTAATATTTTTGTAATTGAGTTTTTTTTTTTTTTTAGAATTTTAATTTTTATTTATTTTTTCTTAGTTCTCGGCGGACACAACATCTTCGTTGGTATGTGGTGCTGAGGATCGAACCCGGGCCGCACGCATGCCAGGCGAGCGCGCTACCGCTTGAGCCACATCCCCAGCCCTGTAATTGAGTTTTTAATCTTAATAGCTTTATCTTAATATAGTCTGTGTGACATTTATTCTTAGAAATGTGTTGTGATTTACTTTATGTGGTAATTTTGTTGTTGTTTTTTTTAATTGTAGATGGACACAATAATTATTTATTTATGTGGTGCTGAGGATCAAACCCAGTGTCTCATGCATGCAAGGCAAAAACATACTACCACTGAGCCACAGAGAAAAATAGGCATTCTCTGAATTGGATACAAAATTCTATTCATATTCAAGACCAAGTTTGTGAACTGTGACATTAGCATCCTCTAGATCTTAACAGTTTTTATCTTTTTTTTAATACTTATTTTTTAGTTGTAGGTGGATACAATATCTTTATTTCATTTTTATGTGGTGCTGAAGTTTGAACCCAGTGCCTCATGTGTTCTAGGTGAGCTCTCTACCTCAGCCCAAGCCCCAGTCCCTACAATTTTTATCTTAATCTTCACTAATTATTTTATCTTAAATAATTGAGATTTTTGGTTGAAATTTGCTTTGATGGTGGAAAACTCATTTTTCCCTATCAGTTTTTGCTTTGCCTATTTGAAGGTTATTAGATGTTTATCATTTTGGAGTTGTGGTATGTTCTATGTGAATAGGAGTATTTAAAACTGTAGCTCCCTTTATTGTGTCTTAACTTTTGCTTTAAAATGTATCATGTTCAGCTCTCTCAGCTTTCTTTTAATTTCTGTATCATGGCATGTCTTCTTTTTCTCTTTTCTTATTTTCCATCATGATCTTAGGTTTTGTCTCTTGTAAGAACATGTAACTTTTTTTACTTTTTAGTAATCTGGTACTTTTAACTTGCAAGTACAGGTCTTTAACCATTAATATTTTGTTATTACTGATATATTTGAACTTCTGCCATCCTTATTGTTTTCATGTATTCTTCCTTTTGTTCTTTTTTTCTCTTTTCAGAGGGTTGATCTTAGTCTACCACATCTTTCCATTTTTCCCCTCTGCAGTGGCTTGGAAGTTGTATACTTTGTTTCTAGTCTAAGATAATCAAGTATAAAGTTAATGAGTTTTTTAACTACTTTTCTGAAACTATATTGGCCATAGAGTACTATAGCTCTGATCATTCTTTTGATCATCACATCATTAGTGTTTTTAGTTTTCTATTTTCCCTCCCTAACAGCCTTGTGATAAAGCACATGTACTAGAAACTGGCAGCCTGGTTTGAATCCTAGTTCTTCTACTACCAAATGAATAATGGGCAAAGTATTTGACATCCCTGCACCTCAGTGTTCTTATATGTAAAATGGATGATGATAAAGGGCCTTTTACATGAGAAGTATAATACCTTTACAGCTGTGCATGTCAGGTGACAGGTGACTTATGGAAGGGTAGGCTGCTGCTTTCTTTTATCACTGTTGTTACTGTTTCTTGAACAAAGTTTAATTTCACCTACATGTCTAACCATTTCTTTTTTATATTTTCTTCTTCTAAGATTTTCCTTTTATTTCCTTCTACTTACTTTTTTGTTTTCATTTATTCTGTGAGGTCAGATGGCTTTAAAATTAGCTTTTGTTCTTTAACAACGGTCTTACTATTTCACTCTCAATGCTTAAGACAGTTTTTCTGGGCATATAATTTTCTTTGTTGTATGTCCAGAACATAACTGTATTTTCTCACAGTGTTTGAAGATATTACTTAGTTGATTTCTGGTTGTCAGTGTTGCTATCGAGATGTCTCTGATCAGCTGAATTGGTATTCCTTTGTAATGACCAGTCTTCTACCTTTGGTTTCTTCTAAACTCTTCTCTGTGTCTTTTATGTGGTTTTGTTACCAATTGCTGAGAACTTTTTTTGCTCACTTCCAATAAAAATCAGGAAGAAGCGCAGTGCGGCTCCCTTAGTGTGACCAGTTCTAAGCTGTACATGCCAGCTAAGCTGTGCATGCCGGTGGCTTTCAGGCCTTCAGTTTGGTATTGGCCCTCGGTGCCTCTCCTGGCAGCAGGAGCTAGCAGGGGCTGGCAGCTCTGCAGAACTCTTAGAGCAGCTGGATCCGGAGCCCCTGGCAGCTTTCCATCACTCTCTGCTGTCCTCAGCTTGGGCTGCTGGCTGCTTTCAATGCCAGCAGCCTTTAGTGCTACCAGCTCAGGCTGCTCTACTCAAGATTGAAACCACAAATAGCCAAAATGTGACCACCTGAAAGAAGTTTTATTAGAACATGCACTGCAGCCCAAGGGGAAGCGGTGCATAGACTGTTCCCATGGGGATGTGGGAAAGGCTGTTTGTGTAGACCAGGAGGCAGGTGCACATACGCACAGTGTCCAGTTAGCTGAAGACTCTGCTTAGTCCTGACTAGGAGAGGTGCTCTGCAAGGACCAGACTGGGGACAACTAAGGGTGGAGTCATCCAGAAAGGCTGCAAGGTGAGGCCGTCTGGGGTGGACCCGTGACCAAAGCAAGATGTCTTGGAGTGTGGCTTCCAGTGAGGCATTGGGGGCAGCCATGTGGTTGTCAGAGATGGAATAATAAAAAGTATCTCTAGGGAAGTGTTGGGCCCTTCTCTTCTGTCTCAGTTTTACTAAAATATGCCCAGTTTTGAACTTCTTTTATACTTATCCTAGTTGGTGTGTATTTGACTTCTTGTATCCATGGATTTTTCATCTCTTCTGGCAGATTCTGTCATGTCTTCAGCTGTTTCTTTTCCATTCTATTCTGTCATTTTATAATTCTAATTAGATCTGTCCCCCTTAAAGTGTCTTAATGCTCCTGATTTCTCTTTTATATTTCTGTCTCTCTAAACTTCTCTACTTCAAAAACCTCGATGGACAATTTCTTGAGTTACTCTAAGTAGGTTATTAAGTTTCCTCTTTAAGGGCTAGGGTTGTGGCTCAGCAGTAGAGCACGAGTGAGGCCCTGGGTTTAATCCTCAGCACCACATAAAAATAAATAAATAAATAAAGGTATTGTGTCAAACTACAACTAAAAAGTAAATATTAAAAAATAGTTTCCTCTTTAATGCATGTCTCATGTACTGCATTTTATTTCAGTGATTTAGTTTTCTGTTATATAGTTTTATTTGCTTCTCTCTGGTCATTTTATTTGTTTGTTTATTTAATATTTATTTATTTGGTACTAGGGATTGAATTCAGGGGCACTGAGCCACATCCCCAGCCCTATTTTGTATTTTATTTAGAGACAGGGTCTCACTGAGTTGCTTAGTGCCTTGCTGAGTTGTTGAGGCTGGCTTTTGATCCTCCTGTCTCAGCCTCCCAGGCACTGGGATTACAGGTTTGTGCCACCTCTCCGGCTTCTCTGGTTGTTTTAGATAGTGTCTTGCTTTCTAATTTCTTTAAATACTTTGAATCTAGTTATTTTAGATTCTTTTTATGTTTCTCCTAATATCTGAAGATTTGGGGATCTATATTTATTGTTTCTACTAATTGTGGTGACTTATTTTGTAATATGTTTATTTTTATTTTTTATTTTTTTGCCTGTGAATAGATTTTGTTTGAACCTCATCTGTGGGAATCTTTAGGTCCTAGATTGGGAATGTTTGCATGCAGATAAGATGTGCATTTGCTTTGACCTAAAGATCCTGAGACAAGGTGAGCCTCTGAGCTCTGCTCAGTATGTGACTCAGGTTCAATGCCTCCCCCTCACAAGATAGGACAGAGTGTGGCTATTAATAGAGTGAACAATAGTCTGTTTGCCCAGGACCCAGGGGTTTACTGGGATGTGGGATTTGTGTAATTAACACTGAGACAGTTCTGGGAAAACAGTGATGACTGGTCCACTAGTTCTGATTCCAGTGCTTCTGTCTGTTTTTGTCTTCTAGATGACCCTGGCTTTCTCTGTTTGGGTGTTCTTTCCTTGGAGATTTCCCATACTTCCCTGCAAGGCCAACAATTGAAAATTGTTTGTTGTAATTTACCCAGGATCTAGTTATTAGCAGGGTCTGGCCCTCTGAGGATCCTGGAAGTGTAAAATATAGTTTCATTTAAGTTAATGAATATCTTTCTATGTCATTCCAGTGCTTTCATAGTATTCTTTTCTCTGTCAACATTTACTGAACTAATATCCATTTTGTACAGATGGTTTATTCCAGATTTTTCCTTTATAAAAATGCTGTGGTGGAAGTTCTTCTACTTAAAACTTTGCATAATCCAAGATTATTTCCCTATGATAAAACTCTCAAAGTAGAATTGATAAACTAGAAGGTTTATAGCATTTTAATTCTTTTTAATTACATCACCAGATTACTCTTTTATTTCTCCACACCCTGTGTGACACTGAGTATTAACATTTCTTTCAATCCTTGTCACTTTGATAAATGAAATTCATTCTCTCTTATAATTAAGGCACCTGACTTTTGATCCTAGTGAGCCCCATATATGTTTTTTTTTGGAGTTGGGGCATACTGGGTGTTGAACTCAGGGGCACTTAACCACTGGCACACATCCCCAGTCCTTTTTTGTATTTTATTTAGAGACAGGGTCTCACTGAGTTGCTTAGGGTCTCACTAAGTTGTTGAGGATGGCTTTGAACTCGTGATCCTCCTGTCTCAGTCTGCTGAGCCATTGGGATTACATGCATGGGCCACTGTGCCTGGCTGGCATAACAGTATTTTAATATCTAAGTTCAGGTGTAGATTCACTCTGAAAAGTATCTAGCTACCACTCTCTTTCAAGTGAGTAATCAAGCTGTTTGTCTTGTAATCTCCATTTCTTCCTTTCTCAGTACAGATAATTAGATGTTTGTGCTCTTAGAACTGACTTGAAATCTGACACAAAAATTAAAAAGGGAGTAACTTTTCTGAAAATGTACCTCTCTGTGGCTTTGTGAACATGGCAGTGGACTCATGGCCTTCTCCCTTAGATTCTTTTACCTTCCCAGAGGCCCAGGCTCTGAATGGTTGATGTAGATTTAGTCTGTGTTTATTTATTTAACACAATGCCTTTACTTTTATGTGGTGCTGAGGATCAAACCCGGGTCCCGCCCGCCCGTGCTAGGTGAGCGCTCCACCGCTGAGCCACAATCCCAGCCCTAGTCTGTGTTTATTATTCCCTTTTCTTTAAAAAGCTGTTGGAGGTGATGTGCCATACTCACTACCTTATTGAACACTGAGTAAACAGGGTTCTGGTGGGATTTTCAGATGGTGTAAGGAGTAGAGTAAAACATACTCTCTGTTTAGGAGTTTGTGTTTTAGTAGGATAATTAAATGGAAAAACAGCTCTACCACAAGCAGAGAAGACCCTTGCCATGTAGTCTGCACATGTGCTCAGGGCGTCTGTATGCCGCATCTGAAGCAGCAGGGGCGGGGGGGGGGGGGTTCTGAATAAGGCAGAACTTGTTGAGGACTGCAAGCCAATAGGAAAAGGGATTTGATGTCCCTCAATTATAGTAAGAATGTATCTTTGAGTACTCCTGGCTATAACCCTCTCTATAAGTTATCTGACTAGCACGTTTTGAGAAGAGGTAGAAAATGATGGTACAATAAGCATGCAGAGTCATTATTTCCTTATGTTTGTAAGTACCCCATGACAAGTGATTGCTGAGAGAATCCCTGCCTTAAAACGTGAGCATTAAAGGCAAATTTGAACCAGCTTCTAGGCAGCTGTTAAAACTGATTAGGAACTAGATAGAACTGCCTTGGGCTCAATGGATATTTGTGGGTTCTGGAAAATTCCCCCAAAGAAAGGGGTGACTAACTAGAGGCAGGTTATTGTAATTATTTAAAAAGAAATGCAGAGTTCAGGACTTTTTGCAGTCTGTGGGCAGAGGGGGCAGCAGAGGGAGGCCTGAAGACTACCATTCCTTTTCCCAGCAGCAGAACTGTGAAGTCAGCCAGCCATCCACACCTGCAGTAGGTAGCTAAAACAGCAGTCATTGTCCCTAAAAATATGCTGGGTTGTGTTTAATTCAGATCACCCAAACAGGAAAACAATTTTTTCCGGTTTCTTTTTGTCAACTCCCTAACAAGTCTGTAGTCAAATGTTTAAACTTTAGGGCATTAGAGTATTATATTCAAAGTTTTCTACTGTGTACTTTTTCCTGCTTTAAATTTATCTGACAACATTTTATATTTACCCCGTAATCTATTGTACAACTTTTACTTTTCATCTCAGTCTTTTAACAAATGTCTTAAACTTTTATTCTTTAGAACAAAATAGGACCTTATTCTGAATTTTTCTCATATTTCCAATATTATGTTTCATGTATTTTTTTTGAAGATATCTTCTTGAGGACTAAAATAGCATCTTTGATGTTCAATTGGGATAATTTAGATTGGAAAGAGTATTCAGTATGTAGGCTATACTAATTTAAAAAAATATATGTTTTTAAATAATTAGGAGCTTTCTAAAATTCCCAGAGGAATAATGCCTAGAATATTTCACAGCTTGTTAAACTTGCTTATGAAAACATTCTTAAATACAAAAGCTTATTTACTCTGAGATATTCATGTAGGATAGGTCCTGAAGGGTGAAGCAAGCATCCATAACTGCCACTCAGGTGGAGAAAGAGGAGTATAGCCGCCTCCCTAGCAGAACTTGTGTGCCCCGCCCTGTCACTTCCCTCACCCCTGCACCACCCAAGACTGCTCTGCTCTTTGTAATATTTTCCTTGCTTTAAAAAATTTAGTTATACTACCTGTGATTTCAGTCTTAATTGATAAAATTACTTTGGCCTGTTTTTGAAGTTTATATATAAATGGATTTACATTATAGGCACATATTTTTAAGAGTCTTTTGCTCAACATTATATTTAGGAAATTCACCAGTTTTGCTCTACATAGTGTTCTTTGATGTTGGTATATAGAATTCTGTTGTTTGACTATACAACACTGGGGACCTTTGTGGTGTTTTCAGTTTTTGGCTAATGTGAATGATGCTGCAGTGGATAGTTTGTATGCGGGACTTATGAGGAATAAGTCTGGTGCACATCCCAGGTGTGGAATTGCTATTTGCAGTGTGTTCACATCTTCAGTATTATTAGTTGATATCAAAAATTTCCAGAGTGGTTGCATTCTTACAGCTTGTAATGAATATCAAAGATTATATCCAAATTATATAAGTGGAAAATATCTTCCCTGATTTATTTTTATCTCTGATCCTCTAATATTAACTCATGACTTAAATAATAAACCAAAAACACATTTTATTACCTCCCATAGTAAATGGTATGCATGTTGGTGAAAGGTAGAAACCAGATAACACAAAATAAACTAGTGAAAGTATCTCAAGGTAAAAAGCAGAGTACTTATTTTGTTGAGAGACCAGAGAGCCAGAGAACAAATGCAGTACAGGGTTCTTTTGAAGAATAGATATTCAGTTAGGATTTGTTGGTTGATTAACCCAACGTTATCCATGCTACCTGTAGGATTTTTCTTTTCTCTGCCATTCTATCTCCAAGTTGTACTTTTCCAAACTCCAGAGCTCTTGATTTGTCCATTGGTTCTGGGCAGCATGGGGGGTGAAGAGTGGGAGGCATCTTGGAGTACTACTGACTGCCCCTCCCAGAGCACTGATTCAGTCAGGCACATGCATTGTTTGGTTTAAGACTGTAATCTCCTAAAAGCAGGAATGGATTTTTCAGTGACTTGTAGAAATGTTCTGCAAATAAGCTATAATTACTGGAAGCAGGTTTGGGCCAGAACACCGTTCCAGTGACCAGCCTCCAGGCTTTCTCCTGGGCCTATGTTGCCACGTTCAGAGTGGAACACAGAAGGACAAACTGAGGAAGATTTACTTTCGGTCTGTATTGAATGGCTTAATATGAATAGTTGCTTTTAAAAACTATCTGATTTTTTTTAATTGAGGTGAAAATATTTATCTTTGAATTTACTTTTTGTGCTATTTTAAGTGCATAAGTCAGTGCACTGTACATTCTCATTGGTTTTCAACTGTTCATTTCCAGAACTGTCTTCATCTTGTGAAACTAAACCTAAACACCCTGTAAACACTGACTGTCCATTCTCTCCTTCCCTCAGCCGGGAATCCACCCTTTCACCAGTGAGATTCATTCTTTTTTTTTTTTTCTTTTTGATAATGGGGATTGAACTTAGGGGCACTAGAACACTAAGCCATACCCCCAGCCCTAATTTGTATTTTATTTAGAGACAGGGTCTCATTGAGTTGCCATTGCTGAGGCTGGCTTTGAACTCATAATCCTCCCGATCCTCTCCTCTCAGCCTCTGGAGCTGCTGGGATTATAGGCATGTGCCACAGTGACAGGCAAGAATCATTCTTTATGAATCTGCCAACTTTCAGTCCCTCATGGAAGTGGAAGTGGACAGTATTTGTGTTTTTGTGCCTGGCATACATATTTCGTTTAGAGTAGTATCCTCAAGGTTTATTTACTTTGTAGCATGTGTCAGAGTTTCCCCTCCATTTTAAGGCTAAATAATATTCCCTTGCATTGCATTATATTTTACACACTGTATTTTGTTTATCCCTTATCCGTCTGGGGACACTTGGATTGTTTCCACTTTTTGGCTCTTCTGAGTCATGGTGCTGTGAACATGGGTGTACAAATATCTGTTCCAAGTTTCTGCTTTCAGTTGGTTGGTTGCTTTTAAATTTTTTTGTATCAACCCCCCTTACTAATGTATACAGTCTTAATTATACCCCAGAAATTATTTAATCATTTACTGTCCTTGTTTTTTCAGTAGAAAATAGGGCAAGAAAAAAACGGAGAGGGCTGGGGTTGTGGCTCAGTGGTAGAGCACTCGCCTAGCACATGTGGGGCCCTCGGTTCGATCCTCAGCACCACATAAAATATATATATATATAAAGGAAGCAAAGTGTTTGACATCACCCCTTTGCATTAGTGGCAGCACTGAAGTTGGCTGCAACCTTTCAGTAATGAGGATGTTATGACTGTGACTTTTTTGTTAGTTTTTTTGTATACATTATCTCCTTTGAGTCATAAAAAGATAGCATTTTATTTTTTCTTGAAACAGCTGCCATGTTTGTCTAGCACAAATGATGCTTTATAATTTTAAGATATTTTAAAAGTTTGGTTAGAAATCATAATATATGTAAAATGAAACACTTTGAGCTTTTACTAAAGATGATTTTTTTTTTTTGTACCAACGATTGAACCCAGGTGTACTTTAACCATTGAGCCACATCCCCAGTCCTTTTTTGTATTTTTATTTAGAGACCGGGGATATTGCTAAGTTGCTGAGGGCCGTGATAAATAGCTGAGATTGGCTTTGAACTTGCGATCTTCCTGCCTCAGCCTCCAGAGCCTCTGGGATTATGGGCGTGTGCCAACACACCCTGTACTACTATAGAGATTTATCCCATGTATCTTAATATAATTATTTAAGATTTTACATGAAGAAAGTTAGATATCAGTGGTTTTCAAACGTTTTGGTAACAGGGCCCCTTTATACTTACAAAAATTATCGAATCCTTCAAAAAGCTCCTGTATATGGTTATCTGTTGATATCTACCATATTAGATATTAAAACAAAATTTTAAAATTTACTAATTCATTTAAAAATAATACATTAAGTGTTATGTAACTATTTTGATGAAAAGTCACTATTTTCTAAAATATAAAAATTATTTGAGTATTATTTTACATTTGGCAGTTATTTCTAATGTCTGACTTAAAGATGGCTGGATCCTCATATTTGCTTCTGCATTTAATCTGTTGCAATATGTTGTTTTTGTTTTGTGAAGAAAATCCAATTTTGCAGATATATAATAGAAAAAGGAAGGAGTATTTTAATAGTTTTTAGATAATCATGGAATATTTTTCTTTGATATTAGACCCAAACTCAACAAGTTACAGTTTCTTAAAGTTTAGTTACAATATAGATTTTGAAATATATCAATGAAGTTTTCATACTTGGTAATATTAAAATCCATTTGTTTCTTGTGCCTTCAATGAATCTTTTACTCAGGTGCAATTTTTATCACCATCACTGGTCATTTAGAATATATTGGTTTACCAAGGATGTGACTCTTCCAAATATTGACATGGCATATTCCATTTTGTGTTGCTATAAGGAAATACCCGAGAGTGAGTACTTTATAAAATAAAGAGGTTTATTTAGCTCACTGTTTTGTAAGCCAAAAGTCCAAGATTGTGTAGACCCATCTGGTTGGCCTCTGATGAAGGCTGCTGGCTGCATCATAACGTGGCATCTGGGATCACATAGCAGAAGTGTGTGTGAGAGATCTCATGGTAAGAGAGGAGGCAAGAGAAAGTGGGGCGGGGCCAAGCTTTCTCCTTTACAGCAAGCAACCTGTTCTCAAAAGGAGCTTAACCACTCCTGGGAATCTAACCCACTGAGGGAGACCTTCGTGAATCTCTCTGCAAGGGTGATTATGACCCAGTCACTTCCCGCTAGGTACCACCTCCTAGCGATCTTACCACCTCTCTGGACTGCCACACTAGGAACCAGCTTCCAGCACATGAATCTTTGGGGACAAGCCATATCCAAACCACAGGAGCACACAAGGAAATAAGAAATGCAGAAGAAAAAATTCACATTTATTAGTATCACCCCCAATTGGGTGAGGAATGTCTTTAAGTTTGGGGGCTCTGTCAATAGTGACAGGTACTAGTTTTTCAAAAATTATGATTTTGATTTGAAAGCTTTCCTTTTCTTTTTAAAAAATATTTCTAGTTACAGATGGAACAATACCTTTATTTTGTTTATTTAGTTTTATGTGGTGCTGGGGATAGAACCCAGGGACTCACACATGTTAGGCAAGTGCTCTACCACTGAGCCAAAACCCTGGCCTCAAAAGCTTAGTTTTTATGGGGCAACAAATCTTGTTATCTGTTTTCCTTAAGGCGATAGGCTCACTTTGTTTGTAGTTAAGAAAATATCTGTCAAATACTGAAGTCAGAATTACTATAATTCTCATTCAGTCTCTTTAGTAAACCTGAGTACCATGAAAAAAAAAATGCATATTGCAGCTTAAACTATTGCAAAGGTGCTTTTCCTTCAGATTACCAAGTACTTCAGTGGTCTTTAGGAAGTGCTTTATGTGCACGTATTATTTTAGAATAAAGAATATAAAAAAACCATGAACTCAAGGGTCAGTATTTAATTATAATATTTTTTACTGCTTCCAGGTGTGGGGGCAGGTACATGTAATTCCCAGTTTACAGGGAGGCTGAGGCAGGAGGATCCAGGAGTTAGAGACCGGGCTGGGCAACTTTGTGAGATCTTGTCTCAAAAAATCCAAAACAAACAAAAACAAAACAAAAATGTTTTCATTGATTGAGAACATTGGTAACTGAAGCTAGCTTTAAAAAGAAACATGGACTGCTGGTACCCCTCTCCCTTGATTTGTGTTAGAGGGAGCAGTTTGACCTTTGTTGTTTTGTAACATCAATTCAAATATCAACATAGGGAAAAGACAAAGAATGTCCTAATATTATTATGAAAATAGTTTTCAGGATCTTGCTAGGACTTGGTCCCATAGGCCAGTGATACTCAGAGCTGGTTCTCTGACAAGCAGATTTCACATCTCCTGAGAACTTGTTAGAAATGCAGACACCTGGGCTTTGCCCAAGCCCTTCAGTGTCTGGGGAAATTTACTGCTGCATTTTAGAAAGGTCATCTGAGGGCAAAGTGGAATGGGGACAGGTGGGGAAAATAGCGACAGTCTTGCAGCCTCTGCAGAGGTGTGATGAGAACCTGTCCTTCAGGCTGCTAGAAGGAAGGAATGTAGGATGGATTTCTAGAGGTAGATTCTCTAGGGCTTATTGCTAGTTGACAACTTAAAATCGGAGAGAACAGCTGTGGTTTGCTCTGAGACTTACTGGCAGTTGGAATAACTTGCATGAGCATTTTAGAGTCCTTTTTGAGAGGTTTCCTTAAACAATGACCGGGACCTCTGAAGGGGTAAAGTCTTCAGGGTCCAGAATTTTAGAAATAAGTGTGTATTGTGAAAGAAGGGAGGTTATGTTTTCATTCACATATGCCCAGCCACGGATAGATTTTCTACAATGGTATGTGGTATGGTAGTCAAACCCCTGATGTTGTATGTTGAAGTTCAGTAAGTAGCTTCATTTAATAGATGTGAGGGTAAAGATGGGCGTCCATTTTCAATTATTGTAATTACTCTCTTAGAACTTTTATTCTTCAGTATTTTAAAGTTCTTTTATATCCTTTTTTGTTTTACAGATTTGTAAGACTCCAGGGCCTTCAAGACGTGATTAATCTGATGGTTCCTGAAATAAGTGGAAAAACAAAACTTCTAAGTGCCAGTTGAAGAGTGTGTCTATGTATATTTAAAACCTCTGTGTGCACACATTTACACGAGAAGACAGGCTCATTCTTGTGTACATTCAAGAGTTTTACAACTGATGAAAATTAATTTAAGAATCAGATGGAGCAACTTGACACCACTGGGCTCAGGTGCCCGGGGAGAAACACACATCATTAATGGCCAATTTTCCATATGGTCTTCACGGGTAAAGAAAGTTTGCAAAAAGAAGAAAAAAAAATTGCACAGATTAATACTCAAAAATACCTCTCCAGTTTAAAGAAGAAACTAAGTGAGAAGGTAACCAAGGGAGAAGTAAGAATTCAAACCCTGCAGATGGAATCATGCAACATTTTCTGTACTTTATTTTTTATTGGATTTGGTAATTTGAACAGACTTTAAAATTCTGGACCGAAAAGTAACTTTGACTGTGGTTGTGGCTAGAGGAAAGGAAATTCAGTGTAATGAGACAAGTCTGATCAATGAACTGATTCCTTTTGCCTTTTTTAGTTAATTATATTGAGGAATTTTAATTTATTATTTCCCTTTACCTTTTCTGTATCTATAGGATAGTATCTTAAAATAGCGATTGAAACCAATAATTATCAAATAAATATCCAGGAAAACCCAAGCAAAGCTTCCTTTTCCTTGGACTAAAGGTGTGGAGACAGGCTCTGGATGTGAATAGGAAAGCAGCCCCTCTGCAAGGCGCAGGGACTAGGACGTTGTATGGTGCTGGCGACCTCAGACTGGCCTGGGCATGTGCTTTGAGGGATTGCCCTATTGAAACTAAGAAGACTTGCATATGAGGGAAGATTACTCAATGTATTTAATTCTGACATTAATTGTTTTTTCATTAAAATGGAAAAGTATGTGATCTTCAGGAGCAGAAAAGGGAAGAAGTAACGAGGAAGTGGGGAAGGAGTCCAATGAAAGAAGCAAAATCCTGCAGTGTGACTCTGCTTTGTCAGCAAGAGGAATTAGTACTCACACAAAGCAAACACTGGGTCCACTCTAATAGCTTTAGGCCCTGACTCTGCTGAAGGAAGGGGCTTACTTTTCAGCCTCTATGGCACTGAGGGGGGCGCCGGCTGGTGGAGGAGTTTTTCTAGGGAGCCCTGCGTTCCTCAGGGACACAGGGCCCAGCTTTGCAGTAGGAAGTTTCTGGTTCTGAACATTGGGGAAAAGAGTGATTTTCTTCCTAAAATTTGGACTGCTGTCTGCACAAATTCTGGTCTGCTTTGCACGATTTGTGTGCCTTTTTTTCCCTTTATGCAATCTTTTTCAGCTTTAGCAGCAGAAATTTGTCTAGTTTGGAAAACATGCCAGAGGGTGGCTTCAGAAGGAAGATGATCCTGTATGGTCTGTCACTGCATCTGAACTTTTGAGTAGAAATAGAAAATACCAGCTAGAGGGATTCTTAAAGCCTTAAGTTACTTGAAATCTATGTATTTGCAACCCTTTGTCTCTGGAATCACATTACACAAAACTGGAATCTCAGGCTGAACGAGAATAACCAAGTTGAGTAAAAAAGAAGAAAACTCTTTTGTTTCTTGATCACCACTTATTAACAAGGCTCTTTCTCCAAAGGATCAGTGTGTTCTTCCTCTAAGGACTTAAAAATAAAAATGGACCCCATGTTTTTTTAGGCATAACCTTTTCTTAGCAGACTGCCATCATCTTTTATAGAGGAATTTTTCACTATGCATTTGGTGGATCTTTATAACATACTGACCTTCTGATTAGCTCCAGGTCAGTCTTAAAGGGGGAAAAAAGCAACACAAACCAATCATAAAAATAAAATAAATAAACCAATGAAAGAATTTGGTTTAAAATTTCCAGCATTAAGCAAGCATTACTTTTTAAGTAAAACAATTCATTGAAAAAAGTATGTATGCAGCGGTGGAACATGGACCTGTGCTTTGCAGTGACTCCAACATCCTCTGTTTATCCTGGAAGGGGCGTGTCCCCAAGAGTGAGAAGGAGAAGCCTGTGTGCAGGAGGCGCTACTATGAGGAAGGCTGGCTGGCCACTGGCAATGGGCGAGGTGTGGTGGGCGTGACTTTCACCTCCAGCCACTGCCGCAGGGACAGGAGTACTCCACAGAGGATAAACTTCAACTTGCGGGGCCACAATAGTGAGGTGAGCTGTGGTTTTGTTTTGCTTTTTGCCTGGTTACTTCCAGTAGTCTTTCGAGTCCCCTAGACTTGAAAGTTCCTTTGCTTCAGTTTCATAGCTTCCAGTGAGATTTCACACCATGAAATTGGTTTCCTGTGTTCCAGTTTGAAGGTACCAAGGTGGACTCAATTCACAGTGGCCTGTGTCTTCCCTTATGGGTCACTTATCCCTAAAGAAGATCACTTCTTGATCTCCTCTGTGTGTCTTGAGAGTGGCTGCTGCTTGTCTGAAAGTGTCCAGGCATTTGGATGATGCCCTGTGGGTGTGTTGGATAGATGATTCTGTTCTATCTCTTATGTTCCTTTTCATGACCTAGACAGAATTGCTTTCTGCCATGACCCTGTGCAAAACTGACAGTGTGAAAATAAAAATGGTGCTGCTTTTATATTGTACAATTAACTCCTGCATCTTTCTGGTGATGGTTTAACACCTGACTTTATTTCATATGCTTGGAGGTGACAGAAGTTATTACTGGACAAGAGCCATAGTTTTCACCTCTTAGGTCTTTTATATTGAGGTTATTATGCTGTGATTTTGTATGTATAGCTTTCCCTGGTATTCTGAAGCACAGGGACATTATCTGTGAAATTTATTCAACCAACATTTACTGAGTGCTTAAGTTTCAGGCACCATGTTTAAAAGAACACCATGTCCGATGTTTCCTTGCAATGTGTACTTGCACAGCTCCTTGACAGTATTCCTGCTTCACAGTCACTAATTTATTTGGATGTTTTCTTATGAGGAATCCATAACAGTTTCAGGAGCAAGAATATTTTCAAAGTATATATCCATTCAGGCTGCTTAACAAAATACCATTGACTGGGTGACTTATAAACAATGTAAATTTATTTCTCATAGTTCCAGAAGTTGGAAGTCAGAGATGAGGGTGTGAGCACAGTAGGTGGGGGCCCTCTTCTGTGTTGCACAATAATAGTTCCTTTTTTTTTTTTTTTTAAAGAGGGGGAGGGAGGGAGGGAGGGAGGGAGGGGGAGAGAGAGAGAGAGAGAGAGAGAATTTTTTAGTATTTATTTATTTTTTTTTTTAGTTTTTGGCAGACACAACATCTTTGTTTGTATGTGGTGCTGAGGATCGAACCCGGGCCGCACGCATGCCAGGCAAGCGCGCTACCGCTTGAGCCACATCCCCAGCCCTAATAGTTCCTTTTTGATAAAAGACTGGTAGGGGTATTTCTGGGGCCTCTTAGGAGAGCACCAGTCTTTTTCATGAGGATTCTGCCCTCATGACCTAATCATTTCCTAAACCTACCTTCTAATTACTTGGGGGCTAGGATTTAACATATAAATTGAGGTTGGGGGTACAAACATTAAGACTGTAGTAATATAACATACAATAAAGTGCAATAATCTTAAGTGTACATCTCAATAATTATATGTTCAGTTACCCAACTAGATCAAGATACAGAACATTTCCAGCACTTGTTACAGGTACCTGATGGCCAGTCCCAGACTTTACACTATAACAAAATACCTTAGAGTGGGTAATTTATAAATAATAGATTAGTGCTTATAGTTCTCAAAGTTGGAAAATCCTAGATCAAGGCTCCAGGAGGTTTACCAAATATGTCTAATGAGGGCTGACTCTCAGTTTCATAGGTAGCACCTTATTTCTGTGTCCTCTGGACATAGTTCCAGGGTGGAAAGCATCTTCAAGCCTCTTTCACAGGGGCACTAACTTCATTCTTAAAGGCAGAACCTATATGACCTGATCACCTCCTAAAGGCCATACCTCTTTTTTTTTTTTTTTTTTTTTTTTTTGAGAGAGAGAGAGAGAGAGAGAGAGAGAGAGAATTTATTTATTTTTTTAGTTTTCGGCGGACACAACATCTTTCTTTGTATGTGGTGCTGAGGATCGAACCCGGGCCACACGCATGTCAGGCGAGGGAGCTACTCTTGAGCCACATCCCCAGCCCCAAGGCCATACCTCTTAATACCACCACCACAGGGAGATTAGTTTTCAACATGAATTTTGTGGAGATATAGATTCAGGCCATGGCATACCTCTGTATTCTGCGTTACATTCTCCCTGTATATGTTTTCTGGCTTCTTTTACTCAGCAAAATGTCTGAGACTCACCCTTGTTGTATTTGTTCTTTTTGGCTGATGTTAGTTTTCCACTGAGGAAGATACCACAATTGTTCCATTCTTTTGTTGGTGGGTATTTGGATTGCTTCCAGTTTTCAGCTATTATTACTTGAGCTGGTATGAACATTTGTGGGCACTGCATGTCCTTTCATGGACCCAGGCACCCAGAGGATGGAATTTCAATCATAGTGTTGGCATCCTTTTAGGTTTAATAGAAATAGCCAAATAGTTTTCCAAGATGGTTGTACCATTTTATGCCCCATAGCAATGTACGAAAGTTTCAGTTGTGCAACCAGAAGTATTTTGAGATTCTTTTTTCCAGCCTGAATTTAACTTACTAAGAAACTTCTTTTGAATTTGAACTTATCTTATTTTTTTTTAAAAAAAGCAAAAGTACAGGGAATTATGTTTTATAGACACACTTCCATACTTAACTATAGTGGGTATATGCACACATGCACATATGTATATAGATATCTGTAATTTGAAGTAGATACTCTCTTAAAAGATATGGTTTTCTGTTGGTGTGTAATGCACTTTGTTAGGGTTGTAGGACTGATACTCTTGGGAATGCTGCTCACTGGTCCTGCCATGGTGATTCTTTAGGGCCAGCAGGAGGGCATCTGCCATAGCTTGCAGTCTTTCTGACTTTCTGAAGAAGGGCTCCTTGAGTTGGCTGTGCCTACCTCCACTCTAGGGAAGAAGAGGAGTGTGTACTAGGTATGTGAGGTTAGGTGGTAAGATTATAATCTATAGATAGTAGTCTGACTGTTTAACCATTGGAAGTATTTTGAGTGATTTTTTTTCCACTGTATATTTTGAATTTAATTTAATTTCTGTTCTTTGTATTAGAATAGGTCCCATTTATGAGTACCTGCTAGGTAGGTTTCCAGGATGTGAGACTATCAATACTAAATCTAGGGAAGTCCCAGGCAAGCTGAAACAATTGGTTATCCACTGCCCGGTGCTTAACTTGGCCGGAGGACCTTTCAACCTGTGCCTGTGGTTTCCAGCCTACTCCTGGTCGATAGATACCTTTCTTTCCTTTTACAGGGAAGAGTACTCAGATGCATAGGTGCTAAACAACTTGCTTAAATTCGTGCAGTTTACATGGAAGACAGCTGGAACTTGAATCCAGGGCTCTACTGTTCTCCTTCAACTTATCTATATTTTCTTAAAACTTGGGCCGAATGCAGGTCTCCAATCCCTTATTCATAATTGTGAAATCTATGGGCTCTGAAATGGGAAGTTTTTTTATAACTCATTTAAGAGCAATGTCTGACTTAAACATAAGGCCTTTTGTTGTTGTTATATTTTGTTTTAAATCATTACTCCTCATTTCAGCTGCAGAAATATTTATGTTTTATTACAAAGGCTATCTTGACCTACTGGGGTAGTTGGATAATTGATGGAATCTGCCTTGTATTACTTTTCTAAAATTGCAAAAATTCAGAATTTTAGAACTTACCTGTCTGCAAGGAGTTTGTATCCGAGATTGTGTACCTGTATCTTCATGAAAAGAAAATTTGGGTTTTATCTATTTTTCATATTCAGGAAAAATGACATTTAAGTCATCTCTGTCCATTGCCTAGTTACTTGATCTTTACTCCCCTTCTACCACAACAAGCAAAATAACCCTTGTCCTACCTGATTTGCCTTAAGAACTTTATTGAAGGGACTGTTGCAAGATTTTCATTATATTTCTGGTCACAGAATATAATTGAATTGCAGACGTCAGATCAAATAATCTGCTGATTTCATAACTAAATTAAAAAGGAAAAAAAATGAAGCTGAATGGAAGATAATTTGTTTCAACCACAGCTAGTATGTAAAGTCTGTTTTGTATTATGTATTTAGCAAATGTTACTTTTAAACATTTTTGAAGTTATCTTGTAGATAAACTGAATCTGAAATTAAATCCTTTGGTAAACGTTTGTGTCTAGCCTGGTGTTTCTTACATTTGTGTGTTCCGTTGTTATAAATTTGCAGTAAGTGAAAACCTAAATAGAGTAATTCTAAATATTTAAGAAATAGCTTCACATTGAAACATATGCTGACGGATTTTGAGAGATGGTCAAAATATGTCCCTTGAAAGCAAAGGGGCATATTCATAAGGCGAAACAAAAAAGAACTCTCAGAAAAGACAGTCCACAAGACCAACTTCCCAAATTAACTTTATTTGAAATTTGTGATCAGAAAAAGAAAACATACACAAATAATTTTTTTGGTCAGTCTTTCTCCTGAACATTTGATAGCAGCATTCTAGAAGAGAGATAGGTGTACCTGCTGAAACTCTGTGGGACATTTCTTCATGATTGTCGGAAGTGACACCTTCTTAGAGTTATTTGCTCCTTCATTGTAAAGCAGGGTAACATTTTTCATTTTTGACTTTTAAATAAGTCTTACCATCTGGGCTTGATGGCCCACACCTGCCTGCTCTCTTTATATCAAAGAAGACATTTGGCATTTGTTTTTTTAAGGATTGGCTAGCTTCACTTAGCATAATCTGCTCTAATGCCATCCATTTCCCTGCAAAATCCATGATTTTGTCGTTTTTTAGTGCTGCGTAATACTCCATTGTGTATAAATGCCACATTTTTTTTAAAAGAGAGAGTGAGAGAGAGAGAGAGAGAGAGAGAATTTTTAATATTTATTTTTTAGTTCTCGGCGGACATAACATCTTTGTTGGTATGTGGTGCTGAGGATCGAACCCGGGCCACACGCATGCCAGGCGAGCGCGCTACCACTTGAGCCACATCCCCAGCCCCCACATTTTTTTTTTTATCCATTCATCTATTGAAGGGCATCTAGGTTGATTCCAGAGTCTAGCTATTGTGAATTGTGCTGCTATGATCATTGATGTGGCAGTATACCTATAGTATGCTCTTTTAAGGTCCTCAGGGAATAGACCGAGAAGGGCGATAGCTGGGTCAAATGGTGGTTCCATTCCCAGCTTTCCCAGGAATCTCCATACTGCTTTCCATATTGGCCGCACCAATTTGCAGTCCCACCAGCAATGTACAAGTGTACCCTTTTCCCCACATCCTCGCCAGCACTTATTGATGTTTGACTTCATAATGGCTGCCAATCTTACTAGAGTGAGATGGTATCTTAGGGTGGTTTTGATTTGCATTTCTCTGACTGCTAGAGATGGTGAGCATTTTTTCATGTACTTATTAATTGATTGTATGTCCTCCTCTGAGAAGTGTCTGTTCAGGTCCTTGGCCCATTTGTTGATTGGGTTATTTGTTATCTTATTGTTTAATTTTTTGAGTTCTTTGTATATTCTGGATATTAGGGCTCTATCTGAAGTGTGAGGAGTAAAAATTTGTTCCCAGGATGTAGGTTCCCTATTTACCTCTCTTATTGTTTTTTTTTTTTTTTTTTTTAAGAGAGAGTGGGAGAGAGAGAGACAGAGAATTTTTTAATATTTATTTTTTAGTTCTCGGTGGACACAACATCTTTGTTTGTGTGTGGTGCTGAGGATCGAACCCGGGCCGCACGCATGCCAGGCGAGTGCGCTACCGCTTGAGCCACATCCCCAGCCCACTTATTGTTTCTCTTGCTGAGAAAAAACTTTTTAGTTTAAGTAAGTCCCATTTGTTAATTCTTGTATTTAACTCTCGGGCTATGGGCGTCCTATTAAGGAATTTGGAGCCCGACCCGACAATATGTAGATCGGAGACAACTTTTTCTTCTATCAGGCGCAGAGTCTCTGATTTGGTATCAAGCTCTTTGATCCATTTTGAATTAACTTTTGTGCATGGTGAGAGAAAGGGGTTCAGCTTCATTTTGTTGCATATGGATTTCCAGTTTTCCCAGCACCATTTGTTGAAGATGCTATCCTTTCTCCATTGCATGCTTTTAGCCCCTTTATCAAATATAAGAAAGTTGTAATTTTGTGGATTGGTCTCTGTGTCCTCTATTCTGTACCATTGGTCCACCTGCCTGTTTTGGTACCAGTACCATGCTGTTTTTGTTACTATTGCTCTGTAGTACAGTTTGAAATCTGGTATCGCTATACCTCCAGATTCACACTTCCTGCTTAGAATTGCTTTTGCTATTCTGGGTCTTTTGTTTTTCCATATGAATTTCATGATAGTTTTATCTATTTCTACAAGAAATACCGTTGGGATTTTGATTGGCATTGCGTTGAACCTGTAGAGAACTTTGGGTAATATCGCCATTTTGATGATGTTGGTTCTGCATATCCATGAACAGGGTACATTTTTGCATCTTCTAAGATCTTCTTCTATCTCTCTCTCTAGGGTTCTGTAGTTTTCATTGTATAAATCTTTCACCTCTTTTGTTAGGTTGATTCCCAAGTATTTTTTTTTTTTTTTGAGGATATTGTGAATGGGGTGGTTTTCCTCATTTCCATTTCAGAAGTTTTGTTGCTGATATACAGGAATGCCTTTGATTTATGCGTGTTGATTTTATATCCTGCCACTTTGCTGAATTCATTTATTAGTTCTAGTAGTTTCTTTGTAGACCCTTTTGGGTCTTCTAGGTATAGGACCATGTCATCCGCAAATAGTGATATTTTAAGTTCTTCTTTTCCTATTTTTATGCCTTTAATTTCTTTTGTCTGTCTAATTGCTCTGGCTAGTATTTCAAGGACTAAATTAAATAGAAGTGGTGAGAGAGGGCATCCCTGTCTTGTTCCAGATTTTAGCAGGAATGCCTTCAGTTTTTCACCATTCAGAATGATGCTAGCCTGAGGCTTATCATAGATTGCTTTTACAATGTTGAGGTAAGTTCCTGTTATCCCTAGTTTTTCTAGTGTTTTGAACATAAAGGGATGCTGTACTTTGTCAAATGCTTTTTCTGTATCTATCGAGACGATCATATGGTTCTTATCTTTAAGTCTATTGATGTGGTGAATCACATTTATTGATTTCATTTATTGATTCATCCCAGGGATGAATCCTACTTGATCATGGTGCACAGTTTTTTTTAATATGCTTTTGTATTCGATTCGCCAGGATTTTATTGAGAATTTTTGCATCTAGGTTCATTAGAGATATTGGTCTGTAGTTTTCTTTCTTTGAAGTATCTTTGTCTGGTTTTGGGATCAGGGTGATGTTGGCCTCATAGAATGAATTTGGAAGAGCTCCTTCTTTTTCTATTTCTTGAAATAGCTTGAAAAGTATTGGTATTAATTCTTCTTTGAAGGTTTTGTAAAACTCTGCTGTATACCCATCTGGTCCAGGGCTTTTCTTGGTTGGTAGTCTTTTGATGGCTTCTTCTATTTCTTCCTTTGTTATTGGTCTGTTCAAATTGTGTGTGTCTTCCTGACTCAATCTGGGCAGATCATATGACTTAAGAAATTTATCGATATCTTCACTGTCTTCTATTTTATTAGAATATAGGTTTCAAAATACTTTCTAATTATCTTCTGTATTTCTGTAGTGTCTGTTGTGATATTGCCTTTTTCATCCTGTATGTTAGTAATTTGAGTTTTCTCTCTTCTTCTCTTTGTTAGCATGGCTAAGGGTCTGTCGATCTTATTTATTTTTTCAAAGAGCCAACTTTTAGTTTTATCAATTTTTTCAATGTTTTTTTTTTTGTTTGTTTCAATTTCGTTGATTTCCGCTCTGATTTTAATTATTTCTTGTCTTCTGCTATATTTGCTGTTGTTTTGCTCTTCCTTTTCTAGGGTTTTGAGATGTAGTGTGAGTTCATTTATTTGTTGGTTTTTTCTTTTTTTGAGGAGTGAACTCCAGGAAATGAATTTCCCTCTTAAAACTGCTTTCATTGTGTCCCATAGATTCCGGTATGTTGTGTTTGAATTGTCGTTTTTCTCTAAGAATTTTTTGATTTTCTCCTTTATGTCTTCTGTAACCCATTGATCATTCAGTAACATATTGTTTATTTTCCATGTGATGCAGGATTTTTCCTTCCTTCTTTTATCATTGATTTGCAGTTTCATTCCATTATGATCAGATATGGTGCATGGTATTATCTCCACACCTTTATATTTACTAAGAGTTGCCCTATGGCATAATATATGATCTATCTTTGAGTAAGATCCATGTGCTGCTGAGAAGAACGAGTATCCACTTGATGATGGTTGATATATTCTATATATGTCGGTTAAGTCTAGGTTATTGATTGTGTCATTGAGTTCTATAGTTTCTTTATTCAGTTTTGTCTGGAGAATCTGTCTAATGGCGAGAGCGGTGTGTTGAAATCACCCATAATTATTGTGTTGTGGTGTATTTGACTCTTGAACTTGAGGAGAGTTTGTTTTATGAACGTTGCAGCCCCATTGTTTGGTGCATACAAATTGATAATTGTTATGTCTTGTTGGTGGATCTTTCCTTTTAACAGGATAGTGTCCTTCTTTATCCCTTTTGATTAACTTAGGTTTGAAGTTGATTTTATTCGATATGAGTATGGCTACTCCTGCTTGCTTCTGAGGGCCATGTGAGTGGTATGATTTTTCCCAACCTTTCACCTTCAGCCTGTGTATGTCTTTTCCTATCATATGAGTCTCCTGAAGGCAGCATATTGTTGGATTTGTTTTTTTGATCCAGGTTACTAGCTTGTGTCTCTTGGTTGGTGAGTTTAGTCCATTAACATTTAAGGTTACAATTGAAATATGATTTGTGCTTCCAGTCATGTTCATTTATTTATTTATTATAGTTTGGCTAGTTTTTACTTTTTGGTTATTTTCCTCCCCCTTTACTGAGATACCTCCTGCTGTTAGTTTTGGGCACTATTTTTCCATTCCTCCTCTGTAGAATTTTGCCCAAAATGCTTTGCAGTGCTGGTTTTCTGGCTGCGAATTCTTTTAGCTTTTGTTTATCGTGAAAGATTTTAATTTCATTGTCAAATCTGAAGCTTAATTTTGCTGGATACAGTATTCTTGGTTGGAATCCATTATTTTTCAGCGCTTGAAATACATTGTTCCAGGATCTTCTCGCTTTCAAAGTCTGTGATGAAAAATCAGTCGTTAACCTAATTGGTTTACCCCTGAATGTAATCTGCCTCCTTTCTCTTGTAGCTTTTAATATTCTCTCCTTGTTCTGTATGTTGGCTATCTTCATAATTATATGTCTTGGAGTTGGTCTATTACGGTTTTGGATGTTTGGGGTCCTGTAGGCTTCCAGGATTTGGCAATCCATTCCATCTTTCATCTCTGGGAATTTTCTAGGATTATTTCATTTAATAAGTTGTCCATTCCTTTGGTCTGAACCTCTGTGCCTTCTTCTATCCCAATGACTCTCAAATTTGGTGTTTTGATGAGATCCCATATCTCTTGGATAGATTGCTTGTGAGATTTAAGCATCTTTTCTGTGTTGACTATATTCTTTTCAAGTTGATAAACTTTGTCTTCATTATCTGATGTTCTGACTTCTACTTGATCTAATCTATTTGTAATATTCTCATTAGCGTTTTTAATCTGGTTTATGGTTTCTTGCATTTCTAAGATTACTGTTTTTTTTTTTAAGATCTCTATCTCCTGGTAAAGCTCATTCTTTGTAGTTTGAATTTGTTTGTTTAGTTCGTTTTCAAAATATACTTTCAATGCTTGGACTTGCTGTCTCATGTCTTCTCTAATATTCCATTCCATCTGAGTTAGGTATGCCTTGATTTCTTTCCCTATCCATGTTTCTGATGCTTCTAGGTCCTCCTGTAGATTTAAGTTGTCCTGCATTATCTGTAATCCTTTTTTCCCTTGTTTTTTCATGTTGTTCACGTTACTTTCCAGCTCTGTTCGACTGCTTTGTAACTGCTTTCTCCTATACATTTGTTTTGGCTTTGTATATCTCTGTTGTCTCTCCTTTGTGGTGGGAGATTATGCCTAGAGATGTTGGGCTTTATTGTACTTTAGAGCTGATTCATTCAATTTATAAAGGGCTTCCGGATTCTGTATGCATATAGTAATTTGTTGTTTGTTCTTAGGACTTTAGGTTAGGTGCTATGAAGGTATAAGGGTTAGTATGTCTTGGCTACTTTAGAAGGTTGCTCTACTGAAGGGGGATATTAACCGTCGATTGGATCAGGGTGTTGATAGTAGCTAGGTATTTAGGAGCACTATAGACAGCCTCGAAACATTCACCTATTTGCATTTAGACAGTTACATGTAATGGAGGACGTAATGCTTGGGATGAAAGTTGGGGAGAAGGGGAAGGAAGGTGCTCTTGAAAAGAAAGAAGGAGAGAGAGATAGATAGCATAGAGGAGAATGGAAAGAACAATACAACGTGGAAGGGGAAAGAAAGAGGGAAAAGGGGAGAGAAAAAATAAAATAAGAAATAAAATTAGGTCTTAGAGATCCATTTTCTTCTCTTCCCGTAGGCAAAGCTGTGCCCTCCGGGCTGAGTTTTGCCCTCAATGTGTCGACAGCAATCCCTGTAAGGCGGCTCCTGGGAGTCTCTCAATCCTGTTGGTCCAGAGCTGTTTCACTTCTTCGGCCCCTCCTCCCCTTCCTCCTGCCAGCCAGCCAGGTCCTGCTCACCGGAGGCAGTTCCCCAAGGATCTGGTTACACTTTCAGCCCCACCGAGTGCTCTATTTCCCTAATGACTGAGCACTCTCTGTGTCATTCATCTAAGCCCCAGTGCTTTGGAGCTGTGGTCTGGGAGTCAATAGTTTAATTTTTCCTGACCCCTTTGGTGGGCACGCCCTCGGGAGCTGGTGGCTAAGACCTTTGGTGTCGCCACTGGTGGTAATGAGAGTTGGGGGTCGAGGATCCCCTCTGCTTCCCTCAGCCCCTACAATCACGACCACTCCGCTGGCGGTAGGAGGAGTTGGGGTTTGGAGTGTCCTCTGTTTCCCTCCGCCCCTACCGTCACGCCCTCTCAGTTGGTGGTTGGGGGAGTTGGGGGTGGGGAGTCTTCTCTGCTTCCCTCTGCCCCTACAGTCACGCCCTCGTCACTGGCAGTAGGGGGAGTTGGGGGTCGAGAGTCCTTTGGCCCTTACGGTCACGCCCACGGAGAGATTTTGAAGTTTCCCGGTTGTTTGTATCTGGTGTGGGTGGGAGTCACACACCTGCTAAAGTGGATTCCGCTGGGAAGGACTCTCTTTGGCCGAACTTTGGTGACTCCCCCTCTCTGCTATGGCGGGCCCCTGGCTCCTTGCCGGAGTGTCTGAAGGGAGGGGTGGAACTGGCTTGTCTCTGGTCTGACTCAATCTCTGGTTTTAGTTCCCAGTTCGCTATTTCATAAAGGCTTGGTTAGATTCCCTTCACGTCGAGTTCGTGGGGGGGGCGGGGGGCGTTCGCCAAGCCGAGCGGTTCGGGGAGCCGTTTGCCGGGCGGGCGGGGCCGTTCACCTATAGTGTACATGCACCACTTATGATGTACATGTGCCATTCTAGTGCTTAAACTCATTTAACTCTTGTTTCCATTTCAACTATGATTTTGAATCTTATTTTTGTCATCGTTTTAGAGGTGAGGAAACTGAGGTATAGAGGTAAGTAGCTTGTCCAAGGTAAGGCATTTCTGCTGACTGACAATGAAACTGAACTCAGAAAGCCCTCACATTCTACACTCTTAGCCACTATGCAATTCGGCCTCTTGGAGGACTTCTCCTGTTTTTATCATGATGTCTTCATTTAGCATGTAGTCCTCAAGATTGTTTTCTGTAGTTTAGTTTATCCAAAGGATAAGCCTTCAGTGCCTGATGTTGGGAGAGAATTACCCAGGCACATATATCTCATGGCTCTGAGGGCTGTGTCTGGCCACATGGGTGGGAGTGGGTATTTGGGGGCTGAACTGTTCTGGATGTAGCTTTTCACCTGGGCTCACTGGATTCAGCTGGGCTCAACCTCCGCCTCCCACAGTACCTGAAGCCTTGTATACGAGCCTTTCCAGGGATTCTTCTCATGGACATCTCTCTGTAGGACTTCCTCTAGCCTTCCTCTGTTCTTCCCTGCATTTTCTGTCTTCAGATGTTGTGGTTTGGCATTATGGTTTTTTTGACTCTTGGCACCAAGTCTGTGTTTGTGTTTGCTTATGTGTACCTTCTTGTTTGAGGCAATTTCCAAGAGAAGGATCAGAATAATCTTCATTTTGATATGAAGATTTGATGTGATCAGAAGCTAAGGTATTTTTAAAAAATATCTGTTAAGGTATTTCTTAAAAAAGGTTCTTTTAAAAAAATATTTATTTTTTAGTTGTAGTTGGACACAATATTTTATTTATTTATTTTTATGTGGTACTGAGGATTGAACCAGGGCCTCGAACGTGCTAGGCGAGCCCTCTACCGCTGAGCTACAACCCCAGCCCTTAAAAAAGGTTCTTAAAGGCATTAAATGTAGATTTATGGGCTGGGGATGTGGCTCAAGCAATAGCGCGCTTGCCTGGCATGTGTGCGGCCGGGGTTCGATCCTCAGCACCACATACAGGGATGTTGTGTCCACCGAAAACTAAAAAATAATAAAAAAAAAATAATGTAGATTTATTTCTCCCAAACAAAAACAGTATATAATGGAATTAGCTTTTATTAAGAAAATAGAATTTATCAAAAATAATGGCACTGTTTATTTTTTCCTTTAACAGTTTGTTTTATTTAAATACTTTTTCTCTTAATAGAAATCAAGGATCAAGACTGAAAGTAACTTAGATACATGGGAAGGAGCTGTTTCCCAGGTGAGATTTTGCAGGGGAGAGTGAGAAAGGGTTGTGGGTGTAGGCAGTAAAGTTTTTTGGTAATGACCTCCTAGGAAAGCAGCTTTAGGTTGCATCATGTCAAGATGAGTGTGAAGATGACTGCTGATGTCACAAACAAATATTTCCGTAACTATATAGTCAGTGTTTGTGATTGATTCACAGATGAACCCCTGTGAGATCTTGAAACAGACGGCTTAGGTTTGAGCTGAGCTTTCTTTGATGTTAGTCAAGTGACTTACTGTCTTTATGTGTGGCCCCATGACCTGTGTGGTGATATTATCTACCTCCTGAAGTGTTTGGGTGATGGAAAGATCCTTGGACAGAGGGCATCAGAGTCTCTGGAACAAAAGTGTTAGTTCTTGCTAATTATCATATGACTCACTGTCATCCTTAGGTTTTTCACTCCTCTGCATTTCTTCCCATGGCTGGAACAGGGGACCCGTGGCCCTTCTGCTGAAGAGGGGTCTCCTGATTGCTAAGTATAGGAATAGAATGTGAGGTGTGCAGCTGGATGGGAGGTGATCCAGCCGAGCTGGAAGCTAAGCACGTGTGTCCATTTGGGATGAGGGAACACTGGGCATCTGTGTGTCAGTTGCTTATCTCCAAGGCAGCAGATGCTGGATAGCAACTGTGTGGAACCAGCAGTTGTGCATGAGCCACCCACAGGCCCTTCGACAGCAAGGCTTTGAGGCCTAAATGCAAAAATGGATCCGTCATGCACTGGGCAGTGTGCATCCTTTTTTAGTAGGGGTTTTTGTCTAGATGTCAAAGCCATTTCCCTGGGATATGGTATATAATGGGGTATATATAGAGGGCACTGGCAGGAAGAATGTGAGAATCTATAGTGTGTGGCAGTTTAATATTTCTTTTTTTTTAATTTTTTTTAGTTGTACATGGACACAATATCTTAATTTTGTTTATTTATTTTTGTGTGGTGCTGAGGATCGAACCCAGGGTCTCTCATGTGTAAGGCGAGCGCTCTACCACTGAGCCACAATCCCAGCCCTGCAATTTAGTATTTCTACTCCAGTTCACTCATGCACTTGACTCTGAGCTTCCAAAACCAACAGGCATATGCATTTTGCACAAAATTACACTGCTGGGTGTTTTTATTGTACCTGGCAACCTACATTTGACGTGTTGTTTTTTCCACTTGGCCTAGTTAGATTTGGTCTAACAAGACACAGAGGAAACTATCTCTATCCTTGAGACCTTTCTTTATCCTGAAATAATCTTCCTACTCAGGCTCACTTCTACCTATTCTTTTTCTCCCTGCATATAAGCCCTATAACAATGTGGAAAGTAAAAACTGGTTCTTTTGCTTTGTTTTTCTCTTTCTTTGCTTCTTACAATTTTAGGCTTTAAGGAAGTTCACTAATCAGAACCTTAAAATAGAAAATAAATAGCCTTGGAAACACCATCATTCTTAGTAAGGTCTGGTTTGTGAGTTCCTTGGTAGTAGAAATCAATGTTTAATGACTTTTTTTCTGACAATATGAGTTAATGTTTAAGACTTGAGAAAATGATTTTATTTATACAGAAAAAAACAAAAGTAAAAATCATCTGTTATCTCTCCATTCACTTGATATTTTCACAATTTCTGATTTTATTTTTTTCCACTCTTTTAGGAAATTTACTATAGATGGCATTTGTGATTAATTAGAGAATTATTTAACATGATCGAAGAGCTCTCTTGTCTCCTAAGTCTTAAATTTTTATTTCCCCTTAATTATGTTTTTATAAAACCTAATTGTCTAGGGGGTCAGGATCTTTAATGTAAACTCACGTTTTCCTTTAGTACTGACATACTTGATTAAGAAATCAATACCTCTTGCCAGGCTTGGTGGTGCATGCCTGTAATCCCAGCAACTGGGGAGGCTGAAGCAGGAAGATCACAAGTTCAAGGTCAGCCTCAGCAATTCAGCAAGGCCCTAAGCAACATAGTGAGACCCTTCTGTCTCAAAAAATGAGGTGAGGGGATGGGGAAGTGATTGGGTGGTTAAGCTCCCCTGGGGTTCCGTCTCTGGTACCAAAAAAAAAAAAAAAAAGTAAACAGCTCTTAAAAATTATTATATTTTAAATCATCTCTGTGCAAAAGAAATGCAATATTAGCCACATAAATAGGAGCTGCTTTAAAAAATAAAAACTGGTGAAATTAATTTTAATTATATGTAACCCAGTATATCTAAAGTATTATCGTTTCCACATGTAATCAACATACAAACCTAATAGACTGTTATATTCCCTTTTCTTCCCAGTACACTTCAATCTTGGTTAGCCATGTCTTAAGTGCTCAGTTGCCCGATGTGGCTAGTTGCTACCACTTCGGGCTATGAAGTTTTAGATAGTTTTTCTTTTTGAGAAAGGCGGTGCAGAGATCACTAATGCATGTCTTAGAACCTTGAATAAAAGCATTTAAAATACTTTTTATTTGGAAATTATACTTTGATAAAAGTTGGAGCAGAGTACAAAATCATTCTTATTCAAATTTACCTGTTGTTAACATTTTGCCTTATTTATTCTATCTTATATACTCATGACTACCTCCCTCCCTTTTTCTTTCAGTGAATAAATGTGTGCATTTATGTGTGTGTGTGTGTTTTAGTCAGGTTTTTGCTGCTGTGACTAAAAGACCTGGCAAGAACAGTTTTAGAGGAGGAAAAGTTTATTTTGGAGCTCGCAGTTTCAGAGGCCTTAGTGACATTTTTAGAGGACTACCCTTCCCCCTTTCTAATAGAATGTTCTGTATTTTGGATTTGTCAGATTCTTTTTCTTTGTTAATAACTTCATTTAGTCATTCTCAGTCAGAATATTAAATAAATGATGGATAGATGGCCAGCTCCATTCTTTGGGACTTGAGACTGACATGCTGAGGGAAGAGTGTGGTGTAGAGGGAAGCAGCTCAGGACCACCAGGAAGCAGGGACGCACACTTAACCACCGAGTCACATCCCCATTCTTTAATTTTTTGTTTTGAGACAGTGTTCTGCTCAACAAGGACAAAATATAAATATATACCCCAAAGGCATGCCCCGGGAGACCCACCTCCTCCTGCCACACCCTACTTGTCCACAGTTACCACCACGTTAAACAGGGGATTAATTCACTGATTAGGTTAAGGCTCTCATAACACAATCATTTCACCTTGAAACTTTCTTGCAGGGTTTCACACATGAGCTTTTGGTGGACACATATCTAAACTATAACATACATCATATACCATATGGATCATTGGAGAGGATGCGTCTGTGTCTGAAATACTTCAATGTGTATTTTCTAAGAATAATAATCTCTCTCACAGAAGCATAGTAGACACTAACCAGCTTCAGGGAATTTGTCATTGATTTAACATTCAGTTACTGTCCATATTCCACTTTATCAATTGACCAAATAATATCCTTTGTAGCTTTTCCTATACAGGATCAAGTTTAGGACCATGTACTTAGGTATCTTTACACCTTTTTAATTGGAAACAGTCTCAGTTTTTCCTTTTTTTTCTTTAATGATATTGACATTAAAGAGGATGACCCTTCCCTCTTTCTAATAGAATATTCTGCATTTTGGGTTTGTCTGATTTCTTTTTCTTTGTTACGAAACTTGAATTGATTCTCAGTCAGTCAGAATACTACATAAATGATTTTGTGTCCTTCTCGGGGTTCACATGGAGAGACACACAGATATCTGCCCTTCATTAGTGATGTAATTTTGATACCTGGTCAAAGTGCTTTATGTTTTGTCTGCTGTATAGTTAGTATTTTTTCCTGTACATTTGATAAGCAGTCTGTAGGGGGTACTTTAAAACTGTGAATATCTTATTCCTTATCAGAATTTTCCTCTAGTTTACGATCCATTGATGATTACTCCTTGAAACCTTTTTTTTCTGTAGTGGTTACGCATTGGAGATTTATGCAGCTGGGTATTGCTCAGTAGTAGAGCACTTTCCTAGCAAACATAAGACCATGCTTGATTCCAGGCATGGCAAAAAAAAAAAAAAAAAAAAAAAAAGAGAGAGAGAGAGAGAGAGAGAAGATTTTTCCAGTTCCAGTATTTCCTCCATAGAACCTGGGCAGCTGATAGCATGTAAGTAAGCAGAGCCCCATTCTCCCCTGTTTATCCCTCTTTCCCTCCTTTTGTCTAATTATTCATTTACCTATATATTATCAGTATGAAGTAATGGATTTTATTTTTTTCTCAATTATTATCAACTTTAATTATTTGGATCCAGGTTTGACCAGTGGAAGCCCCTTCAAGCTGGCTTATGTGTCCCTTTGGTGTACCCTGATCAAATTGGATTAATATGATGTTCCAGCCTCAGTTTGTACTCCTGCTGCTGCAAGTCTAGAAACTGTCATTTTTCTGAAAAATCATATTATTTTTAGTTGGAATGTTACTAAAAACCAAGATCTGGATGTGCTCATTGCTATTGGGGTTGTCTGCTTCTAGACTCTTTCAACAGACACATGTGCATATACAAATATGCGTATTTATGTATGGCAAAAACACCCTGAGGCCAGTTAGGAGACAGAAACCACACAGTAGGTTAAACACATACAGTTCAGAATAAAGTATTAGTAACCAATAAGAGAGTAACTATTAAGATATGAGGAATCTCTATAATAGAGACCTTATATATGACTGAGAGGGAGGATGCAAGGAAGAGCACGCTTGGAAGGGGTTCAGATCTTATCAGAGAAGGTGTGGGTGAGCCTGTCAACTAGCATACTGTCAGCTAGCATAGAAATTTATTCACTTAGCCATGCTGCAGCTTGTGTGGAATTGCTGGGCGATTCATGAATTAACCTCTAGAGGGAAGGCAGGGGGAGCAGGTGATCGCCAACTGGTGGCCAGGTGTGCAAGGAGAGATTGGGGCTGAAGACCTTCAAAGCGAATGGATTGTAGGGAGAAGAAGGGTTTGATCATTTGACATGTGAACATCCCTTCAGGCCTTAGGCAGCAGTTAGTATGGACAAGTGGTAGGAGCTCTGACTTCCTTGTCAGGGGGTGCTATGAAAGGCTACCACTACACACAAGACTACAAATGTAGTCACAAGAATGACTGTATTCTGGGCCAGTGGATGGGTAGGGTTTACTATTCTCTTATCCACAAGGCACTCCCTACCCCAAGGAGCTCCAGAAATTGCAGGAACTCTCTTTCTCCTCCAGTGTTCCTCCAGCGCCCTCTACTGAGACAGTTTAATATTGTGCTCACCTTAAAGAAGAGACTATAAGGAAGTCTGTAGTTTTATTATTAAAGAGCATATGTTGAAGGGTATGTTTGGGGATAAGAGGCAGTAAACTGACATATACATGTGTGCACATATATTCATGCATAGTCATTTCTCCATATCTGTAGGTTCCGCAACCATGATAGAAAATTTCAGGAAAAAATTGTGCGTGTGTTGAATATGTACAGACTTTTTTCCTTGTTATATTCCCTAAACAATATTATAAAAACTATTTATAAAACATTTACATTGTATTAGGTGTTACAAGTAATCTACAGATGATTTAACGTATGTGAGAGGATGTGCACAGATTATATGAAAATACTGTGCCATACGTTTTATATGGGACTTGAGAATGCATGAATTTGGGTATTCTTTTGGACCCTGGAACCAACCTTTTATGAGGGACAGCTATATTTATGAGTATATTTATATCTTAGAAATCATGAGTTTATATTAATATTTACAATTCTAAACTGCCCCTATGTATGCATTTCCCCAATTTATATTTGTATTTCCTTTTTCCATAGTTTTCTCAATTCCATAACTTAGCTAAAATATTTTCAGAATTGCTTTTCTCATACTAATACAAAACCAAACCTACTGAAAAGATGTTATGACTGAATATTTGTGTCCCTCCCAAATTCATATGTTCCCCTGTCCCCAGCATGATGGTGTTTGGAGGTGGGCCTTTGGGAGGTAATTAGCATTAGATAATATGGTGAGGGTGGGGCCCTCCTGATAAAATTAGTGGCCTTTTAAGAAGAGATACTAGAAAACTTGCACAAAGAAGAGGCCATGTGAGGACAGTGAGATGGCAGCTGTGTTATAAACCAAGAGAAGAGGGAGGCCTCAAAATGAAACCTACCTTACTCGCACCTTTATCTTGGACTTTGCAGCTTTCAGAACTGTGAGAAATAAATTTCTATTGTTTAAGCTACATAGCCTGTGGAATTTTTTTGTGGCAGTCTAAGACTTAACTGAAGAGAGTTCAGAATTTGTTTGCAGTTCTTTCTCTTCCTTCACTCCTGCTTCCCAAACTACAGGAATATAATCAAGTACTGATGTTCACAAGTTGCTTGGATTATTTCCCCTCTACTTCCCTCGGAGTGTGTGTTGTGGTCTGAACATATCTCCCCAAATCCATATGTTGAAACTTAATTGCCAATATGGTAGTTTTAAGAGGAGGATCCTTTAAAAGGTGATGAAGTTGTGAGGGCAGAACTCTTAGAAAAGAGCTTGAATAAGTGGGGTTGTCCCTCTCTTCCACTGCATGAAAGTGCCATCTATGAGGCACAGGCTTTTGCCAGCCACCTGTTTTGATGGCATCTTGATCTTGGAATTCTTAGCTTCCAGAACTGTGAAAATTTCTGTTCATAAATTATCTAGTATCATATATTTGTAATAGTTGCACAAATGGACTAAAACAGTATGGTTAAGAATTCATTTGAAATAGTTGGTGGTTTCAGTTTGCTTTTAGTTTTTTGGATTTTTTTCTCTTTCCATTCTTGTTGATTATATGTTTTGAATATATAGAACATTCACATGCATTCAGAAATCAAAACCCTATAAAAAGGTAGATCCAGAGAAGTGATATTCCCTCCCTCATTGTTTCTACTTTATCCACCCTCCTTGTAGATATTAACTTCATGATTTTTTATTTGAATATACATGACAGTAGGGGGTATTTTGACATATTATACATACATGGAGTATAACTTACTCTACTTAGGATCCCATTCTTGTGGTTGTACATGACGTGAAGTTTCACTGGCTGTGTATTCATACATGAACGCAGGAACCTCATGATTTTCTGATCTAATTTTGTTACTTTCAGTAAAAATAGGCCAATAAATGTGTGTGTGTGTGTGTGTGTGTGTGTGTGTGTGTATTTTTCATATTTCCTTTTCTTTCACTGGCAAAGAGAGCTTACTGTATGTGCTTGTTTTGTGCTTTGCTTTTTTCACTTAACATCTGGCAGTTGCTCCATGTCAGCTCACATAACCTTCCTCATTCTTTTTTGTAGTTCTTGGTTTTCCATTGTGTTTATGTACCACCCTTTATTCAACCAGTCTCCCAAGTCGGAATGTTTAGGGAGTTTCCTGTATTTCACAGTTACAAATAATGTTGCAGTGAATAACCTGTATGTGTGTTGGATATGTATCTTCAGGGCAAATGCTTCAAATTGAGATTGGTGCACTGAAATGTGAAGAAATACGTAGTTTAGCTAGCTATTGCCAAACTCCCTTCCATAATGATGAGCCATTTTGCATTCCCACCAGCAATGTGTGAGAATACATTTTCCTCCCACAGCCTCATCAACAGAGTGTATCATCAAGCTTTAAAGTTTTTGCTAATCTGGTAGAAATGGCACCTCAATGTGGTTTTAATTTGGGTGTTTCTTATTATGAGTAAAGTTGAACATCTTTTCAAACATTTAAGGGCCATTTTTTCTCTTATGAGTTTATCACGTCTTTTATCTATTTTTATTTAGGAATTTTGGTCATTTTACCTTCTTCAAATTTAAATTAATTGGTTAATTAATTTAATTTGGGTTCTGAGGATTGAGCCCAGGAACTCCCACCTGCTAAGCACACATTCTACTATCTCAGCACCCTATTCTTTTACATTTTAAAAATTCTTTGTATTTGGGGGACAATAGTCCTTTATCTTTGACATATATTGCAAATATTTTCTCCTAATGAATTTTTTATTTTGCTTATTGAATTTTTGCCATGCAAAAGTTTTATTTTTTAAAAAGTTTGATGTCAAATTTGTCACTCACTGGTGAGTGTGGTGGCACACATATAATTCCAGCTACTTGGGAGGCTGAGGCAGGAGGATCACAAGTTCAGGGCCAGGCTAGGCAACTTAACAAGACCCCGTGTCTGTCTGTCTGTCTGTCTCTCTCTAAAATAAAGAAAAGGTAATATACTTCAGCAGTAGGGTGCTTGTCTAGCATGCTTGAGATCCTGGGTTTGATTTCCAGTATCGCCCCACCAAACACAAATTGCATCTAGACTTTCAGTCATAATTAGAAAGTCTTTTCCTACATGTAGGTTATTGAGGAATTTACCCATAGTTCCTTCTAACTTGGGAAAAGGTTCATGAAAGAATGCTGCAGGTAAGAAAAGCAACATGTACCTGATAGTTGTTACAGACTCTTTCATCCATGGCTTCTTACAGCAAGACAAATACTAATTAAGCACTCTTAGATATGCCAGGCAATTTGTTTTAAAGCACCTTCTAGAAATAGATTAAACTAAAGAACAGAGAGACTACCATTCTGGTAAAGTTAGAATTTTAGTTAAAATTGGGTGTATAAATCCTTTTTTTTTTAACCCTTTGATTTCTTGATCTATTTTGAGTTAGTCCCTAGTACTAATCCCCCTTTGGAGATTCTTGTCTGTTAAGTGGATCATTTTGTTTAAGATGATTTCTTCCTGATTTCATTGTTTTGCTCAGAGTCCAAGTTTCATTAGTGTTTTAGAATTCTGTCCATTTGATTGCAGGGCTGAAGTTATTGAAATGATGTTACAGGCTATAAAATTTAGACTTTTCTTCCTGACTCAAATTGAGGAGATAGTGAAGACATCTATGTGTGACATGGGTGCAGGGATGAAAACTAGTTCCTCAAATACCTTTCTGCTGTTGAGGATTTGTGTGAAAGGCCCTCCTTTGTAAATGAGCTCACCCTATCCAGAGGCTGGAAGAAAGCAGGTTCTTTTCTGCAGCTGAAAAGTTGAAAATAGTATTGCAGGGATTCACTTGCTTTTTGAAATGATAGACCATGCAAAATGAAGACAGGAGTCATGGGGCCAGTGCATTTATGCTGAGCTAGTGTGCATTGATGGACAGGGGACCAGACCAGTAGGAGGAGACTCCTAGAGTCAGTAGGTCAGTGGCCTTCAATCAGCTACTTTTGGGCTAGTTTTCTTAATCTTAAAATTGAAGTGGTCTTGCGCTGGGGTCATGGCTCAGTGGCAGAACGCTCACCTGGCACATGTGAGGCACTGGGTTCAATCCTCAGCACCACATACTAATAAATAAATAAAATTAAAAAATTTTTAAATGAGGTGGTCTTTCTCCTAGTTACTTTTATTTCCTACTTTTAGTATATAGTTCCTAAACTGCTCTTTTGAGTCTTTTTTAAAAAATTAAATGTTCACGTCTGTATACAAATTTCTGTTTGAATATTCTTAATTTTAAGAATTCATCAGACCGATTGATTGGTAATGAGAGTATTTGACACTTTGTCATTTCTATTTGACTATAAGCTCTATAGGAGCAGGGACTTGGTGATGGACAGGGGACCAGACCAGTAGGAGGAGACTTGTGTTTTGTTCCAGCTCCTTGGGGAATAGTGAGGCTTACAGGCTGGAAGGGTTTTGAAGCTGTCTTATTTTTTGTGTGTGTAGAAAAAGGGAGCCATTTAATCCTTCTCAAAAATAGACCATATATTATGTCACAGGGCAACTCTTAGCAAATACAAAGGAGTAGAGATACTACCATGTATTTTATCTGATCATAATGGAATGAAATTGGAAATCAATGATAAAATAAGGAAGAAAAATTCCTACATCACATGGAGAATGAACAATATGCTACTGAATGAACAATGGGTTACAGAAGACATCAAGGAGGAAATTAAAAAATTCTTAGAGATAAATGAAAACACAGATGCAACATATCAAAATCTCTGGGACACTATGAAAGCAGTACTAAGAGGAAAAAATTCATTGCTGGAGTTCATTCCTTAAAAGAAGAAAAAGCCAACAAATAAATGTCCTCACACTCCATCTCAAAGCCCTAGAAAAAGAACAAATCAGCAGCAAATGCAGTAGAAGGAAAGAAATAATTAAAATCAGAGCTGAAATCAATGAAATTGAAACAAAAGAAACCATTGAAAAAATTTTTGTCAACTAAAAGTTGGTTCTTTGAAAAAATAAATAAGATTGACAGACCTTTAGTCATGCTAACGAAGAGAAGGAAGAGAACCCAAATTACTAGCATACGGGATGAAAAAGTCAATATCACAACAGACATTACAGAAATACAGAAGATGAGTAGAAATTATTTTGAAACCTTATACTCTAATAAAATAGAAGATAGTAAAGGCATCAATAAATTCCTTGAGTCATAGAAGAAGCCATCAAAAGATTACCAACCAAGAAAAGCCCAGGACTGGATGGATATACAGCTAAGTTTTACAAGACCTTTAAAGAAGAACTAATTCCAATACTCTACAATCTATTTCAGGAAATAGAAAAAGAGGGAGTGCTTCCAAATTGATTCTACGAGGCCAGTATCACCCTGATTACAAAATCAAGACAAAGACACCTCAGAAAGAAAATTTCAGACCAATATCTTTAATGAATATAGATGCAAAAATCCTCAATAAAATTCTGGCAAATCGGATACAAAAACATATCAAAAAGATCGTGCACCATGATCAAGTGGGATTCATCCCCAGGATGCAAGGTTGGTTCAACATACAGAAATCAATAAGTGTAATTCATCACCTCAATAGACTTAAAAGAACCATATGATCATCTCGATAGATGCAGAAAAAGCATTTGACAAAATATAGCACTCCTTTATGTTCAAAACACTAGAAAAACTAGGGATAACAGGAACTTACCTCAACGTTGTAAAAGCTGTCTACACTAAACTTCAGGCCAGCATCATTCTAAATGGAGAAAAACTGAAGGCATTCCCTCTAAAATCTGGAACAAGACAGGGATGCCCTCTCTCACCACTTCTATTCAACACAGTTCTTGTAACACTGGCCAGAGCAATTAGACGAAAGTAATTAAAGGAATAACTATAGGAAAAGAAGAATTTAAACTAGCACTATTTGCTGATGATATAATTCTATACCTAGAAGACCCAAAAAACTCTACCAAGAAACCTCTAGAACTAGTAAATGAATTCAGCAAAGTGGCAGGATATAAAATCATCACCCATAAATCAAAAGCATTTCTGTATATCAGTGACAAATCATCTGAAAAGGAAATGAGGAAACTACCCCATTCACAATATCCTCAAAAAAAAAATACTTGGGAATCAACCTAAAAAAAGACGTGAAATGAAAACTATAGAACCCTAAAGAGAGAATTAGAAGATGGATAGGCAGAATTAATATTATTTAAATGATCATACTACCAAAAGCACTATACAGGTTCAATGCAATTCTGATCAAAATCCCAATGGCATTCCTCATAGAAATAGAAAAAGCAATCATGAAATTCATCTAGAAAAATAAGAGACCCAGAATAGCTAAAGCAATTCTAAGCAGGAAGAGTGAAACAGGTGGTATCACTATACCAGTCCTTAAACCACAGACCAATAGTAACAAAAATAGCATAGTACTGGCACCAAAACAGGCCGGTAGACCAATGGTACAGAATAGAGGACACAGAGACTAACCCATAAAATTACAACTACCTTATATTAGACAAAGGTGCCAAAAGCATGCACTGGAGAAAGGATAGCATCTTCAACAAATGGTGCTGGGAAAACTGGAAATCCATATGCAACAAAATGAAATTGAATCCCTGTCTCTCACCATGCACAAAAGTTAACGCAAAATGGATCAAGGATCTAGGGATTAAACCAGAGACTCTGCGTCTAATAGAATAAAAAGTAGGCCCTAATCTCCATCACGTGGGGCTAGGCCCCAACTTCCTTAATAAGACGCCTATAGCACAAGAATTAAAACCAAGAATCAACAAATGGGATGGATTCAAACTAAAAAGTTTTTTTCTCAGCAAAAGAAATAATATGTGAGGTGAATAGGGAGCCTACATCCTGGGAACAAGTTTTTACCCCTCACACATCAGATAGCGCTCTAATCTCTAGGGTATATAAAGAGCTCAACAAGATAAGCACCAAAAAACCCCAAATAATCCAATCAATAAATGGGCCAAGGACCTGAACAGACATTCTCAGAAGAGGATATACAATCAGTCAACAAATATACAAAAAAATGCTCATCATCTCTAGCAATCAGAGAAATGCAAATTAAAACTAAGATACCATCTCACTCCAGTAAGAGTGGCAGCTATTATGAAAACAGACAACAACAAGTGTTGACGAGGATGCGGGAAAAAGATACACTCCTACTCTGCTGGTGGGACTGCAAATTGGTGCAGCCACTTTGGAAAGCAATATGGAGATTCTTTTGAAAGCTGGGAATGGAACCACCATTTGACCCAGCTTTCCTCTTCTTGGACTATACCCAAAGGACCTAAAAACAGCATATTACAGGGACACAGCCACATCAATGTTTATTGCAGCACAATTCACAATAGCTAAACTGGAGCCAATCTAGATGTCCTTCAGTGGATGTATGGATAAAAAAAAAAATGTGGCATTTATACACAATGGAATATTACTCAGCAATAAAAAAGAATAAGATCATGGCATTTGCAGGGAAGTGGACGGCATTAGAGAAGATTATGCTAAGTGAAGTTAGCCAATCCCAAAAAAACAAATGCTGAATGTCTTCTCTGATATAAAGGGGCGTGACTCAAAATGGGGTTGGGAGGGAGAGCAAGGGAGGAAGATTACCTCTAGATAGGGAATAGGGGTAGAAGGGAAAGGGAAGGAGAAGGGGAATAGCATGGATGGTGAAAGGAGACCCTCATCATTATACAAAATACATGTATGAAGATGTGAATTTGGTGTCAACATACCTTATATACAAACAGAGATTTGATAAATTATGGTATAATGGTGTATTAAGAATCACAATGCAAAAATAAGTAAATAATAAGAAAGAAAAAAGGTGCCATTAAAATTCTTAAATTCCCAGAGTCATATGTTTTCTTGAGGTAGCCCTTGTCTCTTTATAATGATCAAAAGTGCCGAACAATTTCTGTTGCCACATGACAGTCAGTGGGCACCACAGATTTAACTTAATCTGGTATGAAATACCAGGATTTTCATTTACTCTGAAATTTATTTAAGTTGCTTGGATTTATGATAACTAACTACAGGAAATGGAAGGCTTTTCTGGAACAGATTTGTGCCTGGAAGGTTAACTTTTCACATTTTTTTCCTAGTAAAGAGCTTGGTGATTTTTTTTACTATTACTTTTTTTTTTTTAACGAAAAATCAGTATGTAAAATATTTTGACCTAAGTTTTCTTTCGATTCATTTGAAAAAAAATATTCAGCTTCTGTGTGTTACCTCCTTGGCAAGTGGTGTGGTTACAGGGATGAATGATAAACACAGATTTTATTAATCGTGATATATTTGGTTGCAAGCACAGATAAACTACTCCAGTTGGTATAAGCAACTAATAAAAGGAATGTATTGGCTCATGGAACTGAAAACACCCAGACGATATCGAGTTTGAGCCATCAGGACCTGGTGTTTCTCCGTCTCTGCTTCTGTCTATTGGCTTTACTCTCAGACAGGCTCTTTCAACATGGTCTTCTATTTCTCACTCAGAGAGATTGAGAGATTAACCCTGAGGCTGCTCTTTCTTAGTAAAAGTCTTGGGCTTGACTCTTACCATGTGGGGTTAATCATGTATCCTAACCTGGACCAGTTTCCAGGGAGGCAGTGCTCCGGTTGGCCAGGCCTGATCCATGTGCATCCTGGAGCAGGGTAGATGTCCTGAGTTGTCCCTCTTCAAGCAGGTAGACTGAGAGAAGGGAATGGTGGTTTCCAGAGGGGAGATCAAGTTTCTGCATTAGGATCAGGGAATGAATGGAATAATATACCTTATAGCGTCTTCCCTCCTACAATCTGCAGCTTGGTGGAGGAAGACAGAATTCAGCTAGCACTAACAACAGAGTGGTCACTATGGTACAGAAAATTCAGGCTGCCTTGGGAGCACCTGTAGGGAGCACTTTAATACAAATCATGCTTTGGGGTGTAACGAACAGAATAATAAAAATCTGACACTTAAAATTGTAGATTTAAAGGCACCAGAATTTGGTGAACATAACATTACAGTTAATCTTAGGTTGAACATTCTCATGCAGTGAATTTGTTGGAAGTGCACGTCGTAGCTCCAGTTGGCTCCTTGTGAGTCAGTCTAAGCTACAGAAGTACTGGCAGAAGTGCAAACTGCTCCAGGATTGGACAGTGACCATTTCATCCCTGTTCCTCTGGAGAATTTAGTAACGTACTTTTCCATGTAACAGTAGCTGGTTTAATGTTCAAGACATTGAGCCAGTCATACTGTGCTGCACCTTTGGTGGGGAATAGTGAGGCTCACAGGCTGGAAGATGAGCTTGAGCTGCAGACCCAAATCACTGCTCTGGGGCAGAGCCAGTCCTAGAGAGGGACCAGGTGAGCTTGGAAGTCAGATGTAGGGAGGGTCCTTGGGGAAGGGAATGATCGCAGAACATCCTAAATAGCACATCCTAAATAGCATGGCTTTCCCTGTAGGCCTCTTTCCGGTAGGTACAGCCTTACTTTTCCTCATGTGAATCCTGATGACAGCTCTTATGCAGGTGTGAACCATTCTGGATGGGTGGGAATTCCCCATGCTCAGGTATAGGATTGAATCCAAGTGAGCTTAGTTGATGTGGGTTTGCTCCTGAGAGGTGAATTGAACTCACTGTATGGACAATAGGGCATATTCAGGATCTGGAATTTTATTTGGTGGCATGTACAGCCAGTCTCCTTGGTGACTAGAGAAAATGCATTTTGGGGTAAGATATTTATCAGAATTGTTTTATAATTTATTAGACACCAAAATAAATAAACCTAGAACAATACTGTACATAACTTATAGGGAAGCTCATAACTGCACCTATTGCTTTAGTTGTATTAAGATGTTCCCTGAGTTTCCTTGAGTGAGTGTCCTACATTCTCCCTAGTGCCCCACTCTGTGTGTGGACATGCAGGGAGTTGGGCACAGTTCCCTGGTATTCTTCCTCTAGTGCAGCTCTTTGAGATCCTGCGGTCATTCACCACCTCTTGTTTGCTGAGTGTATACTTGTTGTCTTCTATTATTTTTTTAGGAACATGTGTACATTTTGCTTCTCTGATTTATCACTTATGTGAATTAGAGACTTTGAGGGACTGCTGAGCTGTCCCAAAAGGTGGCAGAAATGAAATGAGACTAAAGAGTCAATGAATTTTAAGGCTCCATTTTAAAAGCATGCCTGAGAATCTTTTGCACTTTTAAATAAAAGATTAGTTTATAAAAATTTGCAGTATTGATCAATATGAGTCGCATCTTCACTTTTCTTGTTCATTTGTACACATTTAAATATGAATCCTGAATATTAGTGTTTTATTTATAAGCCAGGGTTGTTTGAGGATAATAAAATATTCCCACATTGCTGATCCATTCAACGCTTTAATTATATAGCCAGCTTGGTAGCTTAAGCATGAAAGGTTTCTAGAATAATAATTAATTATATAATGTGTCTTAGACTTTATATTTAATACCTTAAAATGGAAACACAAGACTGCATGCTCAGTTGCCCGTTGTATTGGTCAGGTTTTCTTAACAGTGACAAAATACCTGACATAAACAATTAAAAAGGCAAGATTTATTTTGACTCACAGTTTGAGAAGATTCAGTCCATGGTCTGCTGGCTCCATTGCAATGGGTCTGCACTGAGGCAGAATATCATGGTGGAAGGGTGTGGCAGAGCAAAATTGCTCACCTCATGTTAGCCAAGAAAGGTGGTGATGGGGTTTCCAGTGCATGCTCCAGTGACACACTTCCTCCATTGAGTCCCCACCCCCTGCATTTTCTATCACATCTCATAATGTCATCAGATTATGAGTTTACTAATGGATTAATCCACTAATGAGGTCTGAGTTCTCATGATCCAAGCAGTTCCACAGGTCCCCACCTCTGAACATAACTACATTGGGAACCAAGCCTTTAACACAAGAATTTTGGGGGGACACTTCATATCCAAACTCTAATATATATGTTTTCTGACCTTTTGAAAGGGTGAGTAAAAGGCACCATGGCATAAAGAGCATAGGATTCGGAGTGAGATCTTGAATTCACTCTGTGTTCTATCACCCACTAGCTATAAGCTCTTCACCATGGCTCCTTAAAAGGTCCACTCTTCAGCAGGTTTACAAAATTACGTAGGGTTGTTGTGAGGATTTAATAGGATAATTTATTTCTTACATGAATGTGTAGGAAAGTGTTTAATTCCAAGACCCAAGAAGAAGTTTCATAAATTATAACTGCTAGGCTACTATAGTGGAAAATGGGATTAAAAATAAATAGATATGTACATATATTGTGTGTATATAGACATATGCATATATTTATATACACATAGAGACATATGTATGTACTTGTAGCTTTTATTATGTGTTGGGGTTAACACTTAAATTTGAGGAAACTTCTTCAAAATTATCTGATGTCATCAGCACAATGGTTTGATGTACATGTATAGTTGTCCCTCAATGTTTACAAAATAGGAGATTGGATCCAGGACACCTTGGAAACCAAATCCACAGATGCCCAAGTCTCTTATGTAAACTGGGCATCACTTGCATACATGCTCCTGTATACTTTATCTCTAGATTACTTATCTCTAGATTACTAATACAATATATATGCAGTGAAGAACTCAGATTTAGATTGAAACTGGGTCCAAGATGGTAATATGATTTAGATTCCCTGAACTTTGTCCATTTAACTTGTTGGTATGCTATTTCCTTTTTTGTGTTTCCTACCGAGCCAAACACAACTCACATTAATTCTGGGAAAAGGGCTGTAAATGTTATGGCCTGAGTGTTTGTGTGTCCCCCAAATTTATATATGGAAATCCTAACCTCAGTAATGATAGAACTTGGGGCCTTCAGGAGGTAATTGGGTCATAAGGGTAGAGTCTTCCTGAATGGGATTAGTGGCCCCAGAGAGCTCCTTCATCCTTTCTGTACCATGTGAGGAAACAAGAAGGTGGCCATCTGCAACCCCAAAGAGGTTCCTCTCCAAAACTGAAAGAGACTTTTTTGTTGTTTATAAACTATTCAGTCTGTGGTACTTTGTTACAGCAGCCTGAACTGACTAAGACAGTGAGAAAAAGACTGGAGGCTTACCAGCCTTGTAAATTTTTATTTTTATCTGTTGGAACAAATAGTTTGCTTTAAAATTAAAATGCCAGTAAACTGAGGTACATGGAGAAAATACTAATGAAATTATGTGACTTGTCATTCTTGTTTAGCTTATCAGGTATAAAAAGGATCTATAGTTCTATACTTGGCTAATTTTAGTACTAAAAATTCCAGTATTTTGAACTGTAAAGTTCCATTTAGGCAGAGTATTTAATAATTTATGACTAATCTAGACATTAAACTTCAGCTGAAAAATGCCTTCAGCCCCTTTTTCTCTTTCTTCCTTCCCCAACACTTAAGTTCACCCTTTCCTCATGACTTAGGAATCTGCTAAGTTAGTATTCAATTTTTATAATGTGTGTGCATATTGTTTTTTCAAAAATTAGATGCAAAATCTGACCACCACTGCATCAGACGTGCAAAGATAAAGTAGTTTCTTCTGAAATCTAGATTGTAGAAATGTCAGGGCTTTTTTTTTTTTTTTTTTTTTTTTTTTTTTTTTTTTTTTTGGTGGCAAGTACCTTTTTGTTGCACTTTTTCCTAAAATAAGCCATTTCAATAAAATACCATTTATATGGCTTTCAATGAATTGGGAATACTTATTTTCCTGAACTGCAGTTGATACTAGTGATATGATCCTAAGGGTATTAAAATATTCCCAGGTATCCTCTGGATTAAGAAAAATTATCTTAAGCATAGTTTTTTACTTCATTGCATTATAATTAATTGAAAAATAGAAGTTTACATATTTCATATAAATAAAACCTTTCTCATTTAAAAGTTGCCATGACCCATAAGCATATGCATGTAAAATTATAAATATGAAATATATATACATATTCCTAGTCCCTTCACTTGCCCATTCTGCCCCTAGCCCTGGTCCACTTACCACTTCATTTGGGTTAGTGCACTGACCTTGCCCACTGGCTTCTCTTCTGACTTTCCTTTATCCTACATAATGATCACAGTAATGTTTTTGAGGCATCCAGGCATCCCCTCAGAAGCCCTCTGACTTTCTTAGCCCTCTCCACTGGTCTCTTAACTCCTAATTATGGCCACAAGACCTCTCTGGATCACTGTGCCTCTGACTTCATTCTCTGTCCCTTGTCTCTGAGGTGAGTCCTCCTGAAGCAAACCAAGCTTGCCCCTGCCTTTGGGCTGAGGGCCATGATGTTGACTGTATGCCCTGACTGGTTCTGCCTTCCTGACACTTAGATTTTACCTTCCTTAAGGTGACTTCTTCAGAGAGACTTTACCTAACACCATATTTTCACTTCTCCAGCTTTTTTCTTTTTACCTTTTCTAAAAAAAATTGATGTACTATAGCTATACATAATGATGGGATTTGTTATTATATATTCATACATGTACACAATATAAAAATATTAGACTATAATTTCTTAGTGTTTCCCCTTCTCTCTCCCCTGACCTCTCCCTGGTACTTTTCCTCTACTGATTGCCCTTTGATTTTCATGAGACCCCCTCCATCCTGACCTTTCTTTTTCCTTTCTAGCTTCCACATATGAGAAAATATTGGACCCTTGAGTTTCTGAGTTTGGTTTATTTTGTTTAACATCACAATCCCAAGTTCTAACTATTTTCCTGCAAATGACATAATTTCATTTTTCTTTATGGCTGAATAAAACTCCATTGTGTATATGTGCCACATTTTCTTTACTTGTCGATCTATTGGTGGACATCTAGGCTGGTTCCATAGTTTGTTTATTGTGAATTGTCCTGCTAAATTAGGTATGCATGCATGTGTCACTGTAGTATGCTGACTTTGATCCTTTAGGATAAATACTGAGGAGTGGTATAGCTGGGTCATATGGTGGTTCCTTGCCTAGTCTTTTGAGGAACCTCCATATTGATTCCTATAGTGGTTTTACTCATATACAGTCCCACCAACAGTATAAAAGTTTTCCTTTTCGCCACATCCTCTTCAGCATTTATTATTGTTTGTATTCTTGGTGGCTGTCATTCTAACTGGAGTGAGATTCTAACTCAGAGCAGTTTTGATTTGCATTTCCCTAATTGCTAACGATGTTGAACATTTTAAAATATATTTTTGGCCAATATAGTAATTGTCTATAACTAGAGGTTTGTTATATTCTGATACAGATCATTTATAAATGCAATTTCTTGAGTAAAAAGCTTTCACTCTTTTTTGTTTGTGTACAATTTGCAATAATATTCTGAAAGCAGAATATATATGCACAAGTCTGCAAAGGGTATAAATTTAGGATATGGTAAATGCTTTACAAGTTACTTTCAAAAAAGTCTCTGTCACAACTAGGCCTTATATTGTCACCTTTTATAATCAAAATATTTTTGATACCAGCCTTCCTTCCACTGCCCAAAACTATAAAGTATTTTTTTAGTATTTATTTTTTAGTTATAGGTGGACACAATATCTTTATTTTTTATTTTATGTGGTCCTGAGGATCGAACCCAGTACCTCAAGCATGCTAGGCAAGCGCTCTACCTCTGAGCCACAACCCCAGCCCAATATAAATATTTTTAATGAACTGAAATTAAGGACTATACCTACTAGAAGAGAAGAGAAGAAAGTTCTATTAGTTTGAGGTTTCAGAATCCCCTCCAACCAGAACCAATATTTTGGTAAGAAGATAGGCTGGGACCTTAGGCAGAGTGTGAGTATGTACAGATGGCATCCCCGAGGACTCAGCTTCAGTGGACTGTGAGTGCTCCAGCTACATAACTCAAGGCATAACTACACTGGCTTGACTGGGCATAATTCAAAAAGGAAAAGCTCATATTCATTTCACTCTTCTGGAGCTCTGTGATAGCATTTAATAACAACCTAATGGGATGCCTTCCACATATAGTATTATGGTGTTTTTTCACGTAATGGCTGAAAGATACATGATCTGATTATTCTATAATACTCATACCTATTTTATCTAGATGTTCAATGGATCTATAAATCTCCTCCCAGGATTCATCATAGGAACTGTAACAACCTTTGATCCTAGTGGCAGAAATCAGAGAAACCACAAAGAGATTATTAAGATCTGCTAGATATTTACTGAAGAGTTTCCTAAATTCCTATTCTTTTGACTCACTCAGAGCTCCAACTGGTACAGGAATAATGGTAAACTCACCCTGTGGCCTTCCATGGCTTTAGCTGTATAAGGCAAATGGCATTTCAATACTGTTTTCATCTACATCTGTCTGTAGAGTCATGCTTTCAAACATTCCTGTTTCCCAAAGCTCTCCTTAAACCTTTTGGTCAATACGAAGGTCATATAGAGGTGACCTATATATATATATATCCACACTGGAAAGTGCGCTTGGAGAGAGGGGCACGTGATGAGAAGGCCCAAGGATGAAAATTCTCCAAGTAAGAGATGGACCCCCTTGATTGTAAGCATGGGAAGCTCAAGACCCACAGTACGTGTCCTGCATGGGGTGCAGTAATGGCTTTTTGTCGACTGTACTTGTGAAAGCCAACCTTTTAGCCTTGCATTCAGCTGTAGTCCTGAGGCCGTGTACCAGCTCCCGCGTGATGTCTTCCTGGCTTCTGACAGACCACTTGCTTGGACATCTTGGTGCCCGTGCCACCTGTGGTACCCCAGGATGAATGGGGAGGCAGTGGCAGGAGCAGCTCCACTAGGCGAGTAGACACTCGTGGGCCCAGCCCAGGAAGAGGTGGCGTCTGTATGTGCTTTTAAAGAGCTCAGGCAGGGCGAACTGTGCTTGGTCCCTGTGCATTTGTATGTTCATGTGCAGATGATCCAGAGTTGTGTAGTGCTGACCACACATGCTCAGACTTAGGTAGGCACTTCAAGAAAAGCCACAAGTAAGGTAGGCCATGGATACCTGATGAAGTCCATTCTCTTAGTGCAGAGCTGTCTTCTGTTCCAGACTACTGCTCCGTCTTTCCAACTCAGATGATTGTTTCTCACTGTTGCTGTCCATCTTGACTGCTCTCTGTGGAGCCAGACTGAGTGAGGGTGCTGGCTTCTAAAGAAAGGGGCTCAGCAACAGGTTTGCAGCCAGCCAATCGTAAGATAAAGGCCTTCTATTAAATTTAAAACAGTATTGCTATACAGTTGCAAGTGAGAGTTCTTAAGATATGAAGAAACACTGGTGTCATTTCCTGGGGAAGACTCTAGGTTGATATGCTTCCTTTTATATATGTGTTTTATAACTATATTTGTAGACTTTACAAACTTAGCCACCTGTATAATTCAGAAATTGTTTGTATTGATAAAGCTGATGAATTTGTCATTTGTAATGTATGATTAAAGATCTACTTTTGTATTCACTTGGTCATTATTTGTTTAAACATTCAGTCTTATAAGTGGGATTCATAAGATTAACAACTTAAAATGATTTAAATTTTTTGTCATATGTTTCCATATTTCCTTTGGAAAGATTGGTAAAATGCACACCAGGTTTTCTATAGACATCTTCAGTCTAGAAGTTCTGAATCTTGTGGAGTCTTTGTTGTTGTTAATTAAAGGGTATAAAGTCATATATCATTGTTTTAGTTTTGATTTTTTCAGTTGTTAGTTTGAAATTTTAAAGTAATTTAAATCTCTCATCTATATTTTCAGGAGGATAGGGAATTTTTATATGTCGTATTTATCATGTCCTCCTATTCATTGAATTTTGTTTTTTATATTAAAGAAAAACTCTTCTGCTTCAACACAGATCTTCCATATCACTGATAATCACAGTTAGTTTTAATTAATTGGTCGATTGATTGGTACCAGGATTGAACTCAGGGGCTCTTAACCACTGAGCCACATCCCTAGCCCTTTGTATTTTATTTAGAAACAGGGTCTTGCTGAGTTGCTTAGGGCCTCACTGAATTTCTGAGGCTGGTTTGAACTAGTGATCCTCCTACCTCAGCCTCCTGACCTGCTGGGATTATAGGCATGCACCACCATACCCAGCTATACTTAGCTTTATTTTAAGTTAGAACAAATATATAAACCTATTTATTTAAAAATTTTATTATGATTTAAATTATAAAGAAAGGCAAATAAGTTTTTCCTTGCAAATATCCTTTAGTGTTTGTGTCTATTTAATTTTTCTGATAAATTGTCTTATTCTTAATAGTTCCAGGCTGCAGAGAGCAGTTTCCAGCTGATGAAAAAAAATTTCAGGTCCCAAAGAAGGATGAACCAGCCAGCAGTCCTGCTTGGGATGGCTACTGCCGTGCAGTGTGGCTGGCCCCGTTCCTTTCCCGTACCTCCTGGCTTCAGTAGTTTGTGCTGCTGTTTCCCATCTCTGCTTCTGGGAGGCTCTTCCCACCACATTTTTGATCATATGTCAAGCCTGCATATTAATTGGGAAAATGCTATATTTAATATTCTAGATGGAATCTTCTTATTTCTCCTTTGTCTTTATTTCCCATTAGGGTTTTATAATTTAGTTTAAAAAGATGCTTATATCCTACTTTAATTCTCTCAAATTATTGCAGATGTGATTGCTTTACAATTTTGATTCTAGATCCTGTAGCTATATGTAATTTCTTGAGATTTTGAAGCCATAGAACAATAAACATTTTTTATATATATGTATACTTTAGTATTCTGAAAATTGA